>NW_006799940.1:4331896-4400660 GCF_000485575.1 Poecilia formosa
CCATCCATCCATCCATCCATCCATCCATCCATCCATCCATCCATCCATCCATCCATCCATCCATCCATCTACTGCTGATCTTAGCTTTCTTGACTTTTTATTTTATCTGTGGTCTAATGCATCCAGTTGAATAATTATTTCTTCACAAGAATTACATTAAAATAACTTTAGTTTCTTTGAGAAAAATCGCTGCCTTTCAAGTGTTAAAAATGTAGCATCACAGGCACATACATGATGACGGTGAACCCCCCCAAGCCAACAACTAAAGTAGATAACATGTTTAAGATCAATTTATTATTATTTAGAGAATAAGATGCAGGACATTACTGCTCTACCAGTGACGAGGTTTGTGAATATGTCACTTCTACAACATGTCAGTTTGGAAAAGAGAAACTTCTCCACCACCTCCTCCTCTGTGATGTTCTCAACTGAGCTCTAAGTCTTCCGCTCTGCAGCCTGAAAGCGAGAACATGAAGGTGGTCAGGAGGGAAGGGGACTGTTCAGACTGTCCACCCACTCACATCTTTTACTCCACAGCTATCTCCTCTGGCCAGCAGCAGATTCACACATGTCAAAGCCAGAGAAGAGGGCCTTTGTTGGCGCTGACAGGTGAAGGGAGGAATGTGAAAAGCATCCATTGTGCAACGGCACAATGCTCCCCTCACAGCAGATGCACATGCAAATACACATGTGTACCGTCAAGTTCAAATTTAGATCCACAATCGCATGTGTGTCCAAACATCACTCCTCTCCTGTCCGCCGCCTACCCACATCAGCAGACAAATGATTGCACTCACCCAAATCCAGCCCTGTTTCGTCTTTACACTTGCAGTCACGTGTGATGTGCTCTGCAGTGACCTGCCGTGATCTGCCAGCTATTCACAAGTTTTAACACCCACATGTTGCTCGTTCGTTGCATTCTGTGGGTGTTTGAGACAAGCAACAACAGATAAAAATGCTCATTATCCCCTCACCAAAAAACAGATATATTAACTTAACCAACCAACAGCTTTCCTCTTGAAAACAGCTGATTTAAAATGAAGCTTGTCTAAACTAAAATCTAGAAGAGACTCCAATCATTTTTAGCATCTCTGTTGGCATAAATGGAGTCAATATGGCCCCTTTTCTGAGTTACTTTATTATATTCTGATGTTTAATGTGATACTTTTCTTCACAATGGGTAAAACTGCCATGCCAGTAAATAATTGTTTTTAATAAAGTCACTTTTATGCCATAATTATTCCCACTTTGCTATTGCTTCTTGCAACCCTGTACCTGCCATGACAGCACTTCTTTGTCCCCTATTAAACTTCACAAGGTTGGAGAATACATTAAAAATGTCTCGGTATTTCAAATAGCAAACGACGCTATGTGATTATAATGTTCCCGAGGCCCACAGTAGCACAGTTCCTCTACCATGCTTAACACTGGCCGAGGAGCTTGTCCACAAATTTATTGTTTGATTCACGTAAAACAAAACTACGTGCTGGTTGCTATAAAGCTCAGCTTTGGTCTCATCTGACTTTGATTGGCAGCTGTCTTGGCAAAAAATATTTAAACGTGAAAGAAAACATCTAGTTGTGAGCTTGATCCAATGATGCTGTCCATCAGAGTGGGAGACCCACAGCCAAAGACAACCTGAGACAAATATGTTCCCTAACATGACCTTGCAGCAGTGATTTCTGGGAAAATTGTTCAGGACTGCTGCTGCAGAAGTGTAGATTCTTGTGCTCTCTTGGCCAGCCACAGGAGCTTCCACTGCTGTCTGCCTCCTTCCTCTATCCCTGTTTTCAGCATCCGACTCTAATAATAAACACGTCAACACTTGGAACCTGCTGTCAGATTAATCGATGGACTGATATGTCTGTTAGATCTGTCGGACAACATTTTGCTGAGGCAACAAGTCATACTGATTGACATCTTCTGTTGCGGAGTGTCACAGAAGTTGTGAGACGTTCCAGGTCTGTATGAATTTTTAGAATCGTTATGCAATTATTTGCGAGACTTAAAGGTTCCAGTTTTACACCGACAATGAGCTAAAGAATGGGTGAAAAACAGGAGCATCTGGAAAAGACTGACTGAAATAAGGTGGTTATACTGAAGGGAGGAAAATACTTGAAAGCAAAACAGGCTTAGCGAATAACAATAGATTGTGGCAGCATGAAGCTGGAGTGAACAGAGGCTTTGGAAATTACACCAACTGACTCTGCAGGAAATGGGGAAACTAATTAAACACAAGTGCCATAAAAACAAAGTTAAATCTAAAACACATAACTCCAAACATAATAATCAGAACATTGAACTGAGAGTTTTCACTAAGTTTTCCACCTTTCTCTTAACAGTTAAGAATGAGGTAAAGGTAAAGGTCATTTTATCTAGATAGCACATTTTCAGCAACAAGGCAGTTCAGAGTGCTTATGAGTAACATAAAAATGTTGCATGAGTCCAAAAAGAGATGAGCTGCATGTACTTTTCAAGGTTTTGTGTTAAAAAAAAAATCAAAAACAATAATTTCTCAATGTGAGTTGAGTAAGTGAATAAGTTTGCTCAACTTAAAGGTTTACATAATTGTTTTCAGCACAAGATTATACACGTGGTCCTAAAAAGGCAGTTTAAGAAGCAAATAACACAAGCACCTAATTTGTATAGATTTATGACTATTATTGTTATATCTTGCAATAATTCCAGCAAAAAAAATACACAGAATTATTCCGATCCCCCGGCTTTTTCATAGCTCTCAATGGGTTCCTGACTCCCTGCTTTAAACATCTATTTTAGTGCTTACTGTCAGTGTTTACATTAGCCCGCCTCAGATTTTCATCAACAGCTGCATGCAGAGAAGGCTGATAGCAGTCATCTGCAGTGCATGCATGTCATGTTTGTTCAGTTCGACGCCGCCGTGGGAACAATCCCGCGTTACCGCCCGGCGTCAAGCCCGTGTGATTCTGTACATAAACACTCAGGCCGAACCTTTTGTACGCTTTCAGAGCAGATTTACTGTGCGCTCCAAGCAGATGGAGGGGGTGTCACCAGGAGAGCTGGTGTTGGTCAGCTTTCAGGAAATCAGTGCGACTCCTGAAATGTCACGTTATGTCCAGTCGAGCCTCGGGGCTGATTGTTGAGTGTTGACGTGGCCGGTTTTGAGTGTCACCCAACAGTTTCGATGACAGCGCGGAAGCACAGACTTGTCTCCCTCTTCCCTTCTCCCTCGACCTTTTAGTAGGGGGAGATTGTCAACACCTGTTCCCCTTCTAAAAATAGGGAAACCCCTGTGCACAAATGAACGGACACACAGACAAACTCAGACAAATCATGTTGCAGAGTGGTACTCTTTTTTTTTTTTTGCCGTAGGGGAAAGATTCATCTCACCAGTTTATTTCAACAAACTTGAATATTATCATATCGACAAGAGATAAAACCTGCATTTTTATCCTGCTGGAGTAAGAATGCATGTGCAAAATGCCATGGCTTAGCAACCTGCCTCTCGGAGGCATTTCTTCATTCAAGAGATATTTACAGTTGCCGGAGAGGGAAAAGGTAATCTCCCTAATGGCAGATTCTGAAGACGACAAAAAATAAAAATCATATTCCGGGAGATGTTGTTGTTGCTTTAACAAGGAGTGTTTTAAATGCATGCGTAGGTGAGCCCCGGAGCACTTCAATTCAGAAGGCGACCTGCATCAAAATTGCCTGACAATAATTACACAGATTAAATATGACCTTCTGTGAAGCGGTAGGAGGAGATGCACCTAACCCAGAAAAACACATCTCTCCAAAGTGGATTCACATTTCTCTCGTCGCCTTTCACCTGATCAATTTTAGAGCTCCTACCTTTCAGAATGTTCTCTTGGAAAATCTTCCGCTTATCTGCCTGTGGCATTTCAAATGTGCAGATGAAAAAAAAAATGCATGAAATTTATTTAACCTAATGCATCTGCCGGTGGAAGCTCTAATATTTTGGATCCCTTGCTACTTGTAATTCAAGATGTTGTTCTAAAGGATTAAACATCGCAACAAACGAAATGTAATAAATTGAGTTCAAAGAGTTCATGCCCGTTTGACTTTTGCACATTTTGCCAAACCACAAAAAAAAGGTTCAATGAATTTCATTGGGACTTTAGATGATAGATCAGCCCAAAATAATGCATAACAGAGGAAGGAAAATACATGGTTTTCCATTTTTATGACAAATAAAAACCATTTGGCATGGATATGTGTTCAGCCCCTTTTATCTGATACCCCTGAGTTAAATCCACTGTGAGAAATTGCCTTGTCATTTAACTTTTTGACCTACTTTTAATAAGCTTAGTTAACTACTGTATGTAATCTTTTGCACTTGGATGTTTTTTAAGGGTATCAAAATGAGGGGGCGGGAAAGGCAAATGCAAACCACACATATAGATTACATTTGCGCTCAACTTTTTCTTGCCCGACCACAAGCAAATAACTAAACTTATTCGAATGTGTTAAGGTTTTTGCTTCTAATGTGAAAATATGTCAATTTGAAGGAGTACTTTTGCAAGGCTGACAGACCAATGTTAGTTAGCAGCAGAATTAATTTTTTTTTTTCTTTTGGTAAAGTTCAAAACCTACCTGGATTTATAATGGAGCCAATAAAACTGAATGATAGATACAACTTTCTATGTGAGAATGATTTGCATGCAGAGATGCTCTCGGATGTATTTTTCATTTTAGGCAATAACTCAGTTCCGCAGGGAGCCAAACGTGGCCTTGAGAACGGTTAAATTCAACATGTAGACACTTTGAGTAATACTTAGGAGTGCACTGAGAATATTCCAGTGGTGGTGTATCATATTGTCAGTTTTTTTTATTACATGGTAATTTACATTAATGCTTAGAGAATATTGCTGCTAGGAAACATGCAATGCAGGAAACAAAGAAGGATAATGTCAGGAGTTGCACTTGGTCCGAGTCTAGTCTCAGTATCCCGAGGTTTGCTGGGGAAGTTATGGTCTCATTTGTTCTGGTTGTTAACCGCTTTTGTGGGGATTTTCTTTTTTACATGAAAAAGAAGCTGAGCGCCTCTGGGCCATCACAGTGAATGCTGGTGAGTCTCACGGAGGCAATGTGGTCTTATCACCGTGAAAACATCCACACGCTCAACGACACCTGTTCTCTGCTGATGATAAGTAAAAGCTGAGCAGATTCACACCAGAACCTTTCTTCTGATGCATGTAAATCAAATCACAGGTAGCAATGTGGCTGTTATGAACTAATTAGTTTAATCCGTTATCCTTTTCTGTGGCATTTAATCGGTTTCGTAAATTATAGTTCATCAAGTCTAACATGGAAGGATTTGTTTTCAATTCACATGCACAGTCGGGGTCGTTAAATAATTGTTACTGCTTATTGTTCATGATTATATTAGTTTTATTCAGTACATTGAATAACTATAAAAATGAAGTATTGAAAGTGTAATAGCTTTCTCATACTAATGGAACCTTATTACACTTCATGTTTGGGGGGGCTTATGGAGGCTTGAAGCTCCATAATCTATTCAGAATCTATTCAGAAACATTTTAATACTTTATGTGTCTTGGTGAACGTAGCTTGTCGTGAAAATTCTAATTTAAGAAATTTTGACTTTTACGTTTAAAGTAAATCTCATTTTTCCCTTCATTATTACAAAAACTTCACATTAACTTTGCCTTGATCTGAACAAGCCTCTATGTCACTGTTAAATCCCCACAGCATGATGCTGCCACCACCATGCTTCACCGTGGAGGCAGTGGGTTTGAATTGATGTTCGATATTAGCTCCTCAATACACACCTTGATTTGCGTGCAGGTCAAAAGTCATCAACGACAAGTCAAAGTGCATGTGCGTGTCACGTTTCAGATTCAAAACCTTCTCTTTTCTCTTCACAATGCAAAATCCCGAAATGTTAATGTTTGTGGTTATAATGTGTCAACATGTAGAAAAAAAAAAAAAATCAAGAGGTATGACTAGTTTTGCAAGGCACCGTATGTGAAGACCCTGAGCCCAGAGCTCACTGAAAAGATTATAAATTATAGCTGCCTCGGGATTGACTGTGATTCCTCCAAAGGACAAGAATGTTCCTGGGGACCAGACAGTTAAAAGTCAGACCTTGAAATGAACTGAACAGTCTGGAAACCGTCTGCATTAACAATGAGAAGATGAAGAGTCCTCCGGAGTTTTATCTAGTTATGCTTAATTCCCAGCTCCTCCTCTCGTCGGCAGAAATTCCCAGTGGGTATTTTTTTTAAATCTTTTCCCTCAGCAAAATGGTCCCTTTGAAAGTAGAAATTGGAGAAATAAAGTAAAAACCATTTTAATTCAACTCACTATTGGCTTCATATTAACGTGTAATCTCTTCTTTGCATTCCATTTCACTTGGCTGACATTGCAGAGTCCTCTGGAAATAAACCAAACTCCAATCCAGCAAGTATGCGTACGCCACGTTTGATTTAAAATTCAGGACCTTTAAATATTTATTCTCATTGTTCTCCTCTTTTCGGTGCGTCGCTCAGGGTTTAGCTCGTCAGTCTTGTGTTTTGTGCTCTATGCATCGCCGTTGTGCAGAGCTCCTTTGATCAAGCCTTGCGAGGACAGGTCGCTTCAAATAACTTTGTTCAAAGCCAAAGCTGGTTAAAGCCGCCTGAGTTTATTTGGAAATCAATCGGTCCCTTTCTGGGTTTTCTTAGCAAATGGATTTAATTAGCGTTATAAACAGTAGCATGAAAGGCAGGGCTTTCCAGCTTTGTAGAGCTTGTATTGTGAGGAGCTAAAACAGCTGTCTGTTGTTAAAGTCGTGGTGTTTGCCCTTCACTGAAAGACTTTAAAAACAGCTACAGAGGGCATATTTTAATTAATCTTCTATGCAGTAATAGCCCTGTGCCACTTCGTTTTTTTTTTGTTTTTTGTAAAGGACATCCAACTATTGAAACTGGTCTTGCGAGACCAAACCTGATGGAACTGATATGTACACTTATGACCCCTGTTCTTCAGAGACAAAATACTTTGATGAAGTAAATCATTATCCTGATTCGAAAATTACAATTAGATCAGGCTTGTATTATATAAAAATCAGGTTTAGCGACAGCAATACCTCAGTCACCTGTCCTCTGAGACTCGTCTCTCTCACAAGAGAGTTCACACATGCATTTTTTTAATGTGTGAAAACATGACGGTTGGCAATATGGAAATGTGCAGCCTTGGGCTTGTAACTACTTGAGCTAATGTGGAGGAATGTTTTAAAACTAGATGCGAATGTGCTATATTCGTCTCATAATAAATGAAGCCCTCTCAGCTCAGGAGACTGATTCTTGCATCAACTCCTCACATTTAATAGTTACATAAGACAGGAGAGGAAATGCATGCAAAAATAGGAGTTGTGAAATTAGGTCACTTGCTATGGAAAAAATAATTTCATGAAATGAACAAGTACATTTTCACAGAAACTTGTTGCATGCGGTCTCTGTAGGACATGCATTTGCTTGCGTTCTTGCTGAGACTTAACAGGAGGAGCCGTCACATTTGTCTGATAGTTTCATCTTCACGTCACTCCAGTTTGAGTTTGATCAAAAGGACAATCCTGCACACATGGGATCATTAAACATTGATGCAGGCTGCAGGAAGGTAACAAATTGTTTTGTATAAATTACCGGTGTTCTAAATTTATGTAAAAATACTGGTAAATATAAATTTGCTTGCTTACAATTGTGATTGCTTTTAAAAATCCTAATAATCAAGAGAACAAGCAACTGAAATTAGCTTTCTCTGGACTCAGCCTTAGACACAGAGGTGTAGCTCATCAAAGCTTGAAGTGCTCGACACTGACAGTTGACGTGGTTCAGGCATCTGTTAAGGACCCCCTCCTTTTAGAGTTTAAACAAGTAGGTCCTAATAGGAGATGGAGACTAAGAACCCACTAGAGGAGCTATTGGCCTGGACACGGGATCCCCCAAAATCAGCTGAGGAGTTGTCATTTGGAGTGGGATTTTCCTCAAGTACCTGTTAACCCCTATGGTGGATGGACATATGAACTTCCTTTTCCATGCTAAAGTAAGGACATCCTTGGCATACAGAAGCTTGTCCTAACCTTAAACCTTCATAAGTTGTTTATAAAATCTTCCAGCAGTTGTTTTTTTCCCATCCAATTGGATTCAAGCTTGACCTCATAAACAGCTGTACTGACCTCCTCTCACAGCGTATTAATGGCACATGATATTCGTTAGTAGCCCTGACCTTTCTGAACATGCTGCGAACACGTTTCAGTAGCTGCCCGGGACCTCAGCGTGACTCTACACCAGCCACAACAATAACAGGTGAAAGTCCTGTTGCAGACACTGCAGAAAGCCTCTTGGGACGTAAAGAAAAACGAAAAAAAATAAAAAATAAAAAATAGTACAAGCAGACATGACAATTTACAGAAGCGGATTCAACAAGTCGCAGTGGATATACAAAACGTCAAATGGCGATGAAATGTGTTGTCTTTGTGCCTGGAGGTAATAAAATCCTTTGGAACATTTGTCTCTTCTGTTGGGGGTCACTGCATTTGATTACAGACGAAAACCAATGGGGAAGTAAATCTGCCACAGCTTGGAAGAAAATCAAGTGGCACAAGAAAAGTAGTGAAAGAATTCCTTGGACAAATTTCAGCGGGACTTATTTCACTCACCACAGGAGGACATATTTATTTACAAAAGCAGCTCCAGTCAAGGAGAACAGAAGGACCTTGAAAAGGAAGAAAAAGTCTGACATTTTTAAACAGGCGATGAACTGCTCAGTCGAAGAGATTTACAGTTTTTCAAGCTGAACCCCGAGGTGGATGGTGTAGTGTGAAACTATCCCTAAGCAAAATTAACAATATAGTTTTACTTATATAGTAGTAAACAATTTGTAGTAAAAGATATTCTTCAATACTTTGATGACGTAATCTTTCGATCTTCTCATCCTGAAGATTGACAAGGAGAAGGAGTCTGTGATATTTCAAAAAGTAAAAGTAAATCACAAATGGAATAATTGACCAAATTTTGGTAATATTTTCGATAATTTTTAGGAGATGTTTTATTTTACTGAGCATAACAGTTTCTCCCAAAAATTTTTTTTAGTATGATTTACTAATAGAATTTTGTTTTCAGATTTTGCACACATCGTTTCCAGTGTGATAAACATTTTCAGAGGTTGGTGCCCTGAGGTTTTTCTTTCAGAAAAGAAACCCAATTTGACTGAACTAATCCTCTACACAAAACCAGGTCAGTGTTTTTGTTTAAAATGAGCACTTTAAGCACGCTCTACATTTAAAAAAGAAAATCGTTATTATGTGCACCCGCATTCAATTGTTGTCGTAAATTGCATGTCTAGATATATGTTCTGGTCTGTAAACACCTGTCTCTTTGAATTTTGCCTCTCAGGTTTCAACAACACTTTATTCCATCGGGAAAATGGCCTCAGTTTGTGGTAAACTATTAAGCTTAACGTCCATCAACGGAAAGCCAGCTAATAGCCTATTTCCTTGGAGATCTGGAGCGGCCATTTACAAGAACGAGTTATAAGGCAGGGTAAGTGACCTCTGTTCTCCTTGCCTATAACAAGATAATGCACAGACGCATTACCACATGTCTACCTCAAGTGTGTTGTTATGTGGAGTGGAGATTTATGAGCCGGGAAATGAGATTTGGAACATTTCTGAAAGATTATGATGAATGAAGATGCATTTGAAAGCCCGTGATCATCCCTCGCCCCACGCTGACCTTTAGCTATATATCGATTAGATGTGCAAGCAGCAAAATCTGTGGGATAAACACATGTGTGTGTGTGCGTGTGCGTGTGTGTGTGTGCGTGTGCGTGTGTGTGTGTGCGTGTTCGCAGGCGTGGGCGAAAAGCTTTTGAAGATTGATAAAAGGCTTCGCTGGAATGTTTTACAGGGCATTAAGTTTCATGATAATAGCCTCAAATTTCTAAAAGCAGAAGCAGTGTGACTTTCTTCACCCACCAGGAGAAAAGCTTTTAATGAGTCTAACAACCGCTTTTCTTATTGTAGACTTAGACAAACGTTAAAAGGTTAGTGTGACTAAAGAAATGTCAACGATGAAGAGAAAAATGGGCACTGCAGCAGATAAAAAAGGCCTTTTATTCTTGTAGGTGTTCTTTATTTTATATATATGTTAATTTTATATATATGTTATAGTTTGGCGATTTTCTTTTAAACTGTTATCAAATGAAGTACATAGAGTTTGTCTAGGGCAATTAGTGTGTTACGTCTGTCCATGACAGCATCCATAACCCCAAATGTGAGAGCCCTTTTTGCCTAAGCTTTAAAAATCACAAGAGGTTGCTTAAAATATTTGACCACAAACCGTGATATTCCGTCAAGAAGCTGCATCATCTTCAATTTTAACATATTCTGTTCACATAAACCAATGTTTTGACATCTAATATACTTTTGATGTGACATACAAAAGCTCCTGTAACAATGTGTCTTATTTTGCCTCACTGGCGTATCTAAAGATCCCCTTTTTGCTCTGCACTCAGTGTATGAGTGTCCTCTAGTGGCTGAGTTGTTATAATCTGAATTAGTTAAGAAATAGTTCTAAGCCCCCATGTCAAGCTATTTAGACTGTCAGTGAAGAAAAACTGGATCTAATTTCATCAGTGTAGACTGAGACTCTGCAAGGCGCTATGTGTCATTCAGTAATATTTCCAGATGAGGTTGCCGCATTAAGTAACATTGTACAAATTTCAGTGGATGTCACTGGATGTGAGGTATGTGTTGGGTCAGTAAGTGGCAAAGCTGCTCTCCTCTCCCTCCTCGCTCTCTGCTGGGCTACAGCTAGTTCTCCACATCAGAGGCCAACATGAATGATCAGGCTAGTAAGCATGGCAACCAAAGACGATGCATAAATAATTTTTCTGTAATTGTAAGTTGCTTTTCCCCCATAAACACACTGAGCAGTGTCTAAACGAGGGTGACTGACAGTGCTAAGACCTTCCTCCTGGCTCTGATTGGTTGTTTCTGACTGGAAGTTGATGGTGATAGTTTTAACAAATATGTAAAGAAAAAAAAAAACAAAACAAACAAACAACATACTGTTTATAAAAGTTAAATGCAGCAGTTTGAGCAGCTCCAGTCAACTGATCCAGCATTATACTCCATGTACCTGGATCCTGTTTGTAAGTTTTTGTTCAGTTTTTTTTTTTTTTCATTAAAGTCTGCTCTCCATTTGGGTCTAATGATCAGACCAAAAATCATGACACAAATTTGATTAAATATAAGTAAAGCCAAATGTCTGGCTTTAGAAAAGGCGTTTCATTTTACTGATGATTTGTCATCTTGCAGAGAGGAAACCTGATATACTCACTATAAACAAAGAAAAAACTGCCAACATCAATGTTGTGTTGTAAATTGTCTAATATATCCTAATGAGCAGCTATCAGATATAATAATATCTGCGTTGTTACAACTTGAAACCAGAAAATGCCTGAAAACCGTATCAGTAGTAAACACCGAACGGCAGCATGCCGGCCAGAAAACACAACACCTACTAATCATTGCCGTTTCTCCAAGAAACGCTGTGTTGTCCACTTAAATATGTCCAAGCCTTGGGGTTTGGAGAAGCACAAACAGATTAAATGTCCCACCTAAAAGGAAGCAGGAGTTATAAAGAAAGAGGAGAAGACTCACTTTCTTCAAAACAGATGCTCGAGTCCCGAGGGGGTTCTAATAAAAGAGAATTAGGATTCGAACCATTCGGCCCACTTCCTCTACCTTTAACCTTCAGGATGCAATTCAAGCAAACATAAAGGAAGACATACATCAAACGTCTCAAGTTCTGTTTCCCGCCTTTTGGGGAACACCTATGAGAGAGGTTTAATTTTCATAAGTACCAGCATCCAGAGGCTGCCATGATTCATGTTTTAGAAGAGTTATACATTAGAGCCCAGCACACCTCAGTGCGATTGAGGCTCCAGGACCAGAGTGTGTGGGCACAGCGATGGTACACACAAATACAACGCGATAAAGGAAAACAGCCAAAGAAAAAAGAAAGAAGTAGATATTTAAACACATCCAGCAGAGGTCAGTTTCAAGACTCGGCCATTTTTATTGCCCACACACCCACGCCCACGTACTGAACATCATTAAAAACAAAAGGGCACCGCTGAAACAATGTAGCAATCTGCGATGCAGCCGACTGAGACAGATTTGTTGCTGAAAAGGCTGCGCTGCACGAATCTTACAAGAGAAAAGCCTTCATTTTCACGCAATTCTTCACCCATAAAAATGTGGGATTTGATTGCAGTTTCTGTCCGGTATTTTTAGTTCCTGTGTTTGAACACTGCAATTACTCAGTTTTTCAACAGGAGGTTGGTTTTAGCAGGCATAGAATAAATGGGAAGTTTTCATACTTTTATTTTTACAACCAGATCGATTCTGTAAATGAAAGGCAACATATACGTAGATGTTTGAAAATATTTTCTAATAAAATTGTGCAAACATTTTTGTTTAGATCTTTTTACAATGGCACGGCTCAATGAAGTTCAGTGTGACTAATTCCCTTTTGAAGCAAATGTCAATAACCTCTGCGTAATGTAGTTTTATGTAAGGATGCAAAAAAAACTGATATGGCTGAAGTTCACATTCCTGTAGGACAACCCGAATCGTAAAACCAGAGCTTCATTTTACAAAATATTAGAAGATATTTAATCAATAATTTGTGCCAAGGCTTGAAAATTGCTCACAGACACTCAAACTAGGCCAGAACAGTTTTGCAAAGAATTTGGAACCACATTAGTCTCTAGACATGCAACTCTGATCGAGACACTTCACTGAAGACTTGAGGCAGCAACACAGGTGGAAAATATTTCCACCCAGACTCAGGGGAGACAGCTTTCACTTCACAATGACGATCAGCATTTTTGTCTACTGCATAGAATCCAAATAAAATACAGTGACGGTTTTGGTTGCAGCATAACAAAACGTGAAACAGTCTGAATATGTTTGCAAAGGCATTGTAAACATTGTAAAAGGCTCCAGAGAATTTGAAAATATTGGACTTTCAGAAAACACCTCAGGAGAACACAGCAATGTTTATCATTATTTATTTACTTGACGTGCAACCAAAAAAGGGAACAAAAGTCAAATATTTACTTTTCTGCATTTTCTCATTCATTGTAATCTTACACCAAGCTGACTGTCAGTTAGAGACGACACTTGTCGATTTTTCAGTGCCTTTGGGTTATCGCAAGTCACCTCCGTCTCAAAGAGAACATTTTGCCGATGGTTGGTGAGCCACCTCCACAAGTACTCCATCTTCCCATCACACTCCCAGGGGTTCCCCGTCAGGATTATCTGCACAGAGGGATTAACCCCATCCAGCAGGCCTGCGGGGAGGTGGCGAAGCTGATTCTGATTCAGCAGCAGAAGCTCAAGGTTTTGAAGTCTGTGTAGGAGGTTCACTGGCAGATCCTGAAGCCGATTCTCCTGCAGGTACAGGTATTTTAGTTGCAGATTATGAGCAAATAATTGAGGTTTAAGGGTTATTAATTTGTTCCCAGCCAGATTTAGCGTCTCCAGGTGATGCAGGTTCCTGAACACGTCGGCTTGCAACTCTTGAAGACTGTTGCCGTCCAGATCCAGGGTCTGCAGAAGGGGAAGTTTGCGAAGCAGAGCGGCCGAGAGGTTTGTCAGATGGTTACCGGACAAATCCAGATAGAGAAGGCTGCTGTTGCCAGAAAACCATGCAGGGTCGGCTTCTGGCAGCTGGTTGCTTTTCAGCACCAGGTTGCGAAGCGAGCTGTGACTGAACACGTTTGCGGGCAATTTAGCTAGCTTGTTTCCTGTGAGATCCAAAGTGTCCAAGTGGGATAAGGAGACCAATAGATCTGAGGAAAGGTTTGCCAGATTGGTGTGATAGAGCTGCAGCTTGTTTAGGAACGGCACAGCGCTCAGATCGCCGGCAGTGACGCTGCTGAGGTGTGTGCTTTGGATGGATATTAGTGTGGTGTTGGTAGGAAAACCAGTTCTAGGAAAATCTGTGAGGCCACCTTTGCTGCACACCACCTCAGCAGCTGAAGGCTCAAAAGAGCACGAGCATCGATCCGGACACGAGTGAGCACTTCTTCTATGGTAGTCAAATTCAGCTAGTGCAATGAAAGTGACAAGGAGCAACAACTTCATCTCTGCAGGGAAACTCTGGAAAACAAAATCACTTTAAGAACAAATCAACACTTTATTGTATAAATGGTTCTTGTTAATGTATGCCTACCTGAAAAGAGCAGCAGGAACTCGACTCCTTTCAAGTCTGGACTGTTTTTCACACAAGGCTGAGCATATTAGGGCAGTGAATCAGGATGAAATGTTGCAAAAGGCAAACAGAGCAGAGCAAATAAAGTGGTTACTGTTTTCTTGTACTTTGTAACAGCAACAATGTAGCTGTTAAAATCAATATCTTCTCCTTCCTGTCTTGCAAAAACCTTTTTAATTCATATATTATTGCAAAGGATTTTTTTTAAAACATGCATATAACTGAAAGGAGAAAATCCAAAACACGTCCAAGGCTGATTCACTTATATGTTTATTATAAAAGAGACGTGTGGGAAGAGGTGATAATGACATGTCACTTAAAGCCTTGCTACTATAGTCACATTCAATCCAGGGTTGAAATTCAACAACAAAAGACAAAATGGTCGCATTCCTACCTTTTTATATTGTCAACATGTGAAATGTAATTTATTAATTGAAGCAGAAACAGGTGGGATATTTTCTTTTTGTTGGATTTCAGAACCACCGTCAAGCACTTAGTATTGATAGAAACCCATCCAATACCATTTTATGGTCTTTGAAAAGTCTGAAAGAAAAACTAAAATCTCTCATAAAAAGGTTTTAAATGGGACCAATCGAAACCCAATCATGGCATGCTGAAACAATTGCTCAAAATTTTAATAGAAAAGGAACACGGCTAGATTCAAACGTTTGCACTAAACAAGTAGCTGCAAACTTTCCTAAACTATCTTTGCAAATTTCAGTCTAGTCCTGTCGAGCCTTTCTGAGAAGAGTCGAAGTCCAAAGCGACCAAACTCCTCTCTGGAGTAAAGGCAAATGTAAAACGCAAACATTCAAATGTCTGCAAAAAGTTTTTTTTTTGTTTTTTTTTTTGGAAAGAAATTTTAAAATGTCCACAAGTCATCGTATTGCTTTGGTTGCATCTTTATCCATTTCCTTTAAAAAAAATAAAATAAAAATCTTCAGTGCTTGCATTAACAAATGATTAATGAATACATGTCCCTGCCCAAACAAAAACAAGCTAATGGGAAATCTTAAACATTTAAATCTTATTGATATAAAACATTTCTTAAAGGATGGCTACAGAATTAACAGTAAGTTTATTTTACTGAAATGTCAGGATGAGCCAAAATCTCCAATGCATCAGCAGATAACTTCTTGTTCAGATTAGGAAGCCCCAGTGGCTAAAGCTAACAGCTAACCCAAGAGGAAAAAAGACCAAACCAATCTTCTGCATCTCAAAACTGTCATTGTTAATTTAGTATGTTTTAAATAACTGTTATATTTGCACTTAAAAATAAAATGATATTCTGTTTTTGCACACCATCTTGGCCAACAAGAATTCAGTCCAATTTTATACAGAAAACAATGGTTATTTACTTCAGAAAAGAAAGTTGGTGGTGCACCACCAATGACCTTCCAGTGTTTAAACATGCATGAAGAAAAAAAACATATAAAATAGTTCCAGAAGACATACAAAAAAAAAAAAAATAAAAAATCTGGCAGATTTTTAAGATCAATAAAAGTGTTCACTTGAACAACTGTTAACTTTTTACATCTTTTTATTCTTATATTACAGATACAACATAACTGTAATATAAAAAAAAATATACACATTTTGTTTTCATTTAGGTTTCATATAAAAAGACTAATGGAATAGCACAACACTTCTATTTCCCAAGTAATCATTTTTTTATATGACCAACCAAACATGCTTTGATTGCACCGTCATAAACCGATGTGCCATTTCTGCGATTTTAGACATGTTAAGGACGTAGAACTTTGCTTCAGACGAGCCAATATCTTCAGCTTCTGTGAAATTAACAGCTTATACAATTTAACAGGACCTCAGTCAAAAAAAAAATCATGAATTAGCCCTTTTATACACCTAATTACAGTCAGAATCAGGAAGGTTGAGACCCGATGTTCAGATCGTTTTCTGTAAGGGAAATTACCGAGCGCCCTGCGAGAGACTCGGGCAATGAACAGGTGATGTTGTCTGCCAACAAAACCTTCTTCTTGTTTCTCTGAAGCCACCTCCACAGGTACTCTGCTTCCCTGTCACAAAGTAGTGGGTTGACAGACAGGTCCAGTCCACCTTCCTCAAGGGAGCTCAGCGAGTCAAGGAAACCTTTGGGGATGCGGCTGAGCTGGTTGTCATCCAGACTGAGATGTGTGAGTCTGGCGAGTCCCTGGAAGAGGTACTGTGGGAGTTTGGCGAGCTTGTTTTGAGAGAGCAACAGAGAAGTGAGGTTGTGTGTGAACTGGAAAACAGACGCATCCAAAGTCTCAAGCTTGTTGTTTTGCAGGTTTAGCCTCTCGAGTTTAGTCAGATGGTCCAGGGAGTTTGGTGGCATCTTTTCCAGTCGGTTGTTGGACAAGTCAATATTCTCTAGGTGAGGGAGCCTCTGAAGCAAATCAACTGGGATCTCTGTTAGATGATTTTCAGAGAGGTCCAACCAGGTCAAGCTGCTGTTATGAGGAAGCCACTTTGGATCTGCCCGCTTAATCTGATTGTTCTTAAGAACCAAGTTTCGAAGTGGAGCATCGCCAAAGACGTCTACAGGCAGATCACTCAGCTCGTTTCCGGTCAGATCCAACGTATGCAGCTGAGGAACTCCTCTGAGTAAATGAGACGAGAGGCTCTGAAGCTGGTTCCCATAAAGATGGAGCTCTTTCAGAAGTGGTGTTGCTTTGAGGTGGTGTTCTGATATGGAGGTGATGTTTGTCAGCTGAATTGTCAGCATGGTGGTGTTCTCTGGAAGACCCGCTGATGGATACTCCGTCAAAGGAACTTCACTACAAACGACCTCCACACTTGTGGGGTAGCATTTGCACAAAGCTGGACAGGAAAAACTGCCGTGGCAGAAGAATGCCAGGAAGAGAAAAGCAGCAACACAGAACTTCATCGCTAAAATAAAACAGAATGAGAACATGGCAGTTTAAATACCTGGAGAGATATTGCAAAATGAGTGATGGCAAATAAAACTTAAGAAATCTATTCTAGTTTTCACAAGAAATTGCTCAGAAACAAACAAAAAAAGACTTACTGCGGTATTCCAGTTAAGGATCAACTAGACTGTTCCAGCAATGGTCACTTGCAAATTGCTGTCATTTAAGGGGTCAAATCCTGTGATCTAATCATTACTTATTGTGTAAATAATGAAATGTCCCTGCACAGTTACTTTTCAAGGCCATGCGCAGTTGCAACAGAGTTGCAGGGAAAGTCCAAACCCGTGAAAAGGAGTATTTTTCAGTCCGACTGAAAAATACTGAAAAGGTGCAGAAAAGGTCACACAGCAAGGGGGGAGATTTAAAATTAATCTGTCGGAAAACTGGTCATAACTGAGTCTTTCGGCAGGATAATGATTCAAAACAAATGGCCAAATCAAAAACACAAACTGTTAATCAGAATCAAATTGAAGCCTCTTTCATGGCCAAAGAAAACCTGAGAAGACGACATGAGGGAAGACGCAGGAATCTGCATAATCTCTACAGATCGTCCAAATAGTAATTGCCAGAAATCCATTCCAGACTTTTCCAACATTGTGAAATCTAATAGAAGAACTGGTGTCATATTGGAACAAGGTGGGGGGTTCAACAAATATTTCTCAATGTGGGATTTCTCTCCCCCCCCCTCCCCTCCACTGAATAAGCTAAAATTGTGGGATTCAGTAGAATAATGTCAGCTTCTTCTACTGCTTTAAAACAGTCATTCATTTTAAGGCTTTTATATGTCCAAGAAGGTTCAAATATTCAGGGAGGTTGTTTAAAAACAATATCACTAGCATTTTCTGCAGCTCTTATTTGCATTTTTTTTCCTTTTTTGCAAACATTGCTTTATACTTCTGAATGTTCTAACATAATTGCAGTTTTCTGTGCTTTTGTTAAGCCTTTTATATAAAACATTTGAAATATTTGCATAGCTAATTGGATTCCATTTATTGCTCAGTAAGGCAATCAATGTTCCAATTTTGATTTATAAATCTGCAGTTTTTAGGTGAAAAGAAAACGTGTCCAGCTTCATGCCGAGAAACACTGAAACCAACGAAATGCAGAATTGATCTCAGTTGAATAGAAACCGACTGGTTTAAAAATGCAGATGAGAATTCATAATGAGGAGACAGTCGGCAGGTCGAGCAGGTTTCATCTGCTGGTAAGTTATCCAAATTGTGGAGTCACGCTCATATTTAAAACCTTTGACATGGGATAGGATTTCAGCATTTGGGAAACCTGGAGAACCATTACATTATAGATAGTGAGAGCCAGTTGGCTTTAGGGGTTCTGAAAGATTTACTTCAGACCAGCCCACTCAGTCCTCATGCACTTGAGAGATGCAAACAGAAGCATCCTGGGAAATTTCACAAATAAAACAGCTGCTCTAAAATACATCATCAGATATCACTTAATGATATAATTTTATTTTCTTATGAAATTGGGTGGAAATCATAAGATGTTGTTGTCCAAGACAGCTTGAAATGCTACACATATTTTAAAGCATCTGATGCAGAAGAAGAGCATCACATCTTTTTAACTTATAAAAATTAAGTAAAAAAAACTGAAAGATGCATCATCCTTCTGCAGATCAACTGTCTGCCAAGTTTTCAACTAATAGCTCTCTGGGGTCAACATAGATTTTTCTTTTTTTTTTTAAGATTAAGCAAAATAAATAGACAAACTGTCTTTGTGACAGACAGACTTGTAGTAGACTGGTGTTAAAAAAGTGCAACATTTGGATTCATCATACATTTTTCTCAAATAAACACTTGGCTCAAATTATCATGCACACACTATTATCTGATGGAATATTTGACCACTATTCTTATCAGAAATGTCTGGGCTCATTTAAAGTTCCATAATTTAGATGTTTTTCTCTTTTTTTTTTTAATTTATTTTTTTTTTACCAAATATATATTTGGATTCAGTGTCCTGATGGAACAACCACATCCAGGTTTCAACCTGAGGAAAAGACGAACTAAAATGATCAGAAACCACAGAGGCACACCATGCTGGAACCAGCAGCAGAAACGTTTTTACCACATCGTGTTGTTCTTTGAATAAAATGTGTTGCATAAAGGCTACATTTTTCTTCTTGTACAATTAACTGGCTCTTTACATCATGGACTCCCCATGAGATCCTCAAATATAAGTCATCAGGCTTTGAAGTAAAACACGAATACACAAAATGCATCCTTGCAAGTTTTGTATGTTGTCTTTTTAATGTCCTGAATATTGAGCTAAAAGAAGAAATGCATTTCACATTATTCCGTAATGTTGTGATGGCTATATTTAGTGTGATAAAAACAAGTCCAGGACATTAAGGCTAAAAAAAAAAAAAGGGTATAGGCCCTCCCTCTCTAAAACTCTGTTCATACATTTACAGGACACCCTGTATAATGTGCCACTACAAAACCCATACAAATGTAACAATCATGTAATATCAGCTGTGCTTTTAGTGTTCATAAAGAAGCAGAACATTTCACAAACGATTCTGAATGAGTCCATCGGTGAATATAAAAAAAGGCAGTCTCATTATGAAGATGAGGTTGAGTTCCCCCTCATCAAAAATGACAAAAAGCATCCCAGTTCTCATGACAACAGCCACTTAATCTGAATCTCTGTCATGCGTTTTGCTATTATTTTCAGGCTTTTTTTTTTCTTTTGTTCTGTACTTTTCATGTGCAGGCAACTGGGTCCAGACAATCCACATGGATGAAAACACAGCCGGGGTTAACTGGAAAAGAGAGATGCAGAAAAATAAGTAAATAAAAAAAAACAACAGAATAATGTGAGAAAAACTTGAGATGCAACCAGCAGAGTGGCAAGAAATCAAAGGCAACGCCCACACGAAATCCACACATACAAAAACAAGGAAGCTACCCTGCATCTAAACCCATCAGGGCTGTAAAACACACACAAGAAAACAGACAAATCCAGGGATAGACCGTCTACATGTTTGCAATTGTGAGGATGTTGTCCCTTTGGTGAAGACTTGAAACATGCAGAAAACGACGCCTACAGGGTTTGCATAAATTCTCTAAGCTTAAAGTTACACACTGTAATGCTTGTTTTGCACTTGCCTGTTTAATTTAGGGATTACACAAAAACATGCTTCAGATGATAAATATGCCTCCTGGACTAGATTTTCACACGGTTCTCATGCAGAGGTGGAGTTACCCTCTGACTCTCTGATTTCAGAAGAGAATATCATCATCATCATCATCATCCATCGACCAACTCCAGTCTTTCAGGTCAAACTCAAGCAGCCTGAAACAATGAGGGTTCAGGGAATGACATTTTTTGTTGGTGGCAATACTTGCCACAGTCACCAGGGGGCAGTGTGGAGCAAGGACAAGCTTTTGGGTGACTGTGCATGTACATGCTGCTTGGTAAGTGTTAATTGGCATGGCAGCACAGCAACAAAGCAGGCGTTTGGGGCTCACCAGGCTTCTCCTACTTACAGTCTCCAAGTGTGAGAAATTTTAGAAATGTGAGGGTCAGAGGTGAGGAGTTCAGGGGTCAGTGGAGGATGATACGGAGCATAGGGCCAGTGCTGCAGGATGAAAGCCGGTTAGGGCGTGGTTGAGATGATCAAGCTTCAATACAGTACCCCCAAAAAATGTGATTAGTGACTACGCCAGTAGGTCAGGAATAAGTGTGTTTTAGTGCCGCGTTCAGCGTTTTGCATGTGAAAATGACTCAGGAAGCCTGCTGAAAGCAGAAACACTCTGTCCCGGCAGCAGCTTTTTTATGGCACAATAAAAGAAGAAGAAAAAAGAAACTGGCACATTTTAACTACACAGAAGGAATGTTTGGACATATAATGCGTTTGCAAACGAAGATATTCATCGTTCTTACTCCGTCTGGAAATGTTTGGAATTTTATTTCAGTAGAACCAGAATGGGGGAAGAAAGTATGGAAAATATTTTCACACTTTATTCCCCATCTCGTCGAAATGTGTCCTCTCTTTTGCCCTTGCTCCCTTCTTAATGTCCTATATTTATTCCTCTAGTCCAGTTCTGTGACCTTTTCTTATTTGTATACTTCCCTCCCTTCATTCTTGTATTTTCCTTCTTCTGCCCTTTTAACCTTGAAAACCTTGAATCCTACATGTCTGTTTTCTATATTCTTTGTCCTTTTCTTTCTTGTATCAAATCTTATTCAATGTTGCCCTTAATTCCTTCCTCCCTTGATATTTACTCAATCGTTGTTTCCTTCCTCCCTTCTTTCCTCTGCTCATTTCATTCCTTGCATTTTTCCAATCTTTTCTTTCTCTCCTTACATCGTTCTAACCTTTTTTATATCCTGGTCTTGAGTGCAGAATTTTCTTTATTCTTTCCTTTGTATTATTTCCATCCTCAATTGTGTTCTTTCATTGTGTCCTTCCTACCTCCCTTCGTCCTTCATTCCTCCTCTTCCCCCTCAAATTTTTATTTAATTTCACATTTCTTTTCCCATGTTGTATTTCCAGAAATATCTGCCATGAATTTATAATTTACTTAAGTTCTTCTTATTCTAAAACTATGTGCTACTCTATGGTGGTCATTCACATAATTCCAGTTAATCAGATCGAAGTTGATGGCTATAATGTTTGTGCCCCTCACCTGGACTTGTCTGACGTCTGTGGCTGTCTGGTGGACGGGATTTTGATGGCGCGTCGGTGGGACAGGCGAGGCGAGTCCTTGGGGGAAGACTCTGGCGACACGTGAGGAGAGGTGTGTGGCAGGGATTCACTGGGGCTTCTCCGTGCTACCGGCGGAGGACTTAGTGTTGGGTTTTTCCTCGGGATGCGCTTGAGGAGGTGTTTGACCCAACGCTGCTGTTCCGTCTGGGAGCTGGTCAGCAGTAGTAGCTCTTTGGCAGTGGACGTATCGTAGTTCACTAGGGAAGATTGACGATACGAAAAGATTCAAATTGAGATCAAGACTTGAGCTTTTTATGCTTTCTAACCAAGGTCTTTTCAGTCCAAGACTGGAAGAGAATCCTTCAAATTAATTGTTTGAAACTAGTTCAATGGGGATGACTACACAAAGATTTTCAAAAGAGCTTGTTAAAGGAGAGGAATGACACCTTTGCATGGAGCAATAACTTCTTCTTTCTTGTCCAGATGGTCTTTGTGGTACTTTGTATGGCAGCGGCGGCACTCGAGGGCCGCCGGAGGCTTAAAGACGTTCCACAGGGGCCGCACGCAAACCTCACAGCTGCAGGGCAAGTGGTACATGGCGCTGATGAACTCATGACCTTTGTGCATGATACAATTGGATCGTTCGTAAGGTGCGGGCTCCTCCCCGGCCTCCTGGTCGCGTTTGCTCTCACCCTCATTGGCATACAAGATCTGAAGGAAAACAGGGAGGCCATGAAATGTGGTGCAAAAAAAATAAATAAAAAGGATTTACTTGATGATAATATTATGCAAAAGATAAACCTGGATAGAAAGTTAAGAAATCAGAGAATACCTGGAATATTCTAGGGATTTCTTTGACGTCTGCTCGGTAACAGTCAGTCTGAGTGATGGGTCGAACGTGGAACAGCTTCCTGAAAGGAGGGAAAGAATCAAACAGTTAAGGAAAAATTCTCCGTCTTAATGTTCTGGCACTTATTAAGCAGAAATGGTGTTGAGAACCCAAAATGACACGACAGTTTAGCCTGATTTAATGTCAGACAGTAAAGATAAAGCAGTGTCAGTCAACTTGTTCATGAACACTTTCATAAAAGTGATTTATTTTCAGTCTCTGATCCTACAGAGACCAATTCCTGTAGAATCAGAAATTGCACAAGAAACTTGCCAGAGCCAACTATAAAGTCCTGTGATGACATTTTGGAGAACATTTTACAGTTTGCTTTCAAAGTGAACCCGAGTGGACAGCAAGACCTCAGTAAAATGCCAGATGCATTTTTTTTTTTTTTTTTTTTTTTTTTTTTAGTGCAGGGCTATGACAACATCTTGAGAAGTCACTGAATCCCTTAACACAGGGGTGTCAAACTCCAGTCCTCAAGGGCCGCTGTCCTACAGTGTTTAGATGTGCCACAGGTAAAAAACAGTGGAATGAAATGGCTTAATTACCTCCTCCCTGTGTAGATCGGTTCTCCTGCTAATGACCTAATTATTCTTTTCAGGTGTGGTGCAGCAGAGGCACATCTAAAAGTTGCAGGACAGTGGCCCTTGAGGACTGGAGTTTGACACCCCTGCAACAGACCCATGAGATGCTAACCACTGTGACTCCAACAGGCAGCAATGTGCCAAACTCGGTGACTGAGGACTAGACAGAGTAAAACCTATTAAAAATGCTGCGTGAAGATATTCTAATCAAGTGTGCATGATGTGTCAGCCCATCAGTTTGCAAGATATCATTATATTAAGATTTTATGTATTTGTATTAAACATTTCTGAAGATTTTTGGGTATAAGTTTTTATTGTTTATCATTAACCCTTGAATGTCTCGGTATTGGTAGTAAAAAAAAAGAAAAAAAAGAAAGAAAAAAACTTAAATGTTTTCGGCACCATTGGTCTTTTATTGACAGTTGCCAGACAGGACACGGGGAGAGTCCCAGTATTGATAATATTGATATCAAGTATCCATATCTAGAAATGTGCTCAAAAGACACAGGCTGGCAGGGGTGTGGTAATTTTTTCATGATTTTTTTCCAGCGTTTTACCACCATCCCCAATAGATCCCGAAAGTAATCCTTGTTTATTAAGAGTGAGTTAGATGTTGAGCTTTCAGTGACTCACTCAATGTCCAGGGTCATGAACGGGTTAGCTTGCTCTTGGTCCGTCTGACTGTTGTAAAACAGGATTTTCTTACTGCTTACGACGACATACTGCGAAAGAAAAGAAAACAAGGATCAAATACTGCTGAAAAGTAAGAAAACACAACCCTTAAATGGAAGAAACACTGTTGGACTGATTACTTTTTTGTCCCAGCCAAATCGCTTTGTGTTCTTGGAAGGAAGGGAGATCCAGCCCTCCAGCCTGGAATCTAAAGAGCAGAAAAAAAAACAAAAAACAAAAAAAAACAGGAAGATGCTGGCATTAAAAGGACAGCCTTCAATCGTTTGAGTCACTTAAAAGACCACCTTGATATTTTTAAGTGTTTGTGGCATTTTCTTCCAGAAAGGCACTCATCATTCTGGGAGGAAATGATTCAATGCTAAAACAAAGGATCTAGAGACAGGAAATCCTGCTTCCATGCTGTCACGGAGCGCAACAGCTTGATTAGTAAGGGCGTTAATATTTACAAGAAAATGTACACGCAAAGCAAGGACGGGATTTTGGTAGAGAAAGAAGAATTAATCCTGATCCTGGAAAAAAAATCTCAACATTAATTCAAGTCCGTCTCAATTTCAGGACGGCTCAGCCGTGCCATGCTGTGAGTTTTAATGTGTTCCGCAAACATTAAAAGTCAAACGAGGGAGCGGATTAGCTGCATGAAAGTAGTGACAATCCTGAGGACAAAAATCGCTAAAAACAATTTTAGCAAAAAAAATAGGGTTGCGGGGTTCAGTCTTCCACGCCATGCAGGGTCACCTCCGGCTTCTGGCTCACGGGACTGCGGATAGGTCAGAGCCAGAGGGCGCTGGCAATGCTCCTCAGGCTCATCGTCGTCTTCCTCATCCTCTGACTCGGAGTCAAACAGAGCCCGGGCCGAGTGAAGGTTGGGCCGAGTGTCGACGCGGACAGATTTGTGCGTGCGCTGGTAGGTGAAGGACATTGACTCGGAGGTGCGAGAGTGAGTAATGCTCACTGTACAGGAGCACGAAAGCAAGCATGTGGTGGGGGGGGGGAGAAACATTGAGAAAGAAGTGGAAGCAACTAATAAAAAAAAGAGGAGGAATCCATGCAGAAGTTTGTCTAAGGGCTAAACAATGCAGTTTAAAACCGGGAAATATGTAGCGACGATTTCAATTTGAGGAGCCTACCTGGGAATCCGTCTGCCATTTCCAAATCGTTGATGCTGCTGATGCTGGTGGAGTCCAGAGAGTGAACGCTAAGGGACGTGATCTGACACCGAAGCCGCTCGATGTCGCTGTCTTTACTGTCCAGAGCCATCTGCAGCTCCTGGCGCAGGTGGGTCTCTTCGATCATCATCTGTCCACACAAACACTCAAAGCTGAGTTTGGGTACATGTGAAGTTGACTTACAGATTTCTCGTAATTTAGATCTTTTTTTTTTCCCCTTACGCTAAGTTGATCCAGAACAAACAAATAGTGATATAAACAAAGTTTCTTTTTTATTTACTCTATCGTTGGCTCAGAATTTAAATTTGTCTGATAAACTTTTTCACATCACGGTAGATTCATCATGGGCATGAATACTACAATATTTTGGTTTAGTTACTCTTGACTTTGGCCATTTTTTTTTGGATGAACTGATAAATTAAAAAAGTAACCATAATTTTTTAACAATTGGGTGCAAAAGGTTTTCTTTAATTTACACAGGTTCAAATGTCATATGGACACAGGATCAGATATACTTGTATACTCCCACTTAAACTTAGATGATTGTCTATTAGTAAGATGCAGGAGTTTGCGCATGTATTTGAGCTTATATGACTACATTTTGTAAAACCTGCTATAAATTCAGACGGGAATCCATTTCTGGTTTCGGAAAAAAAAATAAAAAAAATCACTCAAGCTTTATATTTTATTATAAATCTGTCCTGGAAAATAACTGCTGAGACGCATGACCAAAATTAATAAGTCAAGCACGAGTATGATGTGTGGATTTAAACTTCTGAACTGATCTGTGACAATCTTGGGTTCAAACCTAGTTTATTCCTCTCTTGTCCGCATTGCATTCTACCTTCCTTGCAAATAAAGCAACGTCGGTCTGCATCCTGCTCTGCAGAACAATCTGACCAGTAAAAAGAAAATGCATCTCTGTTTGACGTGTCAGAGCAGCAGATGTTTTCTGGTAACAAGTTTATATTCTGGGTGTATTTTGGGCATCGTGGGTGCACTGACCGCCTGTATGTCATCCAGCTCCTTCTGGTGGTTGAAGATGTAGCTGTCAAGTTTCTCCCTCGCTGCTTTCAGCTCCAGCTGCAGCTTCCTGTTCTCCTTCTCCTTCTTGTGCATCTCGGAGTCGACAACTCGGACGCCCCCTCGCCCCTTCTCCTTCGCCTTCTTGTGGTGCATCACCTCAGCCAGCTTGTTCACAGCCTGGGAGCAAAAAAAAAAAAAAAAAAAAAAAAAACAAGCTGCAGTAAAACAAAGCTCTTTTATATGGTAAATATAAACCCGGGGAATAAGCGGGGAGGGTTGCAGGAATCGATGCTGCTGTGAGAAAGGGAACTTTTATGCTTCTTTGCAGATGCCCAGAGTTCAATACAAGCCCGTAGAGTCGAGTTATTCTTAACAAGAGATGGCATAACATGGAGGTTGTCCGTTTTTAACTAGAAAAGGGGAGAAAATATACATATGGTTTTCAGACCCATGTAGGTCCACACACACCTGAATTTTCAGAGTCCTTTCAGACTGCACTTGTTTTTCAAAAGTCACTTTTAGACTTTCCAACTCCTTCTTCATCTCTTTGGCTTTTTGCAGTTCTGTAAAGGCAAACGTGCATGTAATTTTAGTAGTTATACACATATTTTCTTCAACACATATTAAATCACATAAAAGAAAACCAGATGGTGACAAAATAGGATGATTTTTATCTGGGCAAACTGGTCTAAAAAACAAAAACATCAATAACAAAAAGGTTACATAAGGTTGCTGGATATTTTCAGTAAGTCAGTGAATAATTAACTGTCGAATGCTTAAATATAAATTGGCTTTTTTTCTCTCAAATATTAAGATTGGTGAAACTTTTGATAGATTTTGTAGAAAAAAAAAAATGTAATGTGGCACCCATAACCTTTTCAGCAACTGAAAGGAAATGTTGTAATTTCTTTTATTGTCTGAAGGATTTTTGAGGTGTTTGAGTTTTTGTTTTATTTTACCATATAACCTCCATCTTGTCATAAATTTGGTTTGACAGGTAAAACTGTAATCAGTGCAAAAAGTAGAAAAAAGTGTTTTGTTATTTGTAGCTTTGAAATAGACGTTGGGGTGTTTGAAGTAGACCAAGACAGCTTTTACACCCTGTCGGCTCAAATTGTCCGTTTGTGGACGTTTATTCTGCCCGGTGCTCATCAGCACAACGGGAGTCTCACCTTGCTGCAGGTCTTTGAGCTGGTTGTTCAGCTCTTCTTTCTCATTGGCCAGGTTGGCCACGTCCTCCGTCAAAGTTCGATTGGACTCCTCCAGCTGAGAAAGAAGACGGGGGACACGTGAGCTGATTCTGGCCACAGACAACTAATCTGTAGAAGTTATTCGAAAACAGAAGTCTACAGGAAGCAGAAAAATTGACGGCGACAGAGACATGGAGGTGCTTGCTGGCTGCTGATCATATTGTACAGATTTTAGATTGAAGCGCCAGGCTATAGACCGACATTTCATACACAATGTGTAAGTGTAGCAGCTATTTAGCATCTTTTGCTTTCATGCCATCGCGTTTTATGTTACTGGTGTGACTGTCAGCACTTTGTAGTTGAAACTAAGCTGAATATTTTACATGCAAATAAGAAATGTGAGTCATGAATGCAAACATTAGTCAGAGGATTCAAGTCTCTTTCATCCGAGAGTTGCAGATAACAGAGTGTTACGTTGAAAATGTAAACAGACTTTATATTAACTCAATGAAAAAAAAAAATCCTTTAGAGATAAATATCCAAGCCTTTTCCAAAATAAATCATAAAAAAAAAACAACCTATGCCGATCCATAAGGTTGATATTAATGGTATCAGAATAAAAAAAAAAGTGATGAATAAAAAATTTATACATTCTCCAATAATCTGTTGTAGTTAGCGTTTTCGTTAATGGAGTGTGTTTGTGAAACTATTTAAATTAATTAATTAGCTCCTTTTACAAATTCAACCAGGTAAATCTCCTAAAGCTGAATTTGTGCATAACATATAAACCAAAGAATGATTCTCAGAAGAGTTTGGTAAACATAAATAAACTACATTTAAGGCATTCAAAAAAGATATTTCTTCTGTGCAATTTTTATTAAACTGTTTAAACTAATTAACCTTGGCATTTATTTTAAGAAAAAGTGTTATTTGGTGTAAATATTTTCTGTATGATACGGCCAAGTCTGCGAGTGCCGAGACCAAATACAACATCATTCTACTATTTACTGCCAAAGTCCAGGCCATGTGACCGTCTCTCACCGAGTCGATGGTGGCCTCCTTCTCACTCAGCTCCTGTTTGTGTCTCGCCAGCATGTCCTTGATCTCCAGCTCCTTCATGATCTTCTCCTTCTCCAGAAGCGAGTACTGCTCCTCGGCGATGGAGCGAGCCAGTTGTTCAGAATCCGCTTTGGTCAGACTGCTCTCCAGCTGTGCTGCCAGAGAATCCCTGATCGGGGGGCAGAAACACGTGGAACCCTCATTAAGCTGGATAAATCTTTGAACAGAACTAAATCCCTGGCATCATTATGCCAGTTAGAAATCCTCTGCCTGTGGCGAGTCGGAACATAATTAATCAATGACATTTTTGTCATTGACAGGTCTTCGAAAGAATGCTGAAGCAGCTTCTTTAAACAGTAAACTTTTCACATTTGGGACATCTCCAAACATCCATGATGGCGTAAAAAAAATAAATAAAATAATGTTCTGTTTTTTTGGCTGCGAGACGAATTCATTGGGAAGCAAAGACACTAATCTGGGAAGTCTGCTCCATTGTCAAATGTTAGATAATAAAAGCTTTCTAGTTTTGAGACAAAAATCCCATAAGAGCTGAAATCTTTCACATTTTGCCACATTGCTGCTGCATATTTCAATGTGTTTTATTGAAATGTTATGAGATAAACCGACACAAAGGATCTAATAACTGTGAAGTTCAGGGAAAATGGAACTACTTTAAAAAGATTTTGGCAAAAAGGCTAAATTAGAGTAAAATTCACAAATGTGGTAGACCTGTCACAATAAAAATATTGCAGGATGATAAATTGTTCCAGAACATTAATATTATTAAATTGAGATGATTTTCAAGCAATAATAGTAATGGCATAATAACGCAAGGACACCCTTTTAAGGGTCAACACCCTTTCATTTCTAACAAAATTGTCTGTCAAAAAGGGGGCTAGCTGAGACCAGTGCACCAGACTGAAGCCTTTCGTCATCAAGGTTTTGGTAGAAAGAGAGAGACGCAAGAAAAATAATCCATCATGCAAATGGAAGACGGATTATATAATTTTATGTCCAATTCACACATATTGCTTTGGTTCGATCAGAGGTTTGTGTCCGAGTTTGATGAAGACTGATACTTTCACAGAGGATTGAAGTTGTTTGCCGTTTGCTTTTTTAAATCCTTTCTCCAGACATCTCAATGTTTCTTACTGAATCACGATATATATATATATATATATATATATATATATATATATATATATATATATATATTTTATTTTTTTTATTTTATTTTTTTCTGTTGGAACAGCTGGATTATTATGTGAATGTTGAAAGCAGTTGAATCTTGACAGGTACAGTTACCTCTCCTCCTGGTATTCTGACAGCTGCTGCTGCGCCTCTTTATACATCTTATTCTTCTCTTCGCATTCATCCTTCAGCTCACGAATCTGTGTCTTGTAAAGAGTCTATGGGAGAAAAAAAAAAAGCACAAAAGTTGCAGTTTTTACATCGCACATTAGCGCTTAATAATGCAGATTTATGATTTTTTTTTTTTCCACTATGCTGAACATTCATGCTGTTGCCGACTGTAAAATATTCGGCTGTCGCTACTGTTTGACAGATGCACTAGAAAAGGAGAGTTACTGTGAAATACTGCTCTGCCTCCAGCTGGTCCTTCAGTTCCTTCAGCTGGCCATCAGCCTCTTGCTTTTCCCTGAAACGGCACCAAAAATCTGTCAATCACAGGCGGAGGCAAAGCTGAACACAAGAGCCGAAGCAGCCAAAAAAAAACAAAAAAAAACATGACAGACATCAAAGCTGCAGCACTGAGCGCGGTCGCAAATTGGGCTCCTTCTGAAATGCTTTTGAGCCTGACCTGTGTAGCTCCTGGTTCTGCTTCTCCAGGCTCTGCTTCATGTCCAGCAGTTGGTTGAGTTCCTGTTTGAGCTGTTTCTCGGAGGAGGCGAGCGCCGACACCTGCTGCTTCTGCGCTTTCAGATCGGACTGGCTCAAGCTACGCTTGCGGGTCTCCTGCTCCAGGCGGAGGGTGAGGTCCGTCACCTGGACGCACAGGCAAACAGAACGGGGCCGTTAGGTAGAGAGAAACTTTAGCTGCAGAAGAAAAAGCTCAATTGTATTCTGCTCTTATCCAACTGATTTGAAAAACATTTGTTGTCAGTAAATGGGTCAAACTACGTCCTAATGGGACTCTGTGAGGGTTATTTTATACACATTTATTTAATCCAGCTACAGCAACCAAAAAGTCATGTGATGGAAAATGTGCCCTGAATATATTTTAAAAATCGATGCAAAAGTATTAATAATAAATAAATGCGTCAAATACATTCACAATAAATTCCTTAATACAATTTGAATTCATCATAGGCTAAAATAGTTTCATTTAAAACATATTTTTCAAATAATGTCAGCATTTACAGACAAACTTCAAAGTGCCATAACATTTTTCAAATAAAATATTTCCTTATATTTATCATTTAATGACTTTTTAATAAGATATGGATATGCACTCTTTTCGTGTAAAGGAACAGGCATGTTTTCTACATTTATCTCCTCTTGTCACAGGCAGACTTTGAACAGCTCATGCATTTCTACGTCTCAGAAAAGTTACCTCTTCAGAAAGTTTCTCCTTTTGTGTCTGCAACTCCTCCATCTTTTGCTCTGCTTGCTTGTGATCACAGTCTAGCATGGAGTGCTCCTTCTTCAGTTGCAGCAGTTCTTCTTCCACCTGCAGCTTCAAGTTGCGCTCCTCCTGCAGGGTGCTCTCCATCCCTGGAACAAAAGAAACAAAGCCAAAAAAACAAACAAAAAAAAAACAAATGTTGATGGGATCAGTGTGCATTTACAATACATTTGCATGTAGCACTAAAGGCTTATGATCAGCAAAGTACTATAAGATCAAGTTGAATCTCATGTAATGTCTATTTTGCTAAACTACAGCAAAATAATAGACATTATTTTCCTAAACTGCAGACTTTATCTGCTATCTGCTTACAATCAAATTTATAAATGTAAATATCTAAACGCTCTAAAATGCATTCTCTCCATACCTGAAAACCATTAACAAAAAAAAAAAAAAAAAAAAAATCACAATTTCTAATTAAACCCCTTTTTTGCTTTTTGAAAGATTTTTGAAGTAGCTTTTGGAAATGGCAGGATAGAAACCAGGTGGCTAGAGATTAAAAATTTAAATATGAATAAATAAATAAATAAAAAAATCTAGGCCTTACTGGGAAAACTGATCAGTNAGCTTCAAGTTGCGCTCCTCCTGCAGGGTGCTCTCCATCCCTGGAACAAAAGAAACAAAGCCAAAAAAAAAAAAAAAATGTTGATGGGATCAGTAAACCTTTTGTGCATTTACAATACATTTGCATGTAGCACTAAAGGCTTATGATCAGCAAAGTACTATAAGATCAAGTTGAATCTCATGTAATGTCTATTATTTTGCTGTAGTTTAGCAAAATAATAGACATTATTTTGCTAAACTACAGACTTTATCTGCTTACAATCAAATTTACACCTGTAGACAAATGTAAATATCTAAACGCTCTAAAATGCGTTTAGAGCGGGTGTGTTAATTGTTTCCACACCCGAAAACAATTAACAAAAAAAATAAAAAAATAAAAATTCTAATTAAACACATTTATTGCTTTTTGAAGTAGCTTTTGGAAATAGCAGGATAGAAACCAGGTGGCTAGAGATTAAAAATTTAAATATGAATAAATAAATAAAAAAAATCTAGGCCTTACTGGGAAAACTGATCAGTAGAAATAGTGACAGGAAAAAAGAAAAACAATAATAATCAATAATGTGCTTTTTCTTCCCCACTTCAATAAAAATGTTTACATTGAGTTTTTTGTATTCAAATTTTCATAGGGTGACATTTTGCTCCTACAATAAAATATCCATTAATCTTAAGGCATTTACAAATTCTTACCATGGCTGCCAGCACATTTATCAGCATCTGTATGTCTATTGATCTTTCTGCTCACCTTTTAAGGCCTCAGATTTGGCCTCCTCGATAGATTTGTAGACTTCGCTTTTATCTGCGAGTTTAGCTTTGGTAGCCTTATGCTCTGCCTCCTCCTGCTCCAGATTCTGCTGGAGGGACTTGAGCTGGAACGTCAGGTCAATCTCCTGGTTGTTCTTTTCCTGCAATCAAAGCGTATATGTTAAGTTTTTTTAGAATAATGACTTTTACACCGTAAAGTCTTTAATCGAGGAATATTTTACACTTAAATACAGTGAAAGTGATTGGGAGAGAAGGAAATACCTTTTCGAGATTATTTAGCTTCGTCTGTAGTTCCTTTTTTTCACTGTTGACCTTGGAAAGAGAAGATTTCACCTCCTTCACTTCGTCTTCTAGGAGTGAAATTGTTCCTGAAAAGGAATAATGTAAAAACAACAATAAAATTAGCAGAGAGGTGGTTAATATTTGTCTAGAAGTGAAGCAACTATTTTGACACAAACATGCAATAATTTAACACCTGGTCCGCCTATTTTTGGACATTCCCTGTGTGACAGCTCATGTTTGACCTAAAACACCCAAAATACGGCACTTTATGTTTGTTTTCCTTTTCTTTTCCATGAATCGACCCTAAAGGAGACTTTGACCAACGGAAGAAAACACGCCAAACAGGTAACACTTTATCCTAACAAATTCCCCTCTGACCTCAGAGGGCGGTCTCTCTGTGTTACAGAGACCATGAAATTTAAAGCCACCTCTCAAGGAAAAAAAAAAAAAAAACCTGCAATGTTCTGGCATCTTGCTTCACTCTCCACCTCCTTCAGCAGATGTTTCCACCAATGATCCAATATTTCCCAGGGCTGATTCCAAAAAAACGATTCACATCTAATTCTCAGTTCAACTGCACACTCCAAGTTATGTAATGTCTTTCTTTTTCCAAAACTTGAAGAGATGTTTACTTCAGGGGCACACAAAAATCTGATTACTTTTAAAAATCTAGATCAGGGGGTGGGCAACGCCAGACTCCTGCAACTTTTAGATGCGTCTCAACTTCAACACACCTGAGCCAAATAATGAGGTCGTTAGCGGGACTCTGGAGAACCTGACTGCACTTAGGAGGTGATTCAGCTGTTGGATTCAAGTGTGTTGGACCAGGGAGACATCTAAGAGTTGCAGGACACCGGCCCTCGATGGACCAGGATTGCCCACCCCTGGTCTTGATCATAATTAGTGCGACGAACGATGAGTTAAACCGCCTGTTCAGCTGCTTCTGTGTCTCACCCTGCAGGTCAGCGAGGGTCTCCGTCTTGAGGTTGTGTTCTCTCCTCTCCTCCTCCAGCTCGTCTTGCAGCCCCCTCATCTGCTTCTCCTGCTCCGCCTTGCTCGCTTCCAGTCCGCTGCACTTTTTCTCCATCTCCCTGAGGCTGACTTCGAGGCTCTGGGCTTGTTTCTGTGCCTCCGCCTGGCCCTTCTTCAGCCGAGCCACCGCCTCCTGCTCAGCCTGCAGGGCATCGTTAGCCTCGTCGAGCTACAGGTGAGGAATAGATTAAGTTAATTCTCATTTAGCCTAAGAGGCAAAATGTTTTCATTATAGCAGCAGATTTAGTAACATATTTCAGAACAGGATAGAACACAAATACCCTTCCATCTGTGATGAAATGAATGTGAAGCAGCAGCAAAGTGACAGGAAAAACAGAAGGCGGCAAAATCACAGGTAAAAATATAAAACAAAAAATAAAGGTATTTTTTTTTTTGTTTGTGCAGTCTTGTTGTCTTTTGAATCAGTATGAAATCTAAATTATTGTTAGAGGTGGAAATCTTGATTATCACAAGTAGGAATAGGCCATTATATTTTAATTAAGTCAGTGATGTCATGCACTCCAACGACTTCTAGAAGGGAAACAGGCCCACAGCATCACAGATCTTCTGTTAAGCTAAACATTAGCTTTATCCTCTGGTGCCACCTGTCATGCAGATATTATGGTCATTTTTATCACTAAAATGGAATGTTCTCCTGTATTCCACATTTTAAAGAGCGACTAAGAAAACTCTGTCATGTCCAACTTACAACCCTGAGCAGCCAAGTCACACAAAAAGCATATACATATAAATACAACCGGCAACAATGAAGGTCAGAGACAATGCTAGACGTATTTAGTAAGGTTAAATATCAACTTGCATTCAATCATATGCATGGGGAATATTTGGTTAATTACACATGATACAAACGCATAAAAAAAAAAACTTTGATGGCAAGTTCTCATTTTTCTGCGAGAAAAGCGAACCATGCTGTGGCGAGTAACGATACAGAGTTTCCCTCCTCACCTGCTTTTGCAGCTGGATGTTCTTCTCATTGGATATTTGTGAGTGTTGGTTCCTCTTCTTCATGTCCTCCAATTGGTCCCTCAAGTTGTTCACTGCAAAAACAGTCGAGAAGGACGTTATTCAGACTTTGAAAAAGACAAACCCAGTGTCAGATAAAGGTCGCTGGGCGCTCACACTCGTTTTCCAGGATGCGCTTCCTGTCTGCCTCCATCTCCACCTTGCGGAGGTTCTCCGCACTCTGGTGCTGCAGCAGGGCTCGCTCTCGCTCCAGCTGCCTCATGGAGGCTTCCACTTTCTGCCGACTGTTCATCTGATAAAACAGGAAGGCAAACTTAGACCTACTGTGTTATACGAGACTGGGTTAGAGCGCCTGCAGCCACTTCTGAGTCCATTTTTTACCTCCTTATCCAGTTCATTGACCAGCTTGTCTAAACGATTGGTGGCATTTCTGAAGATAAAAAAAAACTGATTACAGATTTTGCATTAAAATATAATATAGAGATTTAAAAACAGTTTCCTTGACATATAAACACTTGTTAAAAACACATTTGATCTGTTCTTTTAAACATTTTCTTCTCAAAATGAGCAAACTGGTGAAATGCAATGAATAAATAAATAGAAGAACAAAAATGAAGCTGCATTTGACTTTACCACTCTTCTTCTCGTTTCATTTAGCCTATACTGCAATATTAGGATGTTAATTACTACTTCTTTCCTAAGTGATTCTGCTAATATATAAACAAAACAGTGATCTGAAATGAATTCTTTTTTATTCTTAAAATCACAATTTATAGATAACAGTGTATCAAAAAGTTGATTTAGTTTCAGATTGTACAAAAAGTGGTATAATCCATCATAATGATGTTCAAGTGTATGTGTGTGTGTGCGTGTGTGTGTGTGTGTGTGTGTGTGTGTGTGTGTCCCAGTCATACTTGCACTTCTGCTCCAGTTCATCTTTGGCCTGCATCTCATGATCGAGCTCCTCCTCCAGCTGCTTCACCTTTTTCTGCAGCTGCTCAGAGGGAAAACAAAGAAAAAATGTCTTCCGTCTATACTCTCTGACGGGATAAAAAAAAAAACAAACAAAAAAAAAAAACTTTGCACACAAAGTCACTCACGTCTTTCTTGCTATCTGCAGAATTTTCTGTATCCTTACAGTTTTCCTTACAGTCGTCTGAATCCTCCTCAGAGCTGCTGCCTGTTCTGCTCAGGAGTCTACAAATGGAGAGAGGAAACCAACGAATGTTTGCAACAGCTTTAACTGGTAGCAACACACAAGACCAAACTTCAGGCAGCATGTGAGGTTCAAAGATCAGCCATAACAGTTTCAGTTTGTAAAACCATTAATTTTGGAGTTTAGATGCAGAGTTGCTGCACTTGGTTATTTTCAGTACCGTTTACCTTTTTGACAAATATGTCCAATAAAATTTGGCTACATGCCAACAGTTACTGTGGATTAAGCAGTTCAGCAACATAACTTTAAGAAATAAATGTTTTATTCCTCAATATTTGTGCTAGGCTAAAGTGAGGCAGGAATCTATGATAAATCAGACGCAGAGAGGGCGTTTAAAGAGACTGTCAGAACAAGGCGGCAGTATGGGTCTAAAACAGGGATACAGTGTCTGGCTTCAGTGTGAAGCTGTTGTTTCCCTTTAAGCATTCCTGTAAACAGTCCTTTGTCAGTGCAAGGAACTGGTTTTTCCTCATATAAACCCATTACAGCAATACAAATAAATCAAAAATAAAAATTTATCAATGACATATCTAGATAAAACACCAGTCAAACGAAAAGAAAACAAGATTAAAAGACTCACTGATCCTCCTTGAAATAAGTGAAGCCGATAAATGGTAGCTGGTTGCCCGTAAACGCTCTGGGAGGAGGAAAAGTCTCGGCAGTTCCCTTTTCCACCTCTATGTCATCAAAGTTACTGGTGTCTATGTCGCTGTTCAGCTCTGGAACCACTGGAGCCACAGCTGGAACACAGGAGCAGAGGGCGAATCGTTGAGTCAAACGGGTCAAGGAGGAGGAGGCAGTGCGAACCAGGAGGGTTAGAGTAGAAATAAAGATTCAGTTGAGTATAAAGATGGTGGATTGCCTCAGAGTTATTTACTGCCCCTCTGAACCATTTCGCATTTTATCGTGTTACAAGAATTAACAGCAAATTATTATAATATTGTATTACAGTGTATAACTGGGAGGCAACAAAAGGTTTTTAATATTCTTTCCGAACAGAGGTCTAAAAAGTGTGGAGTCCATTTGTATTTCCGGTGGCAGTGTTCTGTGGATCCACCTTATTCTGCTATAACACATTTCCTCCACTGCCTAGTTTCTTTCGCCTCGCTCACCTTCTTGTCAACTCTGAACTCTTTGACAGAGGGCACGGTCTGTTGAGGCTGATGATGTTAGCGTTCCGCTATAGAAGCGTTCTGCATCTTGACCTGATTATCTCATTTCACGTGTCTGCTGTGTTCCTTATAAATGTTAAAATAACTTCATGATGCCGTTTCTCTGAGGTCTTCACAAAACAGCTGTGCTGCACTCATCCTAAGATTAAATTAAAACGAATAAGGGGACTTTTAAAGGCCATTGGATGCATTAGGTTTTAGCTAAGTGCATCAAGATAAAAATAAAAAAAAGCCTCGTTTCTAAATTTTTACTTGGAAGAAAACTGTGAAAAAAAAAAAAATAAATCATCCTCCTTCCACTTTAACATTTGGTCCGTGCAGTGAATGTAGAGGATTGCAATGTGACAAAACGTGAAGAAGATCCAGCAGGCGAAGAGCATTTAAAAACCCTTCCTTGAAAACATTTTAGCACTGAATATTTTATTTTTTTTCACCCCGTTCAGCCAACCCTGTGCCAACTTTGGCACGGCCTGCAGTAGGAGTACGTTTCCTACAGGTTGGCGTGAGCTTGACACCACTCCTTTTCCCCACACAGTGCTTGCTTTGTGCCCCACACACACAGCTACCTTTCACAAATGAATCCTGACCACAGCAGCAGAAAAAAATAAAAAATACAGCACCCTCTGCTCTCCTTTCACAAGAGCAAGCACACTTTTGAACACGACACAGCGTGCAGACACAAATCCGTGCAGGGGCCAATCAGATAAAAATGGTCCTTTAGTCTATAAAAAGATTCCAATTAAATAAAAGACAAGCAGCCTCAGACGGGTGTAATTCTGGCTCTGTGCAAACAGCTCATTACTGTTAGGTCGAGACTTGACCGTCAGCTTGATGAATACGCACGAATGATATCAACGTAGGGGGTGATGTAAAACTAGAAACTTGGAAAAAAAAAAAAAAAAAAAAAGTCAAACGTGTGGTGAGACAGAAAGAGACATGGATGGCCTTGTGGCAAGACTTCCCAGAATGCTCTCTGATAGGGAGAGTCTAATGACAGGCAGCCGCGGCCACAGTGAGAGTGAAAAAGAGAGTCGGAACCCTTCGAAACGGGGCGCCCCTCTCATTAGACGAGGCCACACGATCGTCCCGCCCGCTGCTACGGAGGATGCGCCTTTCTCAGCCCCTGCATCCACTCGCCCGTCATTTCGCTGCAATCACCGCCGTAAGCAAGAAAACGGAAGGAGATAAGAGCCGCAGCACAGAGCAAAGGCCTTGCGTAGCAGGGAGTCGTTTCGTTCTTAAAGATCTAAAGAGTGCACAGATAGGGCTCTGCAGGAAACAAGAAATAGATCTGGCTCATGTTTCCAGTGCGTGTTGAGCCTGTGTGTGCGCGTCTGCCTGCGTGCGTGTGTGTGTTTGAGAGGGAGAGAGAGAGAGAAAGAGGACATGCATGTGCAGCGCAGCAGTGGCACAGCGGTGGTTTTATGTTCCAGACTGCAAGGCTCTGATCAGAACTTTAGTCTGCCCTTATAATCAGAGCCAGGTGCAGCGGAGAAATGGGGAGGCGAAAGGAAAAGGCTCTGAATGTAATCACTCACAGACACAAAGGTGCTCTTCATAATCCTAATGTAGAAATTCTAATTTTCTTCCTCTTTTTTCCACCCCATATCCTATAATTTCAGCAATGCACAAAGAGCTTCTTGTAAAGACTATTTTTTTTTTGTTTTAAGTTACAAAGAGAAGTGCACACTGTAGAGTAATGTTATCCAAGTCCCACACTTGATCTCACTGACCTGTATGACAAGATTTTTATCCGCCATATGTACACAAAACCATCCAGAGACAAGAATCTGATCAGACTCAAGTAATATTAAAACATTTTATGAGTTAAAAAATTAAGGATATCCACGTTAAATAATCTGACTTGAAATTAAATGTTTCGAATGTAGCAATTACATAAAACTCTATGGGGGGGGAAAAAAAAGAACAAAAAAAGTGAGGCTAAATTATATGGAAAACGAATTTAATAACTAACTAAACATCAAAACAATATTACATTGCTTTCCACGACAAATATTTTATAAATCATAAAAGCAAAACAAACGATGAAAATCATAGTTCGAGAGAAAAATAATACTTCGAGCGACGTTCCAGAAGAGAGGGAGAAACGAAACAAAGTTTCCCTCACTCCAACTTTTGCTGCACACTGCTGATCAGCTCCGCCTTATTAGGGTGACGCTGCTTTACAACTGCCATTAAGGAGGCCTGGGAATGTCTGTTAAGCAGCTGGCTGCAGGATGCCAACCTCAGAAGAACGAAGACTAATTAACCAGCTAATAAACGGTTAATTAGTCATTTAATCTTCAACTAAACTGCAAGTGTGTATAATTTTAGACTTAAAAACAACAATTAAAATAGTGGGCAATGTTAGTAAACCTGCCATAATCAAGCTATTTAATTTCACCAACAGTGGCTGTAATTGCTCTCTTTCCAGCATGTTGTCTTATAAATTTTAAATACATTAAGTCTTTAAATACACGACAGCAAACCAGTATTATTTGAAATCTGCTGCTCTTATCTTTAATGCATTTTTAAAAAAAAGATATACTCCATATGAGCTGATTTCCAGAAGGATTTGCGCAATAACATGATGTCCTGCTCCACAAAGCGTCCCATCATTTGATGCCAGATACGAGACCATATGGACAGCATGTGTAGCATAAGTGAAGGCTTACTGGTGCAGGAGCTGGAAATAAACTGAAATCACAGGCTAAAGCGGAGCAAATCTGGAAAGGGAATGGAATGAGCTGGAGGTGATAAGACAGAAATGGCAACAAGACTAAGGCGCACATTACCAGACATGGGAATAACAGAGGAAACCTACACCTGCACAGGCTCAGAGACATGCACCACGTGCCCACTTACTGTCACGGATGTTGTCAAAGGTCCACTGGTCGTCCTTGAAGAAGGGGTGACGTTTGATCTCATCCACTCCGGTGCGGCCCAGTCGAACCTTCCTGCACACAGCAACAAGGAGGAGGCAGAGGCGCGTTGAGAGGCGAGTTGCCTTAGTGAGAATGCAAAACACTCTCCACCTCACCCCGCCCCTCCACCCACCATCACTAACATGTCATCCCAAAAACACAGAGCCCAGTGGAATGACTGCACTGACCAAACTGGCCAGAATGGAGAGCCGCATGACCGCTGCTGCAGAGAACCTCCTGTGTTCAGCCAGAGCCAAGATAATATAGTTTCAGAATGGCAGAAAGTTAGCGTGAGGAACCGTCGGCAACACAGAACTTTCCCTCCTTCAATGCCTCTCTGCATCCCCCCACCCCAATACCTCTGGGTGCATGGCGGCAGAGGGGTGTGGCAGTTTGGGCTTGCCACGTGTGGGACATTCCAGATCAAGCAAGAAGGGGAGAGAGCGGAGTTTTCTGATGGGTCCATTAAAAAAAAAAAAAAAACACGTGCAACCGAGCTAAGTTTAAAAGCTATGTCTTTGTGCCCAGAACACTAAAGGAGTAAATAGGGGTAAGAGAAATGGAAATTGGCAGCAGTCAGGTATAAAATGTTGCACATAAAGGAAAAATGAGATAACTCAAAGAGAGAGGGTGGGAGGAGAGGGGGGAACAAGACCGAATGAATGATCCAGCAAAATGGGAAGACAATGACAGAGTATGTGGGTTAAGTGCATGCAGTGATTAGCGAATGTGTGTGTGTGTGTGACTGCCTCACATAGACACATCGGATTCTGTGCGTGGTGAGAGAATAGTGAGTGAGAAAGCAAATAAACTCAGTGAGAAGGAAAAAATGAAAGGCTGCTCTGTAGAGAAGCAGAAAGGGCCTGTGTTTAAAGCCTTTTCTGGGGAGGGGTCAGTAATGTAAACAGGAAGTGGTCTCTTCCACTGGAAACGGCCACAAAGCAGGACCACTAGCCATTTATTCATTCAGTGAATGAATAAACCAGAATTTAAGCTTAAATTCTGATGTCATTAAGAAACCTTTGGATTCATTCAGCTATTTTAGGCAGACAGACTCAAAAAAACAACAAAAAACATTGTCTAATTTGAAAATACTTCAACAATGAATAATTCCTAATTTCAGTATTGCCTAGAGTGCATCAAATTGAATGTTTTTTTTTATTTTTATATGTGCTAAATGACTCACTGATTGGGGTGGAATGGCCTAGATAACACCAAAATCAGTCGAAAAACAAATCTGTCAGCAGCCGAAGGAGATTTTTATTATGATATGGGTTATGATATTTTTAAATGGTCATAAATAATAATCATCAACATCACAATCATCTTCAAATCTGCGTCTTTTCTTCAGCATATGCCTGAAGTTGAGCTAGTCATTCCATTACGACCAACTCAAGCTGCCACACCGCTCCGCCGCCAAGCACCCAGAGGTAGTGGGATGACGGGACACAGAGAGGAATTTTGGTTTTGTTCACAAATTGGTTTCCATTTTTCAACAAAACAATATAACTTTACATCAAAGATCAACAATTAATAAAATTATGACAGTTTTGTTTGGATTTCTCATTTTTTGTTAAGTATGATTGTCTAGGGTTTTTTTTTTTTCTGTCAGTGGACTGCTGCTGGTAATTTCCCAGAGGAACCAGTAAATTTCAATCTAATTCAAGCAATTCTAGGCACTCATTTCTTTTTTTTTTTTTACCTTTTTGAGTGATGCTGTCTTGTATCAAGGCCCAGACAACTAAACTGTTCGTAGGTCTGTGATTGGGTAATGCAGCCAAACAGCGAGAAACCCAAAATGGCTCCAGCTAATCAGCATGTTCATACACATGAAGTGGATTATGATTTATATTTAAAAAAATGGTCTAATGGTCTAAGAACATTTGACAACGTTTGATGATCAAACCTGTCAGTGAGAAAAGCACTTATGAGATCTTTGGCATTCTGAGACATCTCCACATCGTCCGGAAAGACCAGAGCGTTATGGTGGTTCATGATCTTCCCATATGTTCCGATGAGAGACTCGGCATAGAACGGAGTTTCGCCTGTGATGAATATTAGAGATTAAAGCTTCCTAGATTTTTACCAATAAACCCACAGAAAGAAGTTCATACTTGTGAATTTAAACTGAAACTCACCAACAAGCAATTCGTACAAAGAAACTCCAACAGACCACCAGTCACATTCCTGACCGTAGGTACCATCACCGCCTTGAGACTGAAGCACCTCCGGGGAGATGTAGTCTGGTGTGCCTACAGCTGTCACACAGTGCACCATACCAGACTGTAGACAAGCAAACACACAACCATAAGTATAAGATTCAAAGTATCAGGTCTGGGGACACACTATTTAATATATACAGAGATGATCCGTGTCAAAGTCCCCAACTAAATCTGTCTTCCAATAACTATTGCTGATCTTACAGAACACATCAAGACATATTTTCATGACTTGAAAAACTCTTTTGTGAGCTGTGTTAGTTTGCTGATCCAAAAAAGTCAACCTTTTACTTTTTACAATGGTAATCACAAAGTAAGAGACAGTGGTGTCTGCTGAAGCCCCCGTTTGGCACTGCTTATTCTCAATTTAATCAAATTAGTGTCTAGAAAGAAAAACTTTTGCCTAGAATGATAAAGCTTTTTTTTTTTTTTTAAGTTTTTTAGGGGACCCATATTTTTTCTCAACAAAGTTTTTCTGTGTGTTATACCTTTTTTTTTTTACAAATATTATTGAATTTAGTCTTACATTTTATGTTTACTTTCCTGATTTGGTTTTATATATTTTGCTTCTGGTACTTATTTATTTATTTATTTTCATTTTTGCTTATACAGTTTTTCCTTTTTAGTTCTATAATTTTTAAAATGTTATTGATGCACTTTGTATTTTCTGTCTTGAAAGATGCTATATAAATGAAGCATATCGTTATAATTTATTTAGTTACTTACCAGCAATACACGTCTTTATATATACTTACACAAAAAATTTAATTGCAAGAAACCATAATGCATGTCGAGGTGTTTGTAATGACTTCAGACGATTTCCCCAAAGGCACAAATATGTAGGAGAAGCTATTTTAAAAAGCTGTGGTGAAAAGCTGAGAAACACTTCCTGCTCCACACCAGAGGCAGAACCACAGAGGCATTTTGATTTGGGTGCTTAGCAAAGTAAATCCTGAAGCTTTTCAAAACAGTTCAAGTGCAATTTTGAGTGGCACTTCCACTATTTGAACACCTGATGGTGCACTAGAGCTCCAAGTGACAATACAGCAAACATATTTCCCTGACAAAGAATAACTAAATGCATTTTCACTTCTAAAGTTTCAGAAATAGTGAAACATCTCATTCACTCCAATTCACAACAATCAACCTACCGAGTTCATCCTCATGCAGGTGCCAAAGTCGGCTAGTTTGAGGTGTCCGTGCTGGTCCAGCAGCATGTTGTCCGGTTTAATGTCGCGGTGGATGAAACCCATAGAGTGGATGGCATCCAGCGCCAGCACCAACTCGGCCGTGTAGAAGCGAGCCCACTTCTCGGGGATGTCGTAGTTTATGGTGAGTGTGACCACATCTCCGCCCGGCATGAACTCCATCACCATGTAGAGGTTCCGATCATCTTGGAAAGCGCAGCAAAGCTGGAATGATGTCCATTCCACACATAAATGTCATGTCTAAGTGCTTAAAGATTTTTGCACTGATACAGATTTCACAATTGCTGTTCATTGTTTCACAGCCAATAGTGAAAGTCAAAAATCATTACTGCAAACCTGATGCCAGGATTATGTCAACTCTAGCTAGAAAAAAAACAACAACCAGGTTCAACTGATTTATCTAAAATATTAAGTTATTGTAGCTTAATTAGTTTAGTTTTCAAATTTTTAATTTAAACATATGTTCTATTTAAACTTCATTCAAAATAACCAACATAACACACAAGTTCCTTGTTACAACTCTATAGCAAATAAAGTTGCAAATAAAATAAGATTGGTTGCCAGGTAGCACAAAAGAAACTTATTATTTCAAACTGGATTTTTGTTTCACATCTTTTAATTGCCTTAGCAGTTAATAAAACCATTACGTTTGTAGGATTTGATTGGAACATCCGGATTAACACCATGAAACATATCTGCAAGATGATCTAAAGAGGCGTTGCCTGGACAGAAGTGAAACTGCTTTTTGTTTCTTGTTTTTTTTTTTTTTTTTTTCCCTGTGGGATCCTATTATGGATGGGATTCCTGCCGTGTTAAAGGTGTGCCTGACAAATAGCTGAAATCTCAAAGAGAAACCTTGTGGGTGGTTCTGTTGCTGCAAGGAGACAAATGGTGAAAACATGAGTAAGGCTAGAGTGAGCCACTTGCAAAAGGACGCAGCAACATTACACAGCTAAAGCTGCAGAATGCTGATGAAAACACTGATGTATTGTTTTTAGTCACTTAAATTGTAGTCTGAATGCATCAGTAGCTCAGCAGTCAGGAATTCAAAAAGTAAAAGCCTGTTAAATGTGCAAGTAATAGCTGAACTGTCAACAGATTCTCTCATCTCTTCACTGCTTTGCCGTTTTAGCCTCTCCTTGTCAGGCCTCCTAATTTATGTGGACATGTACGCCTCGATAGAGTTGCAATGTTCACTTTTCAGGAGTGTTGTAAAAGACATTGAATGCTTAGGATACAGTGTTATGACCTAAACTTGTTTTAAACTTCTCTTAAACTTCTGTGTTTCTTTGTTAACAGGACGCTGTTTGTTCACAGATGTTCTCTAAGAAACCCCTTAGACCTTCACAGAACACCTGGATCTGTAGTGAGATTAAATTACACTCTTGTTGCACTGAATTTACCATTAAGGTGACTTCTAAAGGCATATGAGTGTCTTTTATTCAGAGGTACCAAAGTAAAAGCATAATGCATTTTCCTTCAATAATGTACCACTTTTTATTGGTCTATCACATAATTTTCCGCGTGTTGCGGAAAGAAATACACATCCACACCTGAACAATCCAGGGACTGTTGGAAAACGCCATGATGTGCCTCTCCTCCCAGAAGAAGGCCGAGTCTGACCTTTTGATCATCTCGAACTTGCTGAGCTGCTTCATGGCGTAAACCTTCTTCGAGGCCTTGTGACGGACCTGTAAATAAGGCCAGGCAGATAAGAGAGAGGAGACGATGCTGGAATGTAAACAGTAACAACTCCACAAGGACAATAAGGAGAGAACTGTTGGAATGTCACAATGACTGAGATAACAGCAGAGATCCAGACATGAAACGGGAAGCAGCGAGTGTTGTACACACCCATAAGAAGACATGCTTACACAAGCGCTAAGCACAAACACAGACGAGTACCCCTTCACACCCCCTCACCAGACTTCATATTCATACCCCACACAAAGCCTGTCCGGACTCGTTCCAACAGACAAACATCTTATCAGATACCTGATTTTAACTGCCTTCCAGCAGAAGGAAGGTAGTTAAAAAACGAGGCCAAGATGAGAGCAAGGAATTACAGCCAGTTTCAAAATGTATGATTCATTAGGTAGGAAATGATGTGAAAAATATTTTACAGTTCTGTGTTTAAAACAGGGTGTTTTTTTTTTTTATTTGTCTTGATGGTTGCTCCCTCTAGTGGCCCAGAAGCAAACTGTTAAATTCAGGAAAAGCAGGAAAAATTCTCTACTTCAAACGCGGAGCTTAACAATGAAATATAAAGGTTAAAATAAATATTTTCTTCTTTTACAGGGCAGTAAGAGAGAAACGCCTCACCAGCTGCACTTCACCGTAGGCTCCTCTCCCGATCAACTTCACTTTTTCAAAGTCGTCAACCTTCACCTGCAGCTCTCGCAGTTCATTCACCAGCTTCTCATCTGCAGATAAGAGATAGGAGTAGAATACTTCAGCATCACAAAAGCTCAATCTGCTGCCACTTCTATTCAAAATACCTTTTGGAAATTTTTATTCAAAGGTCAAGAAAAATGTACTTTTTGTGATCTGCATAGATTATCATCTCAATTTCAAATGAAACTGCAGAGAAAACGTGGACAATACCATCGATTTACTTGGGTTAGCCTTGCGGTCCACTTTATATTTGCCTTTTGGGAGTCTTTTCGAACATATCAAACGCTATTAGGACAAGAACTGGAATCTTTGTAGATACATTATGAAATAAATAATATCAACAAAAAGAAGGCTTATTTAATTAGAAAACGTATTTAGGGGACACGTTACTAAAACATAAACAAAATAAATGGCACAAGTAATAAAGATGCTTGAATGGATCATTTTAAACAAAAACGAACACCACATCTTAAAATACATCTGCAGTAGTTACACATACGTGCACTAAAGTTAATTTAGTTAAACATACATTTAACTAAAACACTTTGTAGGCAACAAATCTATGCGAGCCGAAACTAAGGAGGGGAATTTGATCCTGGCAACAAGTTTCAAAAGTGTTTTCAAATAAAACCACTCTGCCCACACATCGTTAAATGGCACAATGTTGCAGATTGTTTATGGACATGATCAGCCTCTGAAAAAGAGAAGTCTAAAGATAAGAGCTAGAAACACTCCCACCCATTTTGGACCTTGGTATCAAGGTTTACTGAGGATTCTTTGAAAGCTGCTACAGGTTTTTGCCATACCCCTCTTATGGTTTGAAATGCATTTATTGACCATAGTAAAGTGTAGTGAAGTGCTGCCCCTCCCTGCCTGTTGCTACACGCTGCCAGACAACTGACCAGAAAAGTCTCTGAGAATTTTCTCTGTCTAACAGGAAAAGCAAATTTGACTGGAAATAATGCCAAAGGCACAGAAAGTCGTTATATGGAAATTTAAGCAACTCCACTCACCCTTCTTGTTATGTTAATGTTATATAAAAAAAATCACATGGAACAAATGACATGTAAATTACGCAATGGTTAAGACCTGCTGTTTGTGTATACTATCAGTTAAATTTGTGCAGCTCTAATATAAAATATCCTGTGTTGTACTTAAAATGTACTGAATCAACTTTATACTTTTTTGATTAATTCAATTCAAAATCAGATTCACAAATAATAAACCTAGCATTATTATTTGTGTTTTTTGGTTTTAATTCAATGTGTCAAAACCAGTTTATTAAGAAACTATAACTGTAAAAATCAAAATCAGCAGCTTCCTAAAATTTAGGAAGACTTACGTTATTTTTTTGCAAAATGTGATTTTGGTAATGATAATAATAATAATAATAATAATAATAGTAATAATAATAATAATAAAAGATTTAAGGGGGAAAAATCCAAAATCTACTTAGGCCATTATTTTAGAAAGGTGACAAAATGCTACTTTTTTAAACAGTAGCAGAAATACTTGTGTGTTTAGAAAGCAGTTAGACTCTGTTACACATGTCTGTTTTATGTAAACACCATGAAACCATGGTAATTTTACTTTCATCATGGGAACTTATCTCAGTTTACATATTTGGTTAATTGCTCTATGGTCAGTCAAATCAAACAGATTAAGCTTTTATTTGACATATTTTCCAGGAAATGGAACTGGCATTTTTCAGCTTCAGAAGAATTCATTCATATTTGGCAACTGGCGCCCAGCCCTCAGGGTAGCTTGCACCTACAAGTTTAGACAACATTAACATATGCATGCCTCCAGATGATGATGATGATGATATCTGCCACATAGAATCCCTTTTATTATTCAGGGAAGAATAATGAGCTGAATTTTCATGACATGACTCTATAGTAAAAGAATGCCGTTACTAAACTCGACTGCCTGAGGCACCAACCTGTCAGTATCTGAATAAACTTAAAAAAAACCCACATTTGACCCTTTTGAAAATGAGAAAAGCAACAAACGCACAGCTCTGGCCAAGAAGTGAAAAACAGTTATTTCAATTATACAAATCTTGCATATTTGACTGCAGTACTGAAACATGTTTGTTGGGATTAAATAATAAACCGAGGACAAAAAACATGGAAAGAAAATAGAAAAAGGACAAAGCACCAAAACACAAAAAACACAAAGAGTAGCTCTTACATCTGTTCAGAAATGCCTCAATGTTCTTGTTCTTTCGCAGGAAGGGGTAGTTGAGATCATGAGCTAAGGCATTCATGGAATCCTGAAAGACAAAACAAAAAAAAACATTAATTTATTTTTTTTATGACAACTGAGACAGAAAACATATGCAAATATTATATTTAAATGATTTCATTTCCAAGTTTGGATGCCTTTTAACATTCAAGATTCAGAGTTAGAAACTCTCACAATGTTTTACATCTGTATTTATTTATAGGACACTTTTTAGCAGCATATCAAGGTATATATCACAGAAAATTGACATAGTCACTCTCTTTTAAATCATCGATTCATTTTCAACCTCCAAATTATCTGACAAAAATTAGATGCCAGTTTACAAAAAAATATATTGCTGAAAAACTATAGAATACTTAGCTACAAACTGTTGACTATGAAGGTGTCAGAAAGTACCAGTCAGGAGAAGGAGTATCAAACAATTTCCCAGGCATAAAACATACCAAGGAGCACAATGGAGGAAATATGGCACAACAGCAACATTACCAAAAACTAGACATCCATCGAAGATTAATGACAAAGTAGGCTTCCAAGAGGAGCACAGAAACACTAAAGGAGCTGTGGGAATTTCTGGCAAGTACTGGCTGCATTAAACATGTGACGACAATCTTCCATGTTTTTCATATTTTTGGGCCAATTCTTAAAAAAAAAAAAAAAAAATGTATTCCTTCCAAAAGAACATCTGAAGTCTCTCGAAACTGGTATCTTTTATGTAAAGTCTGAACATTCTGCTCCCTTCTCTACAAGGTGTTCTTTCTGTGGAGTTTTATTGTTTTAAATAAACAAGATAAGACAAAAACTAAACTATGTTTCAAAGTCAAAAGTCTCATTTTCGTGTTTACTAATCTGTCTGAAAATAATTTTTCATCTGCTAGATGACCTGCTTTTGCCTGCTAACAGGTATTAGAACCAAATGAATGGACAAAGCAGTAAAAGACAGGGGAAGTATTTTAGTAACCAAATTTCCTCAAATACAACTTGAATGGGAGCGAAAATTAAAGAAAATAAACACAATAGTAGAATATATTCTGGATCAATAGAAACACACGTCTGACAAGCCATTTCAAAACTACGGCTAACCACATGAGGTGAAGGCCGACTTCCAGAACACTCAGACCATTTCTGTGCCTCAACAGAGGGGGTTAGTGGGAGCATCCGACTAACAGCCGGGGTCTCTGTGGTGTCATCAGAGCTCAAATGAGGGGTTTCGGGTTGCATGTAAATCCAAAATGTCTCTCTGATCCTAGACCTAAGGGGCTGGCAGGACAGTTGGACAGGTGGGTGAGGGAGGTGGGGGTTAGAATGCAGAGTGACCCTCTGTTCCCCCAACCAGGGGTCAAGTTGAGTCACCCAACATGCATGTGTGTGCCTAGGGAAGTTGAGCCATCGGTCTGTTTGTTCTGGGACTTGTGGGGGTTGGGGTGATCAGGGGTGGAACAATTCTGCACCTTTAAATAGCAGTGGTGAGGCGAAATCCCCCTTACCCCCCTCCCCCCCACCACCACCACCGCAGGCAGATGGAAATAGACGTAAAGGCTCAGAAGCTATTGTGGGACGAGCCTCTATGTGGCTCGTCCCACTAAGTGATCAAAGATCTGTGATCACTTTCCACAGTGGATATTTACTCAGATTTTTATGACTGTGGTATGTTGCTGCAGGGGAGAGTGAGGTCTGCTTAAACGATTTAATAACATGTTCAATAGAACCGGAGGAAACATGAAGTCGACTGCGTGTGGTTATAGTTGAAAAACCTTTGAATCACATTAATATTCTTCTTTGCCGACTAAAGAGATAGTAATATTTTAAACATGGTTATTTTCATGCATCATCTTCTCAAAAAAAGCATGCTCTGTGAACAAAATTCTGAGCTCAGACTTTCATTAAACTCCTGTCAATGACAACCCGCATTAATGAGTATCTAAAATAATAATACTTTATTCTACATGCATGAATTTAGTCCAATCTGAATTGTTGCCATGACCTTCCCCAGCATAGAAGTTACAGTTCAGCTCACATCCCAGTCTGATGCAACATGTGCTTCTACTAAATGATCCTCCAAGACGCAGTTACCCAACATCGCAGTACCTCGATGCCACTGCGATGCATGATCATCGTTTAGTTTTGTTTGCATTCTTACAGAGAGCTAATCAAACTTGTATCTAATCAAACTTTTTGTTAAATTTAGCAAGTGTGTAACTGTTTTTATTAAAGTGAGTCTAACAAACTCAAACAACACTTCTTGTCAATTCCTGCCAAAACAAGCACGCCAAAGCACTTTTACGAAAGAATGAGCGATACCAGTAAATCTAATACACGAAGCTCAGAGGAAACAGGAAGAAGCTCATTTATAACAGCTAAATCATAAACCGCTTCAGCATCTGATGATTCACAGCTTGGCGAATTTCATTCCATCATGATGTTAGAAAATACAAAATAGGGACATTTTTAAAAAATGTAACAGATAAAATGTGCTACAACAGGGTCCACAATGGTTTGATTTTTACGGCAATCTTTTAGAAAGACAATGTAAATGTCTTAAATACGACTGTAGAGCGAGACATGTCTGTGTTGATTGGTCCGTAGGTTTCAGGGGTCAGAACCCTGACCCAAACACAACAGGTTTCCAATTTTCTGCCACAGGCCACCAGATTTTAAAGATTTAATGATGTCATAATTTTTAAACAACTCTTCCACTGTCTTTGTAAGAGAAACATGCCCACAGCATCACAGATCCTCCACCAAGCTTAACAGTCCCAGTAAGGTACTTTTCCATTCCATCCTTCTTTGTTTCACATCAGGAATGTTTCCTTCAGCCTTGTCTGATCTGACCAAAGCATTTAGTCTCTGTGAAACCCTTAACAACATGTAGCAAGCTTTCCACATGTATATCTTTAACAGTAGGACGCAAGAGGCTATTTCCTGATAAACTTCCTAAAGAAATTAACGGCAGACAGATTGGTGACCCTTTAAAGAGTCTGTGCTGGACCTCTTTAGGAGTGAGCATAGGGTCCCTTCCTGTAATTCTGTCATGGTTCCAGTCCATTTAAGCTTTGCTCTGAATGTATAGGGAATTTTCAGGCAAGAATCTATTTTTCTATAGAAAATGCATCCATTTTATCACAAGTGAAGCAAAACAAATATCTGTTTTACTTGCATACCATGTTCTGAGCAAAGGGTGTACGTCACATCATGTTTATAACCAATGGATTCAAATATTTTGATCAACTTTAAAAGCCCACAGTACACCATCAAAGTCTACGGGAAATCTGTAACTTAATACTATGAGCAGAAAGTGCAGGATTAATTTTACAAACCTCAACTTGAAACTCTGTAACTCCACTTCATTCATCTTCATCTAAAGCTGGGCTTTTCAATGAATGCAGGACATTTGGCAGCTTTGGAAAGATCTGTAACATCTGTTTAACACGTTAAGCGGATAACGGATTACAAACTTTCAGAATGTCAAAAACATGTTCGCCATTTAGAGCTTGAATCATTGACTCATGGCTCTTTGCCGGTGAAAAAGAGTAATAAAAAGTGGTGTTTAAGGTTTAGGTGAAAGTGGTTGATACCATAGAGCCATTGGATTATTGGCTATGATTAATGAGTCAGACTTGCTCCAACAGTAGTACATTGTTTCATCTACCCTGGAGACATGTAAAGGCATTAAGCTTTAAACAAAGCAGGAAACTGAAATTCAGGAACCATTAACCCCGTTATTTCCATTTGTGCCGTTTTTGTACACACACATTTTTTGTTCTTTGGCACTAAAGAGTTTGCATCAACTTTTAGAAAAAAAAAATACAGAAACATCTGAAAAGTTAACGGTGCAATCACCCTCACAAGGAAGAACATTTTGCTGCATTCATGTAATTTGTAGCAGTGAAAGATTTCAACCTCTTTCAAATAAGACGCTCGACTTCTTTTGTTTTCAGGAATTTGGACAAATCTGAACATGATCCAGTTGCTGCCAACTGGATCATGTTCAGATTTGGACAACATGTTTGTGATGAGGACAACTGTGTGCGTCCTCATCACGGTAGAGTCTTTTTGTAAGGTAAGGCACGACAAACGATGCCATCAGGTATGCATTAGATAATGAAGGCTTGACTAAAAAGATCAGAACAGAAAAGGCTCGTCTTGTATTAACCAATGACTTTGGTTAGTTCTAAAATGATTTCATTTCCACAGCAACTCTTTTTTTCTTGGCCTTCTTGAAAACATAATTGTTAGTACTCCATGAATATTGCTGGTAAACATAAAAGCCTCTGCTGCGTTTTACTTATCGTCATGAACACTATACCAATACAAGCACACAGTCAAAATGGTTGAAAAGAGGAAATTAAATGTTACAAGCAATACATAGATCATGGCTTATCTTAGATAAAGACATAAGCCACCCATTAACCACTCCACAAGCCACTAATCTTAAGCATACATTGTAAAAATTACATGTAATCATCATAGCATGACGCTTCATTTATGCAACCTTAGGAGATAAGTCACATGAATGTAAAGGTGTTTTGTTTTTCTAGACAAATTACATGACTAATTCCTCAAATAACTGCTGATCTTTTGAACAAATACAATACTCCTTTGTCTTTGATTTTTTTTTTTTTAAAGAGGCCATCATCAATAAATGAAACATTTCTAAACAGGATTTGTAGCCCCACACATCCATTGTCTTCTTTTTATCAGAAATCGGGTTGTGAGGGCAACAGGTTCAGGAGGGAATCCCAGACTCTTGCTCTCTTTCACCTGGATAATATATCCCATTTGGCTTGTGATCCCCAGAATGAGCTGGAGTTTCTCACTGGAGAGAAGGGATTTTGTAGTTTTTGATAAATTGTTAGTTATTGTCCCGTTGATTAATAACCCTTTAAATATAACCCTAAAAAAATAAAAGGGTTGAAAAACTTTCTATATGTTTGTGTGACACTGTTAATCTTCTGTTATGCTGCCAAAACAAAAACAAAAATTAGACAAACAGGAAACGGTGAGGTGAGGTCATGACTAATTATCTCAGACTCAATTCCAGGAAGCGACTCTGGCTTCCTGCTTGTTTTTTTTCCCCAGCGTCGGGAAGCACGGTGGCCATTGTTACGTCGACTCAGAACCGCTTAAACAAGAGGAGCCGGTGCTGAATAGAAATATTTTTAAAAATGCAACATTTTGAAGAATGACCACACAGAGGTGAAAGTGACCAAACATCACTTGTCTGTTTACGCAGCAACATGAGGCCGGCTGGATTTATCAGCCATCACTGTCCTGTACTCAGGACTTTACTTGTGAGTCACCAAGCACAAGAATAGACACAATTCTGTCATTTAACAAGCAGAGTGGTCACAAATTCTCCTTAAACTTCAACCTTATTTGTCTATCACGTTTTCCTACTGATGATTGTTCCACAAATACAGACCCCTGATACATTTGTCATGTCTAACTATAAAGCTAAATGTATTTTATTCACGTTGTATGTTATGGACCAGCACAAATTAGCACATAGTTGCTGGCTGGGAGAAAAGTTATTCATATATAGTTTTCAGAATATTTTTTTCATTGTACTTCCGTTTGCTGTAATCCAGTTGACCGAGCGATTCCGCCACATGAACATGCGATTGTTCAGAGTTGTATCTGAACCATTGCATTTTAAATAAACTGTATGTTTAGAGTCGTTATCCTAGTGTCCAGCATATTTTGCAAATAACCAAAAATGTTCTATTTTGGTCTCCTTTGACCAAAACACCTTTTTTTTTCCTCCAATATTGATTCATAGCGCAGTCCTCCCTTAAACTTATCCCTGATCTTATCCCTCTGGAGTACAAGATGTTTCCTGGAATAATTTTGCAACTCTCCAAAGAGATATGATCAACCTTTCCCTGAGTAACTGAATAACCAAAATAAGTTTTTTTTTTTTTTTTTTTTTTTTTTTTGTATTTCCTTGGAAAAGTGTGGTTCTAGATAAACTGAAGTGCACAGGACATGTTGATCCATGCCTATCAACCATAGTGCTGGAAGGCAAGAAGTAGAGTTTCAGGATTTGGTATGGTATGCTAAACCGGTGAAGGTAAAAACAACAGCTAGTTTACTGTCTAAATGCATGCTCACTTTTTAGAAAATATTCCAAACAGACTGAGTTGCCGTCAGCCGCCTATTTTTTATTATTGTTTATTTAAAAAAAGACATTCAGTTTCAGTCAGTCTGGTCCGCCGTTGAAGTCAATCACATTTGATCCTCTGTACACTCATATACTTCTGCTGTGGTGTGTAAACAGGGAGTTTTGCATTCCACGCAGGAAAAGCGGCTGAAACATTAATAGGTGGGGCTCCTTCTGCCTCCTTCTCCACCCCCAGATTGATGTTAAGCTAATTCAGTAAACGCGTTAAGTTTTAATCTAAAAAGGTTTATTTTGATTCCAATGCTGTACTTTCCCGCATGCGTTTACTTCGGCTCCTTTATGGGAGGATAATTGTTCTGAAGTATGCGCGCAGCTCGCTCCGTCTCACGCCCGTACCTGCGTGGGGCCCCCAGGGCATGTTGCTCACTCACCAGCAGAGTTGATAAGTTGAGCGACGACATCGGATTCTTCACCATGGACTCCAGCTTCTTCAGCCGGCTTTCCACTCTGCTCTCCGCTCCCAGCATGATTACAGTCCACTTTGTCCAGTTCAAATGCCGTAAAAAAAAAAGGAAAAAAAAAGCTAAAGGACAAACTAAAACAAAACACCTGCAGTTTCGAGAGGTGTTATTTTTATATATATTTCTCTACCAGTGGTGAAGGCACACGCCGATCCGTGGCTCAGCTTCTCATATCATTGCTCCTCTGTACACAAGGGCTTGAGTTGTCAGGTTAATTATTCATCCACAGAAAATAAAACCTCCCGACTTCTTTTCTCTCATTTATAAAACATTAAGCGATTTATAAAAAAGAGAGAGAGAGAATCCCGACGTCTTGAAGTTCAGAGATGGGATCTTTAGTCACAGATGCGCCCCGTCAGCGTCACAAACCAGGTAGTTGCAATAAAATCGCACAGCACCGCAGGGGGGTGGGGGGTGTTCAACCTGTGTGACACGGTCGTCAATGGTTAACGAACAACCGTACAACTTCCGGTTATGGATTGTTTTACCAAAATAAAAGCAAACAAGAAAGAAACAAATAGTGTTTGCATTGGCTAATTGTGTATTGCTATTTATATTTTTTTCAGAGCAATGTTGCTAATCTTTGAGTTCAAGAAGCCGCTGCAGAGGGCTAAATATTTTTGGACATAAAAGTGCTGTTTAAATAAAAACTGACTGACACAAATTGAAATATCCTTATTAATTAAATGCTAAAACAACTTAACATGTGGTGTTTGTAACATGTTACTTGCATCATAAAGGGTGGTTGGTTTGAATCCCAGCCTGAGTCTTTTTGCATGGCGTTTTCATGTTCTTCCTGTGCACACATGGGTTCTCTCAAGGTACTCTGGCTTCTTTGTTGAGTCCAGAAACACAACTGTCAGATTAAATGATTAGCCTGAACACCAAACATTAGTCTAAAGTGCCCTTATATGTGAATGCATATATGTCCCCTCTCTCCGTGTTGCCCTGTAACCTGTCCAGGTCAACCCTAAAGAGGAGGGTACAGACAATGCAGGACAAATAAATAAATGTTGAAAAACAAAATCCTTTTATTTTGAAAAATTTCTTTACATCCGGTTCTCCCGTGGAGGGGATTGGTAACTTGCTGCAAAGGACTCTTAACATGTCGTCGACTTCCTTCAATATTCCTTGCTTTTAACTTTTTGACTTCACACCTGACATAAAGCTTGTCGGTCTATCTATCACTTGTCTCTCTATGGTGCTGATAATAATAAGAGGAAAGAAAGTTGTTGTTTTTTTTTGCTACTGAAATTAGCCGAGATTCCTGGTGTCTTATCTCATCCATCGGTTTTACAGTCACACCGCATAGGCTGGAGCAACTTTCAGTATTTTAGGAATGTTGACTCGCTCCCTTTCAGACACGTTGGCACTAAGAATAGATATTTACAGGGTCCAAAGTGCGTCAGTGTCACAATATAGTTATTTATTTTATGCGCGTGTTTGATGATTTCATAATGTAAATTGTAGAACTTCAAACGGCACCAGAATTGAAAAAAAAAAAATTGTCAAAAAAAAGAGGAAGAAAAGAAAAAAACAATATCATAAACGTGTCTTTGCTCATAGAATAACATTTATTTATTTTTATTTTTACAAAGAGATCTCAATCAAGGATCTTGGATATATAATATTTATTCAATACAAATAATCTGACCATTTCATTCCAGACTGAAGGCTAAATCAAGTGGAGATCAGACAGTACCTATTGGCCAGGCTGCAAAAGCAACAAACTTTTGTCTTCTTGTCAAATTCCAATAATTAATAAAAGGAAGTAAATGAATAATGACATTTGTGGTTGTAAATAATTTGGCTTGTGCTACTAAATTGGGCACGAGGTTGTTGACAGTGCAGCTGTTTTTCAGGAGTGATGTCACCACTGACTCAGAGAGGCTGTTGACAAAGTTTCCTTACTGGCTGAGGATGAATCCACCATTATGGCATGACCTGCAGAAACTAGGTGACCCAGAATTAACAGAACAAAAGAAAAGTGCTGCAACTGCATGAGTAAGCACACCCTGAATTTCAGAATTGAAGCTCACAAAGTCTTTGGGGCCAACTGTCACGTCAGCCTCCATTTTTTTTTCTTTTTCAGTTTTGAGGTGTTTTTCTTCCAATGATGTTTGACCTGTAATCAGCTTCATTAGCTCTGCTTCAGAAAGAATCCGCACACCAGGACTCTTCCACCACTATGTTTCACTGAATGAATGGTGAGTTCAAAGTAACAGGTAGTGTATTTTTGTCAACCATATTTTACTTGCAAATTAATTTAATGTATTCCTTCCACTTTTTGCAACTGACATTTTTGCAAAATTGGCAAAAATGTCAATTTCTACAAGTACAAAGCTGGTAGAGACTTGTTCCAAAAGACTTACAGCAGCAGTTGCAACAAAATGTGGTTATTTTCCTCTCAATCACATACAAGCATAAGGAAGTACACCAGATCTGTGCTTGTGTGACAAAATATGGAGGAGCTCAAAGGGAGTGAATTGTCCAATGTATCTCATGAGTAAAGAGAACCTTGATGGCAGTATTTAGTATCAAAGAGAAAATAATAGCAAAATGTCTGGATTTGGCATCTGATATCAGTAAAATAGCAACGAGTGAATTTTTTATAACTAATGACTTTATGCAAACTGCATAAGGGACTCTATGTAATCAGGTGCAAAGTTTAAAAAAGGCAAACACTGCCCTCTAGTGGGCATTTATCATAATAATAACGTGAAAGGGCACAAAATTGTTTCGGCACTCACAGAATATATTCAAATAAAAATACAACAGAAAAAAAAATGCATCGAATGAAACTTTACCTATGCTTCTTCCATAAGTTAATATAACATCAAACTGTACCTTTTAATTGTAAAAATGAAGTGTTGACAAGCCTCAAAGCTATCTGTCTGAACGCAAGTGTCCTCATCAACCGTGGCAACTGTAATACTGATCACTGTTTGCTACAGCATTTGATGCTTTCGAGTGTAATACCTCATCTGGTAATATTACAAAGCTGATATTTCTTTACAGAATTGTCAGATAAGAGCAAAAAATATTGAAATCAAATACCCTGTCAGGAGACTGCAAGCATGCATGGCACCCAGTGCTATAAGTCGTTCTGAGTTTGGAGATCAGAAGGGGAAATAGTGACCAATGTATACCATCTTTGTCTAGACGATCAGGAACCTTGGATTACCAAAGCTACAGTGCACTGGTGAGCGCATCCTCGTACATCCTTCGTAGTTTAGCTTTCCTCTGGAAATCTTCGGCCTGACTCTCCCAACACTTGGGAGAAACTTGCCTGCGGATAAAGTATTCATCTCACTAGATTTCTCTCCTTTCTCAGAAGAAGTGAGAAGGCTGGCAAATCTCAGGCAATCACTTGCAAGGGAATAAAAATCTCAGAACCGAGCGACTGTAGCATGTCTTGTATTTATGTTGGGCGGATAGGCGGAATAGAAAAGGCCATACTATATTCCTGGCTTTTGCTCAAAAAAATAGAAAGAGGAAGAAAAACCCTGCTCCTGAAGTTTGAGCCCCGATCGGCCAGGTAACTCAAAACCTGGAGTGGGGAGTTAGCGTGGGATATGAGGAGAGAAACAATGTGGCTCTTTGTGCAAGCCGGGCAGAGAAAACAAACCGTTTCCCCTGGAAAGAGATCATGTTCAGGCTCCATCTGAGAAGACCACACAAGGCTGATCAGAGCGCTGTCTGCTGAGTGGAGTAAGGCGAGGAGGAGAGGAAGGAGGAGGAGGAGCGCATCTGGGCAGCCACACTAACTTGCGCGTACATAAGCGCTTGAGGGCAATGTCAGACAGGACGAGGATCTGAGGACCTTCCTTTCAAACTCTCAGTCAGCTCAATGCAACACACAACCCAGTGATACTTTTTGGTCCAAAGGAGAAAAAAAAAACAAAAAAAAAACGTGTGACTGAGTTGTGTGTTCTTCCACGTTGTTGATTTGTGATGACTCGGCCATCTGGACTGTTTCCTGGGTTGGCACCCTGCTGGTCTGACGGGCTGAGGGACAGGCAGGCAGGCGGGCAGGAGGGTGTTCATTCTGGTGTTGTCCACACAATGGCGTGGCGCTGAATCTGGGACTGCTGGGCGACGTCAAACAGGGAGTCTGTTCATTTGGATAGGACGATAGACGTTTTGAAAAACAAGAGAAAGAGGAAAAAGAGCAAAGAAATGTTAAATTTCATTAATGCCATATCATATAACAAGATCTACAGCTCTGAATTAGCATTCCCTAATCCACCCATTCCGCATAAACACTTCGAATGAGGCTTTTAGTCATGTCAACACTCAGATAACTGCTGCATAGGGTGCAATCAAACCAAAAACATCTGGTCTATTTTCTCTTTCGCACGCTTTAATTCAAACACACATATTAAAGTCAAACACACACATACATGTAAGGACCAAAGCAGGACTCTGTACTTGCTCTGTCCCATTGCGTTTTAGTTTCAAACGCTCAGTGAATACCCATGTGGTGGAATCAGGTTACATGGAGCTATAAAATATCCCAAATAAAGGCAAAGAAAAATGAGACGAAAAGGAAAAAAAGAAAAGAAAAAAAAAAAAAAACTGGCTTTCTCCTGAGGTAAAATCCTCCAGTCGGCTGCTGACTTTGTCAGAGTGGGTGTTTGTTTAAAAAGAATTTTTACAGTTGGGACAATAGAGCAGCTCAGCTCAGAGGACAGAGGTGGCAAACTAAAGTCATCCAAAGACAGCAGCCGGATCCTGTTACAGACAACGAAAGAGCATAAGTCTGTTTGAACGACATAACTAAAGCATTGTTATTTCAAATATAATAGTTAGCATACAACGTCCTGTTAAAGTATTTATATACTTTGAACTTTTCCACATTTGGTCACACTATAACCATAACCATCAATGTCATTTATTGCAGTTTGGTGTAACAGATCAAAACAAAGTGGTGGATAATTTTCAAATGTAAGGGGAAATAATGCCAAATGAAATGTATTTTCTTCCAGAATTTCCTTGTAGTAAGCTTCACCCATCAACTCTGATCAGCTTCGTTCTCCCTGCGGAAGGAAAAGCCTCCCCGCAGCAGGATGCTGCCACCACCATGGATCATTGTGGGAATGGTGTTTGGAGTGATGTGCAGAGTTAGTTTTCCTCTTCATACAATGTTTTGCATGTAAGCCAAAAAGGGTTAGCGATGTTCCATCCCCACAGCATGCTGTTGCCACACCAATAATTGAATATGGTAATTACTGTATGCATTGCTAGTTGTCAACCTTATTTTTGTACAAAAATTGAAAACCATGCATTGCTTTTTTTCTTAAATTTTTTTAATTATAATTTTGCATTGGTCCACCAATATAATGAAGTTTGTAGCTGTAAGGAGTACCTTTGCAAGACAGTGATTTGGTAAAAATGCAAAAGGAAACTAATTTAGTGAACAATTTTCTGCTACACAGTCAGTCAAACATCTGCAATCCAAGATACGGATTTAGATAAATTGTTCAATCTCTATTTAGCAGCTGTCAGATTTAAACGTTATCACTAGTGTGACCCCCTGGCCTTTGGAAAGGGATACAAAGTGAAAAACAGGCGGGTTGAAATCTAAGCCATCTCTGTAATATCAGTGGATTAATCTCAGCACATACAGTAAATCATAAACATGATCTTGTTATGGTAAGATACCACGAGTGAGGATGATGGGTAATGTTACTGCCATTTGGACTACAAGGCGAGTGAAATCAAGAAGGGCTTTTGATTGGTCCAAAAGAGAGAAAGCTCCCCTGCTGCATTCTAACAAAACAATGTCAGAACGATATCGGTGTCACTTCATAGTTTACGGTTAAAGGGACAGTTCTAGACTGTTGAAGGGAGGTTTTGTTGAGGGTAAAGCAGTAGCTTTAATCCAGACAATGGAAGTTTGCTGTCTGAGTAGAGCCAAGATCAAAATGATCCTCAACCAGTAAAAGCAACTCCAAAAATCAAATATGTCACTGTGGTATTTGCAAATGCAGTTTTATAACTCTCTGAACCATAATCCCTGAGCATTGAGAAGTTACTTACACTGAGGTCAATGCTTATTTACATGATTAGATCTAAGATCTAATGCCAATCATTTCTCTGACAGTTGCTCTCACCCAAAAACACTGCAATGACAAGATATTCCCTTGTCATTGCATGGAGGATCACTGGTTCCGCTGTGGCTTCAGTCTTTATTTCCCATCCACATTTTGTGTAAGCAACTACTGCAAATATGACAACGGCTTAAAAGTCCATAAAATCATGTTCACACAAAACTTTAAGATTAGAGTTGTATCAGAAGGCTGCCATCACTTTAATCTGTCACTTAATGTTATCTTCAGCTGTCAAGACCAGCGATGGATTTATGCTAAATAAAGATGCGAAGAGTTATCTATCAAATAGAGAGCTATATTTTAACTAAGCCACACTTCAAATATAATATAATATTCTGAAATAAGTGTGACTTATTTCAAAAACTGCTTTGGGTAAGCAGTTGCAATGAACTCATAACATTTTGATAGGTTGCCAACTGGTCCTGATGAGGGCATGGCCTTGTTTAATTAAAAACCAGAATATTGTCTGTCGATATTAAAAACAGACTAATATTCACCAGCAAATCCAAGCCTATAATGCAGGCAGTCATGCAAACAAAGCATTGTGACTGTCAGGTTGTGGTGAAGTGATTGCCTTTCAAAGTCACTCTCACTGCTTCGGCCCTCCTCCTCCTCTCCCTGCTGTAACCTTAGCCCACATAAAGGTGCCAGGTTACCGGGATTCTCTCTGGTTGGCGCCATACTGTTTAGTGACCATGTGCACACTGTGAGACCAGTGATTAATCTTGCACCGTGCATGTGTGAATCTCCATACAAATACCTTTTTACACTTTACATTGTTACTAAACCATGACTGGAAATATCGAGCAGTTAACAAGCGATGCCGTTCATTGCGCAAAATTTTCCTGAACTGGCTCTGACCCTGTGATCAACACGTCAAATGCTAGAAAATAAATTTTTAGTCTCTATTAATTGAGTGGATTTAAACTATGAACTCGTAGCACATTCAGGTTGTGAATGCATCAGCCAAGAGCATAAACTTTGAGTTTAATATAAACCAGATAAATGTTAGTGTTGGTGACATGCGTTGATGTACAAACTGGGACAAGAACCCTCTTCATTTTTCCATTTTCCATGTAACTGTACAGTTAGTGGGCCGAGTCATAATACCACAAAGATATGAATAGATGTTTAAAGTAATAATTTCTATATGTTCCACATCATATTCTAGTAAAGTTACTCACCTTGATTCTCTATTTATTCTGATCTCGGATCCTCAGGCATCGCCTCTTCAGGGCTGGCTCCATCTCCACTGCATTGGGCATGTTGGCAGGACTCCGTAAGCTACCCTTGTCCCTGAGTTTGGGCAAGAGTAATGGGGATGTGGTCCCACCTGTCTTTGGTGCTGTGGGCAGGGCATAAGCGTGGTCCTCATCTGGAACGTGGGAATCCTCCCCTGCACCCCCACTTGTTGTTAAGGGTCCTTCTAACTGACCAACTGGACCCTCGACTAGCACTGGGCTAACAACAGAACACTTGTTTTCTTTGATAGCTTCAAGTTCATTGAGTGAAGAATCTTGGGGTGTCACTGGTATTCTTTGGGATAAGGAAGAGTCCAAACTCGTGGGTGTGGATGATGTACCATTTTGAGGATGGCTCTGAGTAGAGGGCTTGACATTGTATGAATGGCTGCTCTCCATGGGACTGGATGGGCTGTTAGAAGGTGGAGTGAGGGAATCCGATTGCTGGAAGTCATTTGAAGGTGACGTTGGCAGAGTAATGTTCGGTCTGATGATATTGTGGAACCCTGGTCTGTTAAACTGGCCAGGTCCTGATTCTCCCAGTGCTGCCAGATCCACCATCCCATTGCCACTGGGCTCTAACTTCACTTGGGTCCTCTGGAGAACCCTTTGGATGACTTGTCGCTCTGTCTGCTGATGTATAGTTTTATAGTCTGTCAGTCCCTCAGAGATTTTAGTTGGGCAGGACAATTCATTACATTGTGCTCTAGGGGAGAGTGGTTTAGTTTGAGGTGTGGCTAATGGGGACAAAAATTGCCTTTCTGATTTAACCCAATCTATGTCCTTCAGGTTGGGTTCATTTGTTGAAGTGAAGGTTTGAGAAAAGTTCCCCCCCAGTTTGTTTGCCTCCACTCTACTAGCGTCTTCAGGGCTATCTGGAGAAACAGACCTAGTAGTCCTGGATTTAGCCCTCTCTACTCCTTCTGGTACAGGCTGGATAACTCCACCATGATTTGGCATTTCAAGGGCTGTTTTAGGAGGGACTGGAATTGGAATTGGAATAGGTATGGGGACAGGTAAGGGGACAATAATAGGATAAGGAACCAGGACTGTGGGTTGGGGTAAAAGAGGACTAAAAGAGGGGATACCATAGTTCATTATTGGAGGCACTGGGACAGGTCCTCTTGGCATTAGGTTTAGAGGAGGTGAGTGTAAGCCAGGGAAATAGGCACCAGGAAAAGGGTGCACAAGTCCTGGGGGATTCATTGAAGAAGAGGTAGGGGGCTGCAAAAGAGGAGAGTGAGGTGGTCTGTGGATAGGGCTGGAAGGAGGGCCTGCATGTCTGGGAGGATTGGCCAGGGGACTCTTTAGACCCTGAGCATGAAGCGGGGGCCTGAGGAAGGGTATGGGGATTTGAGGTAATGGCTTTTGATCCAGAGGTGGGCGAGGAGGAGGTGGAGGAGGAAGAGGAGCTGGATGAGGTGTGACATCCATAGTAGATATGGATGGCTGAATGGATCTCTCCAGGTTCTTAAGCCCTGAAACAGAGACCCTTGAAGAGGATGAAGAAGATGATGCTTCTGAGGATGACAAAGACGTTGATTCCACAGGTCCATGAATTAGGACTGATCCTTTGGGAGAGAGATTTCGATTGCGTGCATCCCCCGTACTGATGGTGCTGCTGTTCCAAGACTCAGGAGTAAGTAGCTTTTGCCCCGGTACGTTGCCATCCACTCTCCCATCCTGGCTGCTTCTGTTTGGGCTGGAGCTGGTGCTGGTTAGGGCCGCACGAGCTTCTCGGTAGAAGACATCCATCTTGTACTGGTTGAGACATTTGATGCTGCAGAACTGAAGCCGTTCCTCACCAGATCCAAAGTCCAGGTACTCCTTTGTGTGACGAACATGCTTGCACCAGTCACAAACCTGTGGTACAGGCGAGAGAGACTGCGGGGGGTCAATGAAGGATCACATTCTTGCTTCAAACTTATTTAAACATACAAAAACAGGAAGGAAATGGGCTTTTCTGGTGTATCTGGATGACAGATTTTATACCTATCAATAATTTCCCAAAAATAGTAAAGAAAACACTAATAATTTCCTCTTACTCTGACATTAGTGTTTATCTTTAACACTAATCTGGGTGAGTCCTCAGGCTGGGGGCGCTGAGGGGATGTCTCGACATGGAGGTCTTCATCTCTGGCCTAAAAAGGAGAAACCACAAAGTGACAAACACACCACTAGAAGGAAAACTAAAAGTATCTTCAAAGATTACACTGGAATTGTTGTGTGATAATCACATATCACTTGATGTTCCTCTTTACGAAGCATCAAGGTCAAAATACAAAGGTCAATAAAAAAGTAAAAATTTCACGCTACTTATTTTGGTGTTGATGAAGTGCTTTATTTTTTTTCCTTCCCGTGACAGAATTAATATAAGGAAATTCCTTCTGATTCATGTAAGACGATCTGCAGGGGATCTGAGTGCTCCCCCATCTCTGTGACCCAACGAGTCGTGTTGAGTTACGAAACATGAGGCAGCTGAAGGTATGGTATGCACTGAAAGTGGACACCTCGCCCCAGGCCTTCTGGCCTTCCTCTCAGACAAGCAGCAACAAGCCAGCAGAAGTGCTTTCCTCCCCTGCCACAAAAAAAAAAACTAGACAGCTTGTTGTGCACACTCTGCTCAGGTTTATTATGTGTCTCTCTGTTGTTTAAAAAAAAACAACAAGAAAGATGAAACACCACACATCGAAATGTCATCCTGAATACTTAAATATCAGGTGATCTTCTTGCAGTGAAAAGGGGAAAAAAAACATGGCTTTGTGCATCGGAGTGTTTCTCTACAGTTGCAGCTTTCCTGTCCTCCAGACCAAAGCCACTTAATGGCCGGCCCCTTTTGCATTAACTTGAAACTGATCCTACGTGTCCTGTGCAAAGTTTGACCTCCCTCCCACCACTCGTTAAATGGATCCTTTAAATAAACCAATCACTTCTGACCTTTAAAGATTGAAAGAATTTGTTGTTGAAAGTCTTTGAACCTACAAGAAGATATATGATGCTTAAATTCACTCAGCCACAGATGAATGTGTTTGTGTAGGCACCTGACTGTTTCTGGCTATGGTATGCACGCATTTAATTCATTAATCATCACAGGTTAATTGTTATACTCCATCACCAACCTTGTTGCGCTTGAAGTAGGCCCGTCTACAGGCGGCAAAACACTTCTCACTGCAGAAGCTCTTGAGCTCTGAGCCCATACATAGCGAGTAGCGCTTTACTCCCTCCTTCTGGCACCAAACGCAGACTATTTGCACGTTCTGTACATCTTCCACTGCAGAGGGATGGAAAAAAGCAAAGAAAGCAGGGTAATCAGAGATATTTTTTGCATAATTCTGCGTAAAAATCGCATGCATCGCTTCAAATCTGCGCAGGTGGAACAATGAAAACAATTTAATTTCCTCAGAGTTTATTAAACAGCTAAACAAGTTAGACAAGGAGTAGAATCTCAAACCATTCACTTAAAACTGGATGTGTTCCAAAGCTTCCAGCCAGTGCATCCTGTAATAAATTAAATGAAGGCGTCTCTCAGGCTTGTATTTTATCAGAGTCCAGATATCCTGTTACATCTGCGATCACCTTATTGCCAGCTGGGGTTTAAGCAGGTTTGTTGTAGTGACGAACCACATGGACAGTGAAATTCAGCATTATTTTCATGTCACCATGAAAAGTGAAGATGATAACTCATATATCTGCGTAGTGAAAAAGCATGTAGGGAACGGAAAGAAATATTTTTCTCTCATAGACCCTTTCAAATTAAAATCCAGTTTTGCCTCATGTGTTTCTTTAACGGGTAAATTGGTAGTCACAAGAAAAGTTCTCCACAAGAACGTTACTAGTCCACATTTATAATAACAAAAATTATATTGATTTAGGTAATAAAATTTACTTCTAATCTCTCTAGAGACAATGACTGGAATTACTACTTATTAGTCTCTGACCTGTGATTAGCCTCTCTTAAACACAAAACCTCGATCTTTTACAGGTCAGTGAAGGCACCATGCTCAAGCGGTACCAATTCATGCTTACAACACACTTCAGTGTGTCCAGGCGTCCTGCGACAGCTCAGTTCGTACCTTCACTGGGGATGTTCCATCAAATTAGGGAAGCGAAAACTGACACAGCGTTGACTGCAGTAGATTACAGGCAGACTGTGTTACAGCTATCTTGTTGAATTTTCAGATCCTGTTTGGTAACATAGCAGAATTTTATCTGCAAATTTGCAAACTCCTTCAGATTACAAGCAAATACAAAAAAAATCTGTTGCACATCAAACTATTATGATATCCACCAAATATCAACTTAGGTTTCTCTCACATCAATTTTATTACTTTACATATTTTGAAATTTCACAATACATCAACATTATATTACTACAACCAATGAAGACTGTCATGAATTCAGAAGGCGGTCCAGAGAACCACTGAGAAAGAAGCTGCTGACCAGAACTGGGAACTTTTCTTTTTTACCAGAGAAGTCAGAGACTGAAAAATTTTATCTTTTTTAAAACCCGTTAACAGTCATGATGACACTAGTGTCCTCATGAACTCACTGGACAACATGTACGTGTTTTTGGAGCAACCGATAAGGGGGTTAAATGGTGTATGCATCATACTCCAGCACTAACAGTTTCTGCTAATAACTCTTTGGTCTGGATGCTGTTACTGAAGGGAGAACACTAAACGTTGGCTTTTCTGAGAATCTGGGAGGCACAAAGGCTCTAAGACGTTATTTAAAAGGAAAAGGCAAGTCAGTATTTCCTTCAGGTTGGCACGCCAGAGCGCAAAACTTTGGTAGTTGTTTGTCAATTTGCTCTTTCATGGTTTCACACTTTCACTTGTTTTTAACTTGAGTCTTCTTGCTCAAAAAGAAGCTGTCTGCTGCAGGTACTTTAAGGAATTAACCTGCAGACTGTTGTTTACTGCTGGTTATACTAATTTCAGCTATGAAATATAAGATGGAAATGAAAGTTAAAAATGTTCATTTCAAATGATGTTGTCCCTTTTGTAATTTAGCTATGCTCTGATTAGAGTGATCATTCTGTCTCTCTCACACAGTGTGACATCTCTCCTGCTCATAATGTAATATTCTTCACATCAGGAATCAGGAAGGCTAAACAGAATATTATGAATATTGGCAACTACGGTTCTACAAAGAAACTTGACTCAGTTCAAATCTGTATCGGACATTTCTGATAGGTGCATTTCCAAATAACCTCAAGGTTTGTTAGTATTTCACTAGAAATAGCCACTTTAGTGTTAAGGACCCTTTACCCAGTGATAAGCACCGTGTAACTGAAGGATAAACACACATGTCATGTAACTGCAGCAGCTCCTCACTTTCTCCGGAGCTTCAGTTACTGCTCAGGAAAGAACTGAAACTAATACCTGTTCCATCGCTTGCAGCTGATCTTACACTCTGGCCTCTCAGGACATACAGTAAATATCATGGATTATCAGTTCTGGTGCACTATGCTTGTAAACCAAAGACATATTTTAATGTGCAGGCTTAGCAGAGGCCACTTAGTTCTTTATAGCTAGAGAAGACCTCTCGTACCTGCTGAAGGTTTTATGAGGGGGACGATGACAGGGGCATTCTTGTGCTCCTTCGGCGTGGTCAGGATCGAGCTTGTTGAGGAAGAAGATTGAGACGAGGAAGGGACACTGGAGAGGTCCCTCTCTCCACTCTTCATGGCCAGGACTGAGTGGCTGACTTTGGCGTCCAGGCTCTTGGGTTTTGGCAACGAGTTTTCTGGGAATGGACAAAAAGATAAAAAAAAAAAAAAAAAAAAAAACTGTAATAGGAATCCAGCTTTTGTAAAACAATACAACAACGTAAAACCACAGTGTGCTTTACGGGACACGATAATAACTTCTGCACAAACAACAGGCACATCTGGTTGAATGTAACTTGAGGACTTGCAGCCACAGCAGACGATGTCTTGCAGTGACTCAGTGTCTGCATTAAAACCTGCTGAACCTGTTAGTTGGTGTAACGCTGCTCTAAACAGTGAACTGTCACCACCTGCCCCCCCCGCCCCTTTACCTTTTAGCACAGACACATGCTGCCGCCTCTCCCTGTAGTTTCTGATCTCATTGGCCTCGGACTCTCGGAGGTCCACCTTGTCGTAGCCGTACCATCCCAGGAGCTCATTCATGGTGCTTTCTGCAAACGTCTGCCAGAAATAAAGAGGAACAGAAGTCAGAACTCCAACTTATGTCAAGCAAAGCAATAGGAAATTGTGAACGTGCATCTTGGGGTTATTACTGGAAGTTTTTATCCTATGGTAAACATAATCAAAGCTTCCTGGTCTGAGACAAAGTGAGGGATTCTTTCTCAGCCACGGCCCTGTTGGGAGAAATGAATAGGGGCACAGTGGAGTACAGTGCGACTCTTTTTCCATGATGTATTCAAGTTGTTTACTCTTGCTTAATCTGAGACGGAAAGGTTTACAACCCAACACCAGTGTCAAATCTGTGAATCATCCTTTGTTTATCCCGTTTAATTGGAAAAAAGAAGGAGAGAGGAATATTATTCTGAAAAAAAATTAGATGTATGACCTCAACTTATTATTATTATTATTATTATTATTATTATTATTATTATTATTATTATTATTATTA
>NW_006799940.1:4401058-4435450 GCF_000485575.1 Poecilia formosa
TGCCTCTCGGGTTTCACCCCCCTTTTCCAACACAGCCAGTGTGCTGTGGTGTTGCAGCGCTTGTAGTACTGACTGCACATTCTTTCCTCGCTCCGACCTCCGCAACCCGGGGCCTCCGACAGAAATGGATCTCTCCCTATTTGCTTGCTCTCTTTCTTGCTCTGTCTGTTCTGGGAGAGAATGCGTGTGTGTGAGTGTGTGTGTGTGTGTGTGTGTGTGTGTGTGTGTGCGTGAGTGTGGGTGGGTGCGTGAGTGGAAGCGGCCGTATCATATCCCGGTAAATATGCCTAACGATGATTAAAGTCAAGGATCCGGTGTCTGGTGCCTGCGAATCGGGCTCTGACGTGGAGGCAGCGGGGTCCGAAGTGGTGCTGAAACAGATGCGTTACAAAGAAAACACCGGGGCAGACCTCAGTTGAACTAGAAATCAGTTTCTCTCACTGTTTGGGCCTTCTTCCATCTGCACATATCCTGGTGTCACTTTCTCTTTTCTCCTGGTTTTTTTTTTAAGAGATTTTTCTTTTCCCTCCTCCTTATCCACCCACTGCACTTCCCACAATGTTGTTTTTGTTTCTTTTTGGCAGTTTGGACAAACATCTGCTTTGTGAGAGTGACAAGCCATATCCCAAACCACGGGGAGAGAGAGAGAGAGAGAGAGAGAGAGAGAGAGAGAGAGCTGCAAGCCAAAGGCAACAAACTGGGCCGACCCAGAGATCCAGCCCAGGCAGGCTTACATCAGGCCAGGGGGATAGTGTTTCAAGTGTTTTGATTAAAATTAGTTAAGATGAAACAAAACACCTCCTGTGGATATCAAACGCTGCAATCCAAGCCACTTACACACAAAAACAGCGGATTTTTTTTCCTCTAAAGAAGGCCCCCTTCCTCCCCTCATCCTCCCCAGGAAGACGTGTTGTCTTTTTTGATTTCCTCGCTACGGCTCCAAGGATCCTCAGATATCATTTTAGCAGCAGAGTCAAGAGTCTCAAATAGCCTGTGTCCAAACCCAAACAAAGCACACAATCCACGGATTGGTTTCCATGCAATGGGCTCATAATGGTGGGAGGGAATCGTGTCTGTTACTGCGATTTAACCAAGGGATTCTGAACACTTTGTGAGAGTTTTATTTACTATGCGTGTTTGCATTCTTTACAGCTGTACGGCAGATCCGCAGAGTTTTCCCAGTACGCGGCTGGAACAGGCTATTTAAGGAATATAAATGCCCTCCCCTCTCTTTCTCATGAGCCTCTGTGGTGCGGCGATTGAGCGCACCGCAGGGAGCGGGGAAGAAGTGACGCACATCTGGATCTCCTCTGGACATTGGAGAGTGCGCGTCCGGCCACAGCTGGCCCACCATGGCGTCACTGGAAGACCAAGTGTCAGCCTGTTCTTTCCTTTTAAATTCTAATATTATTTAATCAAAAAGTCAACATTTGGCCGACAAATTTCATTCATATAAAAAAAAAGTATATATATTTTTCTTTAAATGCAATTGTTGTCCTCTAAAATTGAAAAGCGGCATGCTTTTTCTAAACTTACCAAGAACAAAAATATATGGTGATTTTTTTTAAAAAATATTATTATTATTATTATTATAAAAAAAAAAAGGGTGGGGGGATGAGCGTTCAATGTCGGGACTATTCCAAACACTGATCTGTGCGCATTTTGCGCGTAGAGAATTGTTCCAAATCTACCCTCCTACCTTCATCTCCTGGTTGATTTCCCTCTTCACTGGGTGCGCTGGTTTCCTGCTGCGTTTATTTTCCGGAGGTCTGCCTTTCTCCATCTCTGGCATACTGTAGTCCCGTTCAGGCTGGATCCGACCCGGATCGGTGACTCGAGTGTCAGCTGAGGGGAAGTTTTCGCGGAGTCGCGCAGAGTCACAGGGGGAATTCGTCAATCCCGGTGACAGTGGCTGTCATTCCCCGGACGCCTGAGTCTCTCGTTTAGGGCTCCGCTCCATTCGGGTAGCACTGAACATGCGTGTGTAGTCCCCTCTTTGGAGGCTCCGCTGTTAACAATCCCCTCACTCTCTCCTCTCTCCACTGCTACCAAGCTCTAAGTGATGCACAACATGCGTCTTCCTGTTAAAACTTTCAAAATAGACTCCGTCTGCACACGACAGGTGAAATAAATCAGCAGCGGGAAAACCCAAAGTTTTAAATTCATTAACTGTGACGTTTTAAGATTAACTGAAACGCTCAGTTTAAGAATTTGAATGAAGACGCATCATACTTTGGGGATTTGAGTCAGACTTTTGAATGTCCTTGGGAGCATCATTTGAATTGTAAAACATTTATTATTCTACGTTTCAATGGATTTTATTTGGGTTTTACAGGGGAAAAAAAGGTGCATTATTTTCTTTCCAACGTCGCAGCTATGCACTGCTTGGTAAATTATTGCATAACTGTGAAATGGAAGATTATATTTTATTCAATTTGATTTTGCAAATAAAAATCTGAAAAGTGCGGCTTGCATTTCCATTCAATCTCCCTGATTCAACACGTGTTGCTGGAAACAGTTTGTACTTTTAAAGTGTCATTTTTTGCCAAATCTTATTTGCAAAATGCTTAAACCTCAATTAATTTGCATTGTTTCACGATCAGATTAAGATTTGATTTCTGATTGGTCAAAAACAAACAAACAAACAAACAAACAAACAAACAAACAAAAAAAACAAACAAAATACTTATAGGCTTTGGTCTGAACCATTAAATTATGATTTATTAAAAGATGTCATCCTGTGAGAAGGTAAACCTATGCTATACCTCTGTATCCTGCACCTACTAACAGATTTTCTTACAACATCTTCCAGTAGCTTCCACGTCTCAGGTGAAGCATCCACACAGAATGAAGCTGAAATGAGAGCAAGTTCAATGAGAGCAAGGTGCTGATCAGGGCACCTTGCTCCACATTTTTTATGCATCCTAAAAGATACCCTGCAAAATATGAACAGTTACTTTTCTTTGTTCCATAAAAGCCAGATTTATGCAGTGCATAACAATCAGTTCAACTGAATTTGCATTTGAGGTGTGGGTTTCTGCTGCACCTCCACACTTGCCACGGAAATCTTGGCTACTAACCTAAATAATATATCTTTTGGCCAGTCGTCAGTTTAGGCTGAATGCCATGTGTTGGTATCTATCCCTAACCTGCCAAATGTGTTCATCTACCTTCATTTTGTTAATTCTTCGCTAATGTTCTTTAACAAACCTCTAAGGCCTTTACACAACTGCAGGATTCATACTGAAATTGGTTTAGTAAAAACCAAGCAATTTCTCACTTTGCTTTTCACAAAGACTCTGCATCCTCAGATATAGAGAAACGATTGCTTGCTGGAGGCATGGACTGAGTTGAAGTTTCAAATAGTTAGATCTGATTTTATATATTCACTAATGTTTTGTTAAGTAATGCTCCAAGTCTGATGAAGGATACCTGAAACTGCATGTGCTCTAAAAGACCCTGTGGGGAGTAGATCTATAACATCTTTGCTGGCAATAAAAAAATCTTTAACATTACTCTTGCTCAATATTTGGAAGCGTGGCCAACACCAACTGAATGGCTTCGCTCACTTGCTCCACTGCCATTGCCAAAGTACAACAATGGCAGACTACAATTCTAAAACAGCACAGGAAATTAACATCAACCATCAACAACTCCTCCTTCTTTTTGCTGACTGGCCCACTTTAAATTCATCCGGGGAAATCAAGCTGAAAGGGGGAAATCCCAGACAGAGCACTAACAAGAGATGAGAATTGAGTGAAATTACGTAGGAAGGCAATGAGATTAAATTGCAAATTAAATTAACTGGTATGTGTTTACTAATTAGGTGAACTCTGAAGACAACATCCATTTGATTCATTTAGGAGTATCACAATAGAGGAAATAAATACATAAAATATGGATGACACAAATTTCAGATTGTTATTTTTGAAAAATTTCAGAAGCCATATCTCAGTTTACCAGGATCTTCCCACAGAGAAGTCCTGGTGAAGTGTGACAACTAATACTGCCATCCTGGTGTTCATTTTCAGAGAAGTTCTGAGTCTGTGGGGCAAGTTCTGTGAAAAAGAGCAACAGGATGGCAGCATTAGTTGCCAATTCCCCCCGCCCTCCCCCACATCTCCTTAATTTCTACTTCAACAGATACACAAGCCCATGCCATGTCAGGTAAGGAGATCTCTTTGCCATCAGATGTGTTCAAAAAGAGTTGCAAAATGTCTGAACTTTTTCTGTGATTTTCATTTGAAAGAAAGTTACAAGATTTTGTACCTTGTGTGTGTCTTTCCACTTAAACTTGCATATAAGCATCCATTGAAAACATTGATAACACGCTCATTGATTATCATGTACCAGTCTAAGGTCTTTCACAAGCTTTCTTTCAACATTTTAACTGTAAAGTTTAAGTTTTGCAGGTTGCAAAAATATAATTCATAGTATGTGTATATACTACACAAACAGCCTAGCCCCACACTGCGCTTTTATTATGAAAGGCGGCTCATTTGACTGCCGGTTCCACCAGTGCAGGGCCCTCTGATTTGATGTAACCCAACACCTGGCGCCCACCCCTCCCAAATCTCAACAGATACATTTCATAAGGAATGCAAAGACTGTGTTTTATCTGAGGGGACACAGTGCAAACACTGTCTGTATGCTCTTGTCTTAAAATAAAGAGATGAAAAGGGCCCTGCGAGTTAAATGATATCCATGGCACAGGGTTCGGAGCTTTCTCAAATAGCATCTGTTTGATCAGGGCACTGTGTGTGGAGCCAGTGTGTACACACTGCACTAAAAACACCTGGAAGGTCCACAATTGGCTCAAGTCATGCAGCCTTGCTTGAGGACACATGCCTGAGGGCAGGGCTAACAACCAGGAAGGTGTGTTCCCCTGTCTCTGAGAGCAAACTGAGGCTTTGAGCATAAACATTTGCTGCATGATTATTCCTAAAGCAAGGCCAGGGAATTTATTACTGTATCATGTTCAAACACCACTGATGAAACTCTGGGGACATTGCAGTGGGTTAGAACGAGTTCATCTGCTAAAGCAAAAGTTCTCATCTTGCAAGACTTCCATCAGATCACCGAACTTCATGCACAGAGACAGACAGGTAAACAATCACAAGACAGCAAGACTTTTTTTTTTCTCCCCTCCCTCTCTCCTGCCTCTCTGTCTGCTCTGCTTGGAGAAGTCCAGAGACCACGCTCGTGTAAACAGAAACCCGATCCACTGCGCAGGGCTTGGGTTTCTCCCCCTCGTAGACCCAGTGGTGATACCTGATCCGACCCGGCTTTGGGAACAGGGCTTATCTGATGCCTCACAAAAGGCCCCTCTCTCCATGCTCTCCATAACAGCGCACATCTGGTGCCTCTGCAGGGAGCGCTGTCCCCTCGGCTTCCTCTGGGGCTGCAGGCTGGAAATGAAGACGTCTCGCTGTTTCTTCAGCAATCTACCGGGATAAAACACAAGTGACATGGGACTAGAGACAGTTGTCGGGTCTTAAGTTACAATCCTCAACATCTGGGGCGAATTATGAAAATAGGCCGCTTTGTGTGTGATTGCTTGCTTTACTGCAAACTGGCGACGTGATTACAGCAAGCGTTCTTTGCAATTTAAAAGATGAAAACGTGTCTGTCTCTGTGAGGCTTGATTAAAGAATACAGTCTGTGTGGTATATAGTTGTGCATTATCACCAATAGAGGGCGATATTTGTCCATAATTGGTGAACAAGCCCTTTAATCTGATGATTTTTCCTGCATATAATTACAGTTCCTTGAGAAAGTGAGTATTCATGTACCCACAAATTTGTTATATTTTTTTCTAGTACAACCACAAATGTCTGTGTATTGTATTGGAAATGTATAAGTGCTTTACAGTAAATAAATAAAATACAGAACAATTGTCTTCAGAAGGGACATAGTTGCTGTACATATTCCACAGCTGTGTAACGCAATCTCAGTATAAACACACCTGTTCTGTAAGTACTTCAGAGGTTTGTTAGGGAACATGGGTGTGAAAACTGCATCTTAAACACCAAGGAACACAGCAGTTTGGAGAAGCAAGTTTAAAGCAGATTGTCATTTGAAAATAGAAAATATTTTACACAAAATCTACCCAGAAAATGCCGTCCACCTGAACTGGCAAGCTGGAGAAGGAGAGCATTATTGAGAGGTGGAGAAAATAAGGTCACCAGAGGTGGTAACTCTGGAGGAGCTGCACAGATCCGCAGCTGAGAAGAAAGTCGTTATTGAAAGAAAGTTAGAAGAAGTCTCAGTTGCAGTTTACCACAAGCCTTGCGGAGGAGGAAGACAAATTAAACAGAAACTCTACCTAAATCGAGGCTGAAGGATACAGCTTGACTTTGCATTTCACTTTTACACAAAATTCGATATTTCATAAGTTTAAAGGTTGCAAATTCAGAGTTCCAAGTTTGAAATTTAGAGTTTGGTCTACCTTAAAGTCATGTTACAGAAACAAAAACAAAAACTTCTGACAATGTCTTACTGAATCTTCCACACACCTAGCATACAAACTATAATTCGATGCGCGAAAAACAAAACAAAACAAAACAAAAAAAAAATCATATTACCATATCAACGCTAGGCGTCACTGTTGCTGCATTTAGAAACCACTTGGAGAATTCAACAGGTACCAACTAATGAGTTGAACATTTCTCAAGCGCTTTTGTTTGGTTTAATAGAAATGTGTGAGTCTGTCAGAAGATGTATGTAGTCGGCATGTTGACATCTCAGTGAACATGAATACTTGGAATTCACCCTCCTGATGGCTCCAGAATCACCATGGCAACACTAAGGTAGGATGCTGTCTTTTTGCGGAAGATGTGAGCCTGGAGTTCGACACGGTACATTTAATGAGAAAGGTGAATTACTTTCAAAACACGGGTAGCTGAAAAAGGCTCATTTGTTCACGTGCAACCGAGCATGCGTGCTGGGACTCCACTTAAACAATTTAGAAACTCATTTAATTTTATCAGAAACACCCACGATTTAAATTCTCGTGATGAAAACGGCCGTCGGTATCAATTTTGTGTTATAGGACAGAAAGCATATATTTCCACAACCTTCCGGACTGTAGGGCTCCACCTACGCTCCAGACCCGTCGGTATAAAAGGCTTCCGCTGATGCTGCGCTCACATTACATAGAAGCAGCGCATGTTGGGTGTCCTCCTCCATCTGGCCGAACCACTTCAGGAAAACAAAAATAATAATAATTCACCTTTAAAGATGTCCAAAATGACGATCGCTCAGCTGGGGATGGTTTTGTTCGTATTATGCTTATCAACCCAGGTAAGATAACGTTCACAGTCTGCTCTTAGCAACTATTTTTAGCACTATTTCATGTTATTCGCGATTGGAGGAGAATTAACAAGGGCACAGAAGTTTTTTTTTTTTTTTGAGGAAATTACGTATAATTGAACTTTATGATCTTTATGAACAGAATTTAAGTTAGTGTGGAAAACTTGTATTGAAGCAAATTGAAAAAAAAATAACGGTTAGTGATTTAGTTCTCTTGTCAATCACTTTGAACGTTTTAGACATCTTCTGCATCTGAATGTATTCGTTTATTTTATACTTGGTGGTTGTATCACACATGATGAATGATTTAGGTACTGGCTGTCTGTCCACCATGTGGAAAGGTGGAGGAAGAATCTAAAGTTTCTTTTTGGTGCAATTTGCCAAATGTGGGTGTCACATTTCGAAACACAAGTCTCAGTCTCCTGTCCTTTAAACCAAACTACAAGTCATCATTATGTTGTTAGAGTACATTAGACCGATCACATCTGCAATTTATAGTCATTTTATTTAGTTTTTAGTGAGGTTAAGGACGTCCAGGGTGCTTCAATTTGAGATCTTTATCCCAGAACACGCTAAATTGTTGTCTTGTCTTTTCTGTGTCCTCCAACAGGTGGTCTCACAGAATACCACGACCGAAACAGCATCCACCAACTCAACCTACAACCATACGGCCACCACCCCAGGCATCTTAAGCAGTCCGACCAACTCCACCTCCTCCACGGGAGCGGCGGTCTCGCTGAACGCAGGCGGCCTCACTGTCCTGACCCCAGTCCTCATGGCGGCCTTTCTCCTAACGCCCTACTGCTAAATGGTCTCTCTTCTCTTCTCTCCTCTCCTCTGTGTCAACGCTCTGCCTTGCCTCCCATCATCACTACCTGATCCAGCACCTCCTCTCCCTCAGAGACCACAAAACTCACGCGGATGGACCTTCATCAGTTATGACAACGCTCAACAAAAGGAGTTCAGGACCCCTACATCCCCATGCCCCTCTTGCATAAACCCCTCCCTTGCACGGATTCAAAAATGGAATTTTGGTTCAACCCGCCCCCTCTCGGTTTGCGTTTCCACAGTCACGCCATCACATGCATTTGGAGACGCTCAGGGCTGCAGGTGTCATGTCACGAGTTCTGATTGAAATGTGGACCACTAGAGTGTACAGATTCCTTTTTCTTTTGCCACTTTGAATCGACCTGGCAATCCATACATCAGAATGGTGTTTGTTTAGTTAAAGTGAAGTTTGGTGCATTTAGCTGGATTTTCTTAAGCTTTGCTTCTTTGGTCTGTAAATGTATGTAGCAAATATGTTGCCACATGATTTGTGTTAGTTTTGCAATGTGATTTTTTTTTTTTAATCTGGTCTTTTCATGATGAGGGTGTGGCAATTTTCTTTACTGCATCCATGGGTCTCACAGCCCAGGAAATGACTGTATGTAAAACAATATGGGAAAGGTGATGTTAGATTTTTATTTCCCCTTAATAGTTTATATTTTGTATAAATTGAAATTGAAATGAGATTATGGAAGAAATGACAGTGTACAATAAATTATAAAACCAGACAATTGGAATCGCTTCTTATTTTGTTAAAAAATGAATTTCATCCCCATATTTCTCTCTCTCTCTCTCTCTCTCTCTCTTTTATTTTTTTCTAAATTTACAGGTGTTTTTGTACATAAAATCATTCAACATGGACTAAAAGGGTGTGGTGATGTATTCATCAAGCTGCCAGCCAGTCTAGACAGGGAGCTGCTGAGCTGCAGGCCAGAAAGGGACCCGGCATTCTCCTCCTACAGATTTCACTCAGAGAGCAGCCAGAGAAACACTAACTGGCAGCGTTTTCAGCCATGTCAATCTTGACTGTGTGGCAATTAAGAATCAGATGCCTCTTTTCTGATAATGCAGAAAGGAGTAAAGCTATTGAATCTGGCATGCTGATACCTGTTAAATGAAACTGAAATTGAATTCAAACTCATTCCTTTTTTATAATAACTTAAGGAATACAGTTAATGTTGTTTAGGCAGGCCTTGAATTACCGCACAAAAAAACAAACAAACAAACAAACAAAAAAACAAGCTTAATGATAAGGTAACACAAAGTAACACATGCTTGTTTGGTGGAAAGAAAAATTATAAGTGGTTTTGAAAAATGTTTACAAATCAAAATGTGAGAAGTACTCATATTAGACTGCCAGACTTTCTCCGTTTGTACTCAGCCCTGATAGGTCAACATCTTTTGCTTAAATAACAGCTGAAATTCTTTTTAAAGGATGTCACTTACAACTTTGCACATAGATGCAGAATTTTTTTTTCCCCACAGGCCAGATCGGTGTTGCATTTGATATCCTATCTAAGATGTGGATCTCTGCAGCCCATCCAGAGTTGCCAGAATTACTGGCTGCTTCTGAAAAGTTCCTCATTTGCATGAGGAACTTTTCAGCAGTTCCTCACAAACTTCCGATATTTTTTGGTTGTATTTTTAACTATTATGTTAGTTCGTTCCTAGTTTGACAGGGAGAGGGGCAAGTTCAAAAGGACAAAAGGAAACAAACACTGCACATTTGTGGAACCTGCAATGGCGAAACGTGCAGCTCAGAAACAACTCACCATAAAAAAGTCCATTGTGTTGTTTCTGAATTCTCACCATTGACCTCTTTCATAACAACATACCTTCCTTTTCTGTCCAATGCTAATGTGAATCAATCTATTGAATATTTACCTACTGTCCAAACTAAAGTTTAAGTTTAAAAACGTATTATTATTATTATTATTATTATTATTATTATGAACTACTTTTGCTCTTAAAATTAACAGTAGAGTGTCACAATACAGGTAATGCATTATAATTCGATCTTTTTACCTTATTTCAGCTGATCATAACCTGGCAAATCTTTTATTTTTATGAGTAGTAATTATTTTTGAAATTTAATATACACAACAAGTTTATTTACAAAACCCTTTTTTTAAACACAAATGTGACTAAATGTACTTAGCAGTGGAAGGCATAAAAGTATAAATGGTAAATAATTAAAAAACAAAATTTATCATAATACAACAAAAATAAAACAAGTAAATAGGATGTAAAAGGTACATGTTAAAGCCTTTTATAGTGAAGTATTTCAGTTACACAGTTAATTTTACAGAACCTGCTGTTTTAATTTAAAAACTCTTTCATAGAATATTTATGGTATTTTTTGCATTTATGTGTTGCTATCCACTGATAATGGTTTCATGCCATGAAGCACTTTTCCAGTGAAAACACTTCCTTTTCCGTCATTGGATCCGCTGATGCATCCTTTCTTTCACCAGAACTGGTGCTTCCAGTAAGATCCATTAGCAGCAACAGTTTATAAAGCCACATTTTCGCTGTGAAGAGTCACTGTACTCTGGCTACTACCAGCAACAACAGTGTTGTGTTTACAGGATGTGATGATGCCATGATAAAAAAAAAACAAAAACAAAAAAAACAACTAAATATTTCAGTTAAATCTTCTGATTGAGATCCTCGTTTCATCTCTAGGGAGCATTTAACACAGCTTTGATACAGTTCCCTCGCCGCCCAGAGCCACCTGCTCCGTGGTATGAGGTGTGACACCCAGAAAACCTTTAATCATTGATTGACTCCATGAATTATTCAGATGCGTGCCGCTGTGGCAGGGACAGTTTCACCTGCGTATATCATGCCCCAGTCCCAACCCCCACCGACAATGTTCTGTTTCATGCATTTCTTTGTTGTATGTTAAGACAAGTAGTGGGACTGTCGCAGGGTCGTTATTCACACACGGTGCTGTGAAATGGGAGAAACGCTTTCTGGGTGTGAATTTTTGATATGACTCATGAAGTAAAATAAACGTGCGGTTTAATGTTTTGGGTGCTTGGGTGGTAAAGCCTGATATAAGATACGGTGACGATTAGGTCATCAGGGGTCAGGCCTCGCTGCTTTGTGTCACGTTTCATTACTGTGAGACACACAGCAATGAGAAACCAATGGAAGTAGCTTTAATTTTTTTTTTTTTTTGCATTGGTCTAAATCGTAACATCTGTTCATCTGCACAGAAAGATTTATTTTACAGCTCATTGTACCCACTCAAAGAGTTTCAATATTGCTATATTGAAGTTATAGGATACTTTTAATGTCAATGTCTCTGACTGGACTGAAGGTCAGTGACATGCTGTCATGTCTGGTAATGTCAGATAGGTACAGAAAAGTGGCATGCCTACCCTAACACTAAGAACTCTGAAATCACATTATGCTATCCTGAAAAATGTAATAAACCATACAGTAAAAACTAGTTATACTTGATTTTGCACTAATTGCAAAAGCCCACTATGAAGCTATTAAAAAGCAAGCATTACATTTTCAACAAACCAAAACTATACTTCAAAGTCTATCTGTTAAGTTTTTGATTAATTCAATTACCCTAAATATTAACTGGGGGACATCATGGGTTTAAATTAATTGCTCTAAACTGTCTTTGTGTTTTGCCTCGAAGCAGTGATCTCGCAGCGTAATATGATTTTTAAAACTATCAAAGGAGGAATGAATGTTAGTCATGCTGGTCTTATTCAGGAGATGCATTGTGCAAACATTAGGTGGAGCACACAACAGTAAGTGTGCAGAAAGGGTATGTTCCTACAAAGGTTATTTTAGAAGAAAGAAGAAACCAAAACTCAGTCTGATCCCCTAATTTTTGTTGTTATCAAATAAAAAGCCCTCTGATAGGTGCTTACACTGAGCCAGAGGTTACATACAAACATTTCTCCCTTCTCCTAGACTTGTGAAAATTTGACATGACCAATATTGTTTTCTCATTCAAACGGATTGAATGAGAAAACAATATTATATAAGTATAAGTAACAAAAGTTACTTATACGGTAACAATATTGGGCAATTTAGAACCATATGCGTAATAAATTAAACTCATTAACACCCATTTGAGTAACCATCTTGTAATCGAAATGGTGGAGTGCAGCAAAATAATATGCAATGACGATGAGCTCATCCGGATCCTCATTTATTTTATCACTTATGTTCTCTGTTCATGCAAATCATCTGTTCCTGTTAGCATTTGCCTTTCATAAGCAGAACAGGCTGCTGTCCTTCCTGCCTGCGAGTACATCTCACTCATCAGCACAGGATGTATTGACACACAGCACGAACCAGTAAAAGCTCTTTACAAATGCTATCAACACTAGCAAAGAACTGTTTGGATTGTTCTTAATAACGCAATTTCTTTGGATGTTAGGACAAGCATCCTTGTAAATTATTTACTTTTTTTTTTTTTCCAAGGAAGATTGAGACTGAGTAAAACAAATACAACATACAGAAATCAAATATGAGTTACCTACTACGCTGAAAAAATTTCCTTTTTTATTGAAATTATTGCAGTACATCTCAAATTTAGGTTTATTCCCAACAGTTCAATGAAACAACTCCTGTTGATGATGACTTTGCTGACTGATTAATAACTGAGCTATTTATTCTAATCAACCTGAAAGGGATGATTCAGAATTTTACTAAGTGAGGATCTGATAAAAGGTTATAGAAATGGTGCTTCGTGTCGGATTTTCTAAATTTCCTTTGGGAAATAGAAGCCGTATGTCACTCAGACTAGCGACTAGAATTTTCGTTAACTCAGTTCTAGCACCATTCCCAAAACTCTGCTCTGACAACTGAGACAAATTAAACCCTTACTCGATACTTTACCTGTAGTAGACAACAATTTACTATAAATTCAGATTAGTTGAACATGGAAACTGTACTATGTTTGCATTGGGTAGCTGTTCATAGAGAAGGTAATGATTATTTACACTCATTAAGGAGGAGTAGGTCACTAGGAATATTTATGTTTTGAAAATGAAACACATGAAGGATTTCTGATGAGAGTAAATACCTAGTACAAAGGTGCAGGGATTTAAAACCACAAAAACGTTACTGCACTAAGTTTTTGGCTTTGCGGAACACCAAAGTTTTGTCATTCAGTCCAACGACCGGGTTGAAAAATGAGGCAGTGAGAAATAAATGCTATAGCATTTACTTTTCTTTCTGTAGGGCCACCACCATGTGTTGTGGTGGTGATCCTATGTTTAAGAACGCATGTTGAACACCTTTGTGTATTTTCCTGAATCCCTTAAACATTTAATATCTTGTTGCAGCAAAAAAAAAAAAAAAACCCTGCATGTCCATCAAACAGTTTTGCAATAAACAAAGTATAAAGAACGTTGGGGGTAAAGAAAAAAATAGTGACAAAAATTCCTTGCAGCCCTGTCATATGTGTGTGCATGAGGAGCTGCAAAATCTCCCTTCCCAATGTGCACACAAAAAAAATGGACAAAAAAAAATGCTTTATCTCTTCAGTTTTATTGCACGTGTCACAGAGGAAGATAATAGGTGGTGCACTTCCTCCAACTTTAAATTCCTGTGAAAATAATCAGTGATTTCTCTGTTGCAACATAACAATTTAAAGGCGCACAAACTAGTTTGCTTAAACTGCTGTGCAGTTTCTTAAGATTAAAGTTGCTTCAACACATTCAGAGTACGCTTTGCTGTTGGATCTGCTTTAGAGTTAACTACTGCGACTTTGCTCCAAATCAAGACAAAGATTGTTATTTCCAGATATTGAGAAGTTAACTGCCTACATCCTTTTATCAGAACCACATTTTTAAGTCCTCAAAATATCCTTCTCAGTATACATGAGCACTGTTCTTATAGATAAGTCTTTGCTGAATTCATTTTTCAGTGATATATAAATCAGGTGGTTTACATTGTGCTGTTAAAAAAGGGTTGCAGAAACTCATCCATAAAAACATTGAGTGGAGGAAGGAAAAGGCAAAAAGGCAGCCAAAGGGCTGGAAATTAGTTAAAAACTCCTTCCTGCCAGATGGTGTGCTGTATTTATTTTATCTGTCCTGCATTCTCCTCAGGAGGTTTGTTTTTTTAGACACAATAAGACTCTCATTTGCTGCATCCACAATCATAAGAGGTGGATCAATTAGCACAAAGGGAGCCGGTTTGGTTTCTCACCCTCGTTTTTACTAATCACATGTAGCTCATCAATTAGGCAGGGAAATGGATGAATGGAAGAGGGGATGCTGTAGTCACCATGGGGACCTGATAATACAACGTTTTCTGAACACCCGTCCTTTAACCAGGATGCACTGATAGAGATTTTTGGTATTATCATTTTGTTATTACTTTAGTTCATATTCAGTCTAATGTTAATCAGTATTATTGTGATTTTTAGTTTAAAGTGTTTTCTTCCTTATGTGTGTATAAACTGACCTTGAGGTTACGACTGACTGTTTCATCTTCATGTGAGACAGTTAACTCTGTGTTTCCCAGACCTTAATTCTTATCAACCAGAATACCTCCTAACTGCCTGTGAGCAGTCGTATTTTGTCTCTTGTTTATCCTCCCTCTTTGTTGACAGTTTGACCTAGAGCTGAACTGGGCTCAGATCGTAGATCAGATATCACACCTGGAACTGAGTTGCTGGTTTGTTTAGGTTAAATGTTTTACGACCTCTGTTGTTTTTTTTCTGGCTGTTCTGCTTTGACAATAAAACAGGGGCTCGCGTGGAAGGAGATCAGAACTCTCTGTGAACGGCCTGGAGAGGCGGTGGCGGAGAGTTCTCCTTTTGCAAAAGCTTTGTCTATAAAATTCATATACGTTGTCTGTGGTCTTTTTATATAGGTTTGAGAAAAATACCTATCATGCACCTTTTTGGATCAAAATGTTTTTTTGTTTTTTTTTAATGGACGCCTCTTTATCGCTTGTCCTCTGTGTAGTCAGACAGTTGAGGTTATGATTTTGCTTCTTTCTCCACAATAAGGTAAAACAAATTCACGTTTGCTCTGCCACCGTGCAACATGTCATCCTTTGATAAGCACCAAATGACCTATTTAACATGACAGGAGTGAGAGCCCTAAATGCTAACCTGATTTCATAAGCAAATCAGGTTGCATCCCACATTTACAACCCCGATGTCCCTGCTGCCAGCAACTCAGATGCTCCTCAGTTTGTGGTCTCACTGACTGAATATGTAGGACAAAGCGGCTTCATCTCCGTTAATCTTTCAGAAGGACACCTGATGCCGCACCGTGGCACCTGTTTGCTGGGAACTGCTTCCACCCACTGAGCATACAAACAGGGTTATATATGCAGCCTCAGCCAGGAAGCTGCAATGTATATGAACTAATCCTGCACACAATAAGTGCAGGGGTCAGAGACAGAGTCAGGGCCATCTGGTGAAGCAGTGAGTCTATGCTTTACTGTCAATGCAGTTTCACCAGTCAGAAGCATTGTAATAACTGAAAGTCCCACAAATGGTGAAATGGAAATAACAAGAAAACCTCAGGGTGACTCAAACAAAATATATATATATATATTTAAAGCTATATGAGCCCTTTTTTTGAAAAGCTGCAAGCAACAGCTTTCTTATGTTTATGGTTTTTGATTTTGTGTCATAAAATTTACTTTCATTTACTTTCTTCAAACTAACAGAAGAAAGTGGATTTCTATGTGTAACTATGGCTTATGCAATAAAAAAAATAAAATAAAAAAACACCGTCATCGTTAACCGCAGTGCATAACACGTTCCCTAACACAGGAAAGCTGTCTCATTCGTCAAAGCAGAGGTCACCTGGAAACTTTGGGAAAAGAGCTGCTGACTTTGCATCTGTTAGATAATCTGATGATGGTTACATCCCATAAGCCTTGTTGACTTAATGCTTCCATAAGTTCGACTTCTTCTCTTTTTTATTACATAGTTTAAACTGAAACTAAAACTACTTTTTTCTTGCATCGTTTACATGTCTGGCATTTGAAACAAAAAACACCTCAAACAAGCAGACATCAGGAACCCTGCAGTTTATATTGCGATGGAGATGGAGTTGAAAATGCAATCATACACCTGCTTCAACAAACCTATTGTCAACTGGACAAACCAGTCAACACTGTGATGATCACGTTCTTTGGTTTCTGCAGTACATTTCACAGAATTCAGTCTGATTTGCTTTTCCGGAAACTCCAGGAGACACAGCTGGAGGCCACATTGGTCAACAAATACCTGACAGACAGGCCAGTCTGTGAAACTGAAGGGTCATGTGGGTCTTTACTCTCACCACTCCTTTTGACTCTGTACACTTCAGACTTCCTGCACAAGTCCGACTAATGTCACCTACAGAAATATTCAGATGGCTGATGAGTACAGAGAGCATGGAGAGAAAACATTCATCTACTTTTGAATGCAAACAAAGTGAAAGAGATGATTATAAAATTTGAATAGATGCTACTGGAGGTGATGTAATTGCAATTGATGTCAGAAATGCATCCAGTTCACAAAACAATAGGTGGAGTGTCAACGGCAAGATTTGAATTGTATCTACACTTTAATTGCTGATCAGTAATGGAGAAGGTGAGCTGATTTTAATGGTGGGAAAGCTTTGAATTGTTTCCTCAGGAGGATTCAACTATACTAAGCAGAGCAGCTCCATGCTCGCAATCTAAATTTTGTAAGAACTTTTTTTATTGTGTGAGACAACAACCTTGGTTGTTGATTGTTCATTTTTCATTAGTTACGTGGAATATTATTATGCTTGGTTCACTTTCTTCTTAGCTAAAAATCACTCTTGAATGGTTTTATATTAAAATTACAATTATAATATTTCAGACCCCATGCCTCCAGCCTGCCATGTTTTACAAACAGATTCTCTTTTGTCAAGTCAAATCATGTTTATTTGTATAACACATTTCAGTAACATTAAATGTCATTAAAAGAAATCCCTCTAAACAATGGAAACTAATCAGACAGGCTTTCTGTGAGGCTAACCAACTGTAATTTTATAATCCTGGAAGATTTTCATAAAATTACACCCAACATTTGCATTTCTACAGTATTTAAAATAAATGCTCTCATGCAGACAGATCATCTAAAATAATTTCTTGTTGATAAAATAATTATTTTATCTACAATAAGCACATTTTCAGGCTAAATCCACCGGGTAGTGGAAGTTTGATGCTCTACCTCTTTCCAAGGGTTTCCTTATAAACAAGCTTTCAAGAAAACCCAATTTGAACATCAAAGGTAAAATGTTGTCAATTTCGTGCAAAGAGATTTCCTAAAGCATCACAATGTCTAATCTTCTTAATTCTGCTCCTAGCTCATTTGTCAAATTGTGCCTCTTGAATGGATTGAGGAGCCTTTTTCCTTGATGATGTCTTATTAGCAGGCTATCAGCTCAACTTGCAGCCCCTTCACACCTCCTCCAATGCCTCTCTCTTCTTCCCACACTCCACCGGCAGGCACTGACATTTCTGTAATGAATGTGCCTCATTTTCAGAATGTTGCCCAATTAGGTGTGAGACTATGAGCTGTGGGGAAAGTTTTGTTGTATTTGCGCCAGAGTGATTCTCTAATTAAAGATCCAAGTAAATTAGGCTGAATTTCTGAAAAGGACATGGTTGATGGCTAACTTGTCCTTTGAAAAGATTCATTGCCTTACATTAGATGTTGTTAAAGCTCGGATTCTACTAAATGTCGTGATTCGTAGAGTTTATTGCATTCATCAATATTATCTGTAAATGCAAATGAAGCATACATTTTACAAAGTAAAGTAGTAAAAGGCTGCAGATTATAAAATGGAAACTGACCAGATTGTACCATGATGTTTGCACCACCAAGCTGCCTAAGTGGGATGTTGATCTTGTACTCTTCCTTTTTCTTCTGCCAAACACAGCAAGAGGAGTTTGTACCACAAAGTTGACCTCCTCCCCTGCTCTGATTTTTCTTTTCTAGTTAGCACTGGGAGCACCTGGAAGAAGGAAGAGGAGTTTGATTTTTTCACAGATTATCTGTTTCATACCACACTGTCACGATACAATGACAGTTTCAACAAATATGTAAAAAAATAAATAAATAAAAAATCTTATATAAAAGTTACATACTGCAGCTTTAAAGGATGTAAGATATCAGCCATGTAGTTTGCCAATAACGAGACACAGCAGACACAAGCAAGAAGATGCTCTGGTCAGACAAAACTAAAATATTACGTTACAGAGATACAGAGGAAAGTAAACATCACATCATTTTGAACACAAATATATTTCAGGGTGGTGGCAGCAAAATGGTGTGAGGGGAGTCTTTTCTCCAGCTTTAACTTTCAGGCTTACAGAGATGCAAAGTTGATAGAAACCCCAAAAGAGTTCTAGCTGGATATGGAGCAAAGAACTTTATAAAATAGACTCTCTGACATTGTTTGGATTTATATCTGTCCGTTTTCTTCCACTTCACAATTGTGCACTGATTTGTTCTGGTCTGTCCAACTGGTGGCCAACTCCAGTGTTCAAGAGTCGGTGCCCTGTATGTTTCAGATGTTTCCGTGGCATTCAGCACACCTGAATCAAATAAATGGTTCCCTATGAGGCCACTGCGATACTCAGGAGAGAATTCAGCTGTGTTGGAGCATGGCCACATTTACAACATACAGGAAATCAACTCTCGAGGACTGGAGCAGGCAGATGTTGCACGTTCATTACATAAAGTCGCAGTGGAACAGCTGAATGTTGTGGTTGTAATGCGAGAAAATGTGAAAAATATTCAATGAGTATGGAAATTTTTAAGCGGCACTGCTTATCTTTTGAGGATATCCTACACAAGAGATTTCCCTGTTTTACATGTTGAAAATTTCATCCTAAACAACACTCAGCACCTGTGATGCTTATCACACAAGAAAGCCTAAACCGTAGAATCTAAATTGTCATACAAAACTACAAACATAACACATGTCAGACCTTCAGAAAATTTAAAAGAATCAATACTTTGCATTAATCTTTAGAACTAACATTTTTTGTTTAATGTTTATCAATTAACAACAAATAAGTACTTTTTCAGAAAATCCCCATTTGAAACTTGCTGCTGCCTAAAAACACACATGATGCAATCTCAATTATTTTTTTTTTTAGATATAAAAGAGTCATATTTTGGTAATACAAGCTGAGAAATGACTGCACCAACTTTAATTGTTTTTGAAAAGAGCAAAATGTGAACATGCAAACACAAATAAAGGCTTCGTACATAAGATGTTGAAATTAATAAAAAAAAAAAAATCTGAAGTTTAATATTTTGTAGACACCAATGGAAACTTTCATTTACATAGGGATTTTGGATTTGGAGTGCTTGGGTGGGCTCCACAGAGTTCCTAACAGACAGTAACTTCACCAGCACTACACAGTACATTCAGACCTAAGTCTCTGGATAAACAGGGTGGACAAAGCAACATGTCCCCAATGCAGTCTGTACGCAATGGAGGAAGTCTGCTGATAAGATGTAATCTGTGACACAAACAGCAGTGAGTTCTGGCTTTCCTTCATAAAACAAGCCAGTCTGTATGCACATGAATTTGCACCTTTGAAAAATGTACAGCTAAAATAAATTCTAAAACATTATATTCTATGAAGGCTTTTGTGCCATCTAACAGAAAATAAGGATATTTGTTATCAGTTCTAACAGCTGTGGGGATAAAGTGTGACATAATTAAAATATTGTTTCTCAGCTTTATAATTAGGGTTTGGACTGCTGAAACCTCAGACCAGTGGTGGTTTCTGATATGGGCAACGTGGGCAAAAGCCCAGGGCAGCATCTTGTGGGGGAGGGGGTGACATGAGCAACCCCCCCTTCATGCATGCATGCCTTCTGGCTTCATCTGTCGGGGTAGCAGCATCAGAGTCAGTGACTGAAAATAGCTCAACAGACTGATTAGAAGGCTCATTATGACCTCTAAGAAATGATTCTGCAAAGAAGAAACCTTTTCATGAAGAAGGATTCTTCAGAAAATCAAGAAGAGTATGGACGACCCTGTTCATGCTCTTCACCAGACTACTAATCAACATCAGAATGACTTCAGTTAGAGGCTTCTTCTGAGTCAATCCTTCCTGCCCACAGACATCACCATATCAACATCAACTCTTTGAAGAAACTTGAATTACATGCCTTGCAAAAATAACATTTAATTTCCCTTCAGGGATCAATAAAGTGTTTTTGAACTGAATTCAGCTGAATTGTAATATACCATGTTTAACTGATACTTCTGATATTATTTGAATAATAAACAGTTGTTGCTCAAGGCATATTAGATCTTGATAAGAGAACAAGAAACAAGAGTGTCAAAAATAACCTCAATCAACACTGAACAGAGGGATGAACAAGTGAGGAATCACAAAGTAGCAGCATGATGAAGTACTCCTCCACAACATCAATGCACACTGCCAATACATTTACCCAAGGTATGTTCCCAGTCTGCTCATTTTCCTGTTATCTTTCACCTTTTAATGCGCCTGTACTGCTGTGCATCTAAGGAACATGCAGATGGAAAATCTCAGTCACACTCAATATAATACGGCCGCTAATGAGCATTTTAAAATCTGAATCTCCCAGTGTGACCCAATGCCTGAGTTCATTAAACATGAATTTCTCTGTAAACGTGCAGCGCAAATGAGGATATTCCAGACAGAAAATGAGGCCGTGGATTATTTGATTCCAGGGATTCTGAGGCTGCTGTTGTTTACAAAAGCCGGCGCCTTATCTTACAATTACAATGATTGTGATCTGCATCCTCGTTACTAATGAATAATTTCTTCCTTTACTTACAGTTATAAACACAACCCATGGACTTTTTCCACAATTTTTGACGTCATAACCATAAACCTTTGTGGTTTATTAATACCACATACATGGTTTTCTAAATTATCCTGTGTCCATTTGTCGACCTACCTTAAATCCTTTTAAGATATACAATTTGCTGCAAGTAGGTTCAAGACCTTTGGAATAGGTACATCTTTGTACAACAAAATACATTTTTGCCCATACATGTTTTTTTTGTTGGTTTTTTTTTTTCAATTGAACTAAGGTAACACACATTGCTTTGGTTATTCTGGTATATATAAGAAGCCTTGACATAAATAATCCCATTGTAGATCTGGATGCATAGCATGGTTTTTCTGTTGGGCAGTGAATCAACACCTAAACAACTTATAGGTTTTCTTCCAGAATTCTAGTGCATTTAGCTTAATCCATCTGCCCCATCAACTTCACAGCTTTCCAGTCCATGCTAAAGAAAAGCAAAGTGGTGCTGCAAACCACCATGTTTTGCAGTGGGAACGATGATGCTGTACTACTTTGTGCACATAAAATAAGAAAGCCAAAACAAAGTTTGTGGTGCTAATGTGACAAAATATGGAAATGTGATATGAACAATTAATTCCAAAAACACTTTATGTTTCACTCCTGCCAGAGATTCTATCAATGCTTATACTTTAATCGACAATCATAAAGTAAACACAAAAAGTAAGGAGACAAGACAGGCAAAATAACCTATTTTGGTCATTTCAGAAAAAAAGTGACCTGTCCACGCACCACACATTGATGGGTACTTTCTTTCTTTCATTGCTCCCAGTTTCCTAAAACTCAACTAGCACATTCTTATTGAGCACCTTCCCTTAAGAGTAAAAAATGAGAACACCAAGGCCTGTTTTCTTTCTCTTTTTTTTGTTCAGCAGGGAACTGACCTGTCACATAATAAGCGGCGCTTGTGTGATCGTTATTCACTATCAGTGGCCTTTCGTGTCTTTCATCTAACTGGAACTGGGTCTCAGTGTTCAGCTGGACACCTGTCCTCTAGAAAAGTGTGACATGCAGGTGGGGGAGGAGCTGCACAGATCCACAGCATAGGTAGGCGAAGCTATCGACAGGGAAACTATTACTGTAGCTGTGCACTCTGCAAATCTGGCCTTCATGAAAGGGTAGAAAGAAGAAAGCCATTGTTGAAGAAAGCAATTAGAAGTCCTGTAGTTTGCCAGAAATCAGCTAGGGGAATTTTTGGCCTAGATACAAAGTACCATGAGTTTAGAAAACAAACACTGCACATCACCCAGGGCACACCAGCTCCATGGGTTTTAACAGGAACAGGGAAGGAAAGTGGTTTGGATCTGGGTTGTCCAATTCCAGTGTTTACGGGTCATTTTCCCTCATTTTAGACATAACCCTGCTTTATAACCCTCATAGTTCAAATGGCTGAATTGGCTACACAGCATGTCATCAAATTCTGCAGGATCAGGCTAAACACTTGTTCTTTCGAGGTGTCTTGAACCCGGAAATAATCTATTACGGTACGCCTACCGAGGACTGACCTGACCGGTCAGGGGTCTGCAACCTTTACAGTCCAAAGAGCCATTTTTGCCCTCAGGCAAGCAAAATAAAATCAATTTAGAGCTGCAAATATTACATGACTGTTTGAATATATATATATATTTTTAAATATAAATATCTACAATAGAAAAGAACCACACTTTTATTTATATTTCTAGGCATTAAAATAAAGAATAACTACATTTTGCAAAACAAACAAACAAACAAAAAAAACAGGATACATTTTCTTCTTTTGGATGTCAATATTTGTGCAAAAATGATGTGAAGAAAAAAGCGTTTTACAACCTACTGACAAGAATGGCAAGACTTGACAATTGTTGTTGGGACACCCTCCAGCTTCTTTATGTTAGTCTGATCATATATTTTAAAATAAAATATGCTGAACCTTGTGGATGTAACTAGAGAATCCGAGAAGGTTTAATGGATGTGAGTAGTTTTGCTAGACACTGTTTATATTCATTAAGAAGGAAAACCTAGGAGCCCAGGAGGTGTTCATTTTTAGTCAAAAACTGTCTGCCCTTCTGTCATGACCACCAAATGAAATTAGACCAAAGCTATTATTTTTAGAGCAGCCGCATGAGATGGGCCACAGGTCTCGAGACAGACGACAGACCTAGAAAATCTACACTGCCTGTGTATTTTTGTAAAAAGAAATAGAGCTACCCGTAAAGTCTATCATTTCCTGAATAAACGGCAAAGTATTTGAAAGTTTTTAGTTTCGTCAGGGTAATGTTTGTAGGATGATGCATTCTGCTCTCAGCAGGATGAAATTGAAGTTTTTTGTTTTTCTTTTTTTAATGTGGCAACCGGTGGCATAAACCATTAGGCAGAAACACCATAATGAGCCAGCACAGACAAAGCACCCAATTTCCACGGTGTCGGCTTTCCTCTGGGAGTTCTGGTGATAATGACATAGCTGTTTGTTACTTGGTTCTGAGCTGAATCACGAACACGCAGCCCGAGGCCTCTCTGTCCTCAGTTTCTGGAACAAGAGAACATCATTAGGCCTCATCACTTATCAGACAAGCGTTATTTAATATATCTATTTATTTAAGCTGCCACAAATTTTACTTTACCAGTCACTTATGAATTGCTGAGAAAGACATAATTCAATTTTTCTGCACATTTTTTTCCTTTTCTTTTTTTTTTTATTTTTTTTATTTTTGAGACTACACAAGTCTTGCAAAGATAGAATTAAGGATTACTTACACTATCAGTTGCTTTAAATTCACTTAGTCTTTTAATTGCAATATTTACATAGTGAAAGATAGTTAAAGATATTGACACTGCATGGAATGAATATGACTATTTCCCGTTAAGCAGTTAAAGACGTGCAGTAAGTGCCATGTTCTTATAGACATCATGTAAACCAACCTGCTTGTAGCCCCTTGTGACTAACTGAAACGCAAATATTAGGTTTTCAGTTTTTCTTTCACTGGGCCCTCCATTAGTTTTAGCTTTCTGGCTCGTATCCACACATTTGATGGGGCACTCAGCAGTGAATTTATTGTTTGCAAAATCTCTCAAGCATGCTGGCTTATGAATATTTCATGTGTTTTCCCTTTTATGATATTAGGGGGGAAAAAATGGAGCTGAATAGATTTAATTGTTTTGGAAACTGTTGTGGAGACAGTTTTTATGGTTCTGATTTTTGACTGAACCAATGACAGCCAGAAGTTTACATACACTAATCTCTCGTGTGAATCAAAATGGCAGAATTAAATCTAAAGTTGCTTTCAATGAGCCAAGAAGTTTTGTTTCTGTTACAGAAATCGCTATAACTGCTTTTTTTTTTTTTACTGATGATTTTTATTACAATAAGCTCTTTATGATGGACAGCATCCTTGTTCTTGTTGTAATCTTTACATTTTTCCAATGATTCTCAAAGGATGATATTAACTTTGGACTAACTGTAGCTATTCGTAGAAAGCTTGAATTGATGGATCTTAGAAAGTTGCTGTAAAACTATTCTGTTTTAGTAACCATCAACAAGGTGGATATTTCAGCAAGCCTCATTCCAGGTGGATATTTCACCAGGTTGCATTTTCTAAAACCTTGACATTGTTCACTTTTTTGCTGATAAATTTTAATTTTTAATTTGTGTTTTTGCGTTTTTGTTATTTGTGTTTTGTTGAGAAATGCCAACTGAAACCACTTTCTTCTAACTGGTATTTGTTTTCATTTAGGTTGATCATCATTAGTAAACATAAAATTATTTAAACATACTTTTTAAAATATACATTTAAAAATGTATATTTCAATAAGCCCTAACTTGTCCTTATTTTCTGAGTTTATGTCCATTTCGTTTCACAGATTTATTTAGTTATTTATGCATTCATTCATCTTCGACATGTACTTATTTCTGAGCTACACAACTTAAACTAACATGCGAACAGAAACAATGAGACGTGAAATAATTCCATAATAAAAATGTGACGGAAACACGAATCAAAACATAGTACGTCACAACCAATTCTTCCACACTATTGGTCAGAGTCTATGTTTACTAATATCTGATTGGCTACCTCCTTGAGTTCAGAGGTTAGCTTGTTTGATAACTTGTGCTATAGATAGAGGCGTTTTTTCTGCAGGTTTGTGCTCAGTAGTTCATATTTATTAAAATGTAGAACAGCAGTACCACACAGGTGGAATTTCGCCGATGTATTTAGTCTGTTATCAACCTTAAGCATGTTTTGCGGCAGCCAGTTGAACATGCTGACATTAGCCTTGTAGCTTCGTCCAGTAATTAGCTAGCTTGGTACCAAATGACATATTTTTAAAGCTGACCTTAGCTGGTCGTGGGTTTAAAAGCGGTGTATCAGAGTTATGGCATCCGTCAGGCTTCTGTGTTTGTTCAATGGGAGGGCTGCAGGCTGGAGCAAAACATTAGCCCGGACTGGCTGCAGAAATGTCTGCAGTTCACCTTCAAGGCTGCAGAGCATGTCAGCCTGGGTCATTGATCAGTATGGCTCTAGTGGAGTTTTGAGGCACACAGAAGAAATCCCTATCCCGACTGTTAATTTTGCACATGATGTGATGATAAACGTCAGCGCGGCCAGTCTCAACCCCCTGGACCTGAATATGAGGGGTAAGTGCTATTCTGACATTATCAGCAACAATACAAGACATCATTATTTAAATGAATATGCTTTGCAATTTTTTTTTCCTCTCTAGGGGGCTACGGGGCTACATTGCTTAACTTAAGGAGGGATCCTTTGTCTGTGGTTAACAGCTTCAGTGAGTTTCCACTCATTCTTGGCCGTGATCTGTCAGGTGTAGTAGTGGACTGTGGGTCTGGGGTCACCCACTTTGCTCCAGGAGATGAGGTAAGCACTTCAATACAAATCTGTCTTAGAAAAATGAAGAATATACACAAAGCACCCTTTGATACAAAAATAGAATTCAATCTTCTTTAACATACTGTACCACCCACCCCTTCATTTCTCAACATTTCCCCATGCTACCTTACAGAAGTTCTCCAAGTTTCTCAAACTGTTGGGAACTTTCTTATCCACAGCCCTCTTCATTTGTGACTCCACAGATTTTTTGTCAGATGTTGTTCTGCATTTGGTTATGCTCTGCTCAAACTTAATTTATTTTTTTTTTTTGTCCTGACATACTGATTCTATGACTGGTTGTACCTGTGATGTTAGAAATTTAAATCCCTCTGCTCTCTTAGCAGACATAAAAAATTTAGTCTGAAAATTCACTGCTGTTTGAAAGTATTCATAGTTTTATTCATTTTTGCAAGAAACGGTTACATCTGGGAGAAAAAGCAACTTCAGATCATGATACCACCAGTAGTTGTCAGAAGTTTTTTTTATTTTTTACAATTTATTCAGTATACCTTTACTGTTATCTCTTAGCAGCATCAATTTGTTGTTTTGTTGTTACTCTGTACATGTTTATTTTAAATACTAAAATGTAGAATTTATTTGTACTCTTCTCCCGGTTCATGCATTTGTGCAGTGAAACTTGTAATATTTTGTTATTTATCTCCAAACTATGGGTTTAAAGGAAGTAAATGTCAAAAAAGGACAGCAAAAAAAATTCCCTGATTTAAAAGATTTGCATGATTTTTGTTTGACTTTTACCAAAGAAGATTGAATTCTGAAATGAGATCTGACAAAAGAAAAAATCTCCTTCTTTTTAATCTATTTTTAATCCATACAAGTTTTGAACCTGGAATTAGCCATGCAATGTTACATAACATTTTGAAAAAGGACAATTTAAAATTTCTATTAAAAAGCTATGATGGAACCCCTATTTTATTTTGATTTTTAGGCTTTAAAATAAAGAACAACATAAAACTTTTGAACAAAGAAGATGGATACATTTTTATTTTATGGGATGTTAATATCTGTGGGGAAATTATGTATAAAAAATGAAAGTCTCAGTTTCCAGCTTACTGACAAGAACGATGGATCTAAAAAAAACAAACTAGTACCTTTATTCTGTTGTGGAAATTCGGTGGAATTATTCCATTAAAAAAAAAAAAAAAAAAAAAAAAAAAAGGACAACTGCTAAAACCTACATTTGTTATTATATCTCTCTTCAAGACATTACCGGTACTTGATTTTAGTTATTTATTTTTTATAACTTTTAGCCAAAATTATTAAGAGCCACAGGTGCAAACCTTGATCTAGTCTTCCTACTCCATTTTCTTTTCTACCTTCTGTTTTTGAAGGTCTTAATAAAGTAGTAGAAGTCTCAGTCATACATTTATAATGAGACTAAGCTCAAAAGAAAATTCTGGAGATTTAAATAATAAAAAAAAGTTTGGAATGTTAATACAATGATTTTGAGAAACCCTGAATATTCTTCAGTTACATTCAGGAACAAAGCCCACCACAGATCAGTACGCTTTTCTTTAGACGGTGACACTAATGAGCACCTCAACCTACAGTTTTTGTAACAATCAAGCTGTTGGAGTAATTCTTAATTTGAGGAATAGTCCACAGATTTTCAGTGTGGTTGAGATCAGCAGTTTCCAAAAGCTTAATGCTAACCTGCTTTATCTATTCCAAAACTTATTTTGAAATAGATAAAGCATAGATAATAGATAATTATGTTTGAAATCCATCAGTGTCTTTCTCGATTTGAGATTCAGTTGGGCAATTAAGGGATTGCCCTTTTTTTGATATTCCTTTATCTTTGTACAGTAACCCAGTTTTCACCACTAGCCTCACCAGCATCCTGCCTTACAGTTCATACAGTGTTTTTAAATTCTAAAAGTCATACATTCCGCCTGCCAATGTGGCCAGAAAATTTTATCTTTAAATAATCTGACCTTAAAGCTTTTCTCCAGAAGCCCATAGGGTCGTCCATGTGGGCAGACTGTGAGCTGATCAGCATAAAAAAAAACTGACACAAACAAAAATATACATCAGTCATTTGTAATTTTTTCTTTATTTTACCAGTAATTCACAAACATTTGGAACCATGTTGACACAGCCAAAACCGACGAGAGCCATTTTATCTCACCCCCATTAAACGGCAAGAATTATAATACATAATCAAACCCTCTGATTATGTATTATAATCAGAGGGTAAAGCAGGTTACCCTCTTATTATTCATGGTCCTTTCTTGGAACTAAAAGATTCTCTTTGGTCGGTTCGTACATTAAGGTGACTCATAATAATTACGGACGCCTACTATGTTGTCTCCCACATGTCCACATTAGTGTCTTCCTGTAGGCTGAAATGCAATTTTGCGAATTCGTCTGCATGTGAGCACGATTAAGGAACAGAAGGACACACGGAGATTTCCAGCGACATACTGTTCGCAGCAGTGAGCCGCCCGTTTAAAAATATCCTTTAAAGCAAGTTAATTATGATAAACGGCAGGAACCGTCTTCTCCTGGATGGCTGATTAGGCAGACTAAGACACCATGAGTGGGCGGGTAATTTCAGCTGTGTTCACCTTGTTAAATGTCATGTTGGTCCTCTAGGTGTGGGCTGCTATTCCACCGTGGAAACAAGGCAGCCTGGCAGAATATGTGACTCTGACAGAGTACGAGGTGAGACATAGAGGCTGTTGTATAACATTGGTGCATGCGCTTAAGGTTAATTAGAAGTAATTGTCTGCTTTTCATTGAAAATCTAAAAATGCACTGCAGAAAATATTACTTTGAGTGATTGTGTGTTACGCAGCCCTGCTGTGTAAGCAATTAGGATTAGGTTTGTTTGGTGGCAGTAGCTGCTGTGGCAGTCTAATTGCAGACGCATAATTTGGCCTGTTTTCTTTCTGTGTTGTATTTCTCTCATTCTGCAGCGCCTTGCTTTTGTCGCAGCTCTTTTAGGCTTATTTACGACACTGTTTTTGTTTGCTTTGTTGTAGGTTTCCTGCAAGCCAAAATCACTGAGCCACATCGAGGCTGCCTCCATCCCCTATGTAGCCAACACGGCCTTCTCTGCGCTTGTGAATGCAGGTGGCCTTTGCAGGGAAAGTTCCTTGAATAAAAGGCAAGAAGCTGCATAACATTGGATAAACCTTTCACCTTTCAGAAGCTGTATTTTTTTTTAATTATTATTATTATTTTTATTTAAAGAAAATGTAAGTTATGCCTGATGAGGAAGGAGTCATTTCTGTAAGTTTGTGTGTTAAAATAACTGTAGCTCTTCCTCCTCTTTTCTTCATCAAGGTAATAAACAGAAGATTTATTTTATAACCCAACCAAACCTTATAAAAGTATTAACATCTTAAACGTCTTCAGACAGGGTTTCCTCCAGTAAAGTAGATAAGATAATTAAAATTATTTAACCAGAATTGGGTAATTATTATTATTATCTTTATTCCTCTTCAAACAAGCTTTTCTGAAGAAAACTATTCCCACAGGAAGATGCTGCCACTACTTTGTTTCACTGTGGGGATGGTGTGCTCAGGATGGTGCGCAGTGGAAGATTTCTCCACAACTTTTTACTGAGATTAAATTAAACATAAGTTGGGTCTTAGAGCTGTTGGTTGCCCTGGATGTGCTTTGGTCATGTGAAATCTAAAAAACAAACAAACAAACAAACAAAAAAAAAAACTTTCAAATTTGTGGTTTTAACTTGGAATATGTGTGAAAAACAGCAGCGATTTTTGCGAAACAATTTCAAGGGATTAGGTCATATCTTCCAATCCTACAATTTCCTTTGTACCCCAGGATGATGCGGTTTCTGTTGACAGCATTGCTTAAATGAGTAACACGATAAATAACCTGTTTTTTTTTGTTTTTTTTCTTTGTTCCTCCTCAGAGTTTTGATCACTGGAGCATCCGGAGGTGTCGGAACATTCTCAATTCAAGTACGGTACTCGAATTCATTTTCTGTTGTTTCTGGAACATTTGACTCATTAACCAAATGTTTTTCTCATAAACAAGAGACAAACTTCTTGCTGCCAGTTTACATGTGTTTTTTTTTTTTGTATGTATATATATATATATATATATATATAATTTTCTTTCCAGTTATTAAAAGCTTGGGGTGCCCATGTGACCGTTACCTGCTCTCAGAACGCCGAAGGCCTCGTCAGGGGCCTTGGAGCCGATGAGGTGGTTGACTACACTGCAGGAGATGTGGCTGAACAACTGGAAATGATGGAGAGGTGAAGAGATATGCTTTGACAAAAACATATTTTAACCTATCTTTCAATAAGATTTGGTTATATTGAGCAGCTTGTGGCTGTACCTTTAGGTTTGACGTTATTTTGGACAATGTGGGAGGAGATACGGAGGAATGGGCCACGCGCCTGTTGAAGCCCTGGTCAGGGGCAAAGTATGTAACGCTGGTGTCGCCTTTACTCCTCAACACCGACTCCATGGGGGTGTTGGATGGATCACTTCACGCTGGGCTGACCCTGCACAACAAAGCCTTTCAGGTAAACATGAATCGCTTGAATGATTCTGTGCACAAGTTATCACCTCCAGATGCACATGAGTCTGTATTTGTCATGAGTCCATCAGTTTGGGTGGGGATTCCTGAACAAAAAGGCGTCATGTTTCATGCTCAACGGTGCTGCAAGAAAGTTTAGCTGGGAGTGCACACCTGTTCAGACACCTGAAGTTCCCTCTGCATTTTACTTCCATTCAGTTGATCAGATTAGTTGAAGTTCTGGTACGACAGGGAGGGAGAAATCGTGTCGTCACATGACCAGGCTTCATTGGCTGCCTTTCAGACTGTAGCAGGAAATCGGACCTGGAGTAAGGATTTCAGACTTTGATCTTCTAATTTGGTGAAGGAGTGAAGTTTGAGCTTTTCATGACTGCAATGCATGAATCACACAGGACAGGGTGGAGCAGCTGTGGGGACTGAGTCAAGTTGGCCTGGTCCAGTGAAGGCAGCGATGACGGCCCAGCTGGCCACGGTGGGGCTGGCTGGCTGCTAGTGAGTCTGTGCATGCGAGGAGATTCGACTTGATTGGTGTGTGCGTGTGCGCGTTTTTGCCGCTGACGCAGCAGTATTTGGTATTTGTTCAGATTACAGCCGACTGACTGACTCTCCCCACCAGCAAATACCAGCATTACAGCATGTCTTGCCAAGCCTTCGAGGCCTTTTGTCCATAAGAGCAGCCAGCTGGTCAGTTAGGTGGGGCTCAGCTGCAGCAGCCTCACCACCACCATCTAGCTTTCATCTCATCACATCAAGGAGTTCATAGCACAACTGAGCCCTCTAGTGGTCAATGTGCAGATAGCAGGAACCATGTATGTTTCCTAGATCGACCGGACCTTATTCCAGTCTTTAGGTGATCGGTGTCCTGCAACTTTTAGATGGACTGCTGCTCCTGCTACTCTGACTTAAATAATTTATTTACCTCATCAGCTTGTTATAAACTCAAGATGTCAAGAATCAGTCAGGGACCACTGCTGCAGATGTTAGAGAAGTGTTAAAAACATCCCTTGAATGTCATATAAAGCTTTGAAAAAAAAATAAAAAATCTACTTGCACCTTGAACTGTTTCTATGTTACATCAATGAGCTTTATAGATAAAAACATTTAAGTAATCAAGACGTTTTTTACAAATAAAAATCTGAAATGTGTGCTCTCCAATGTGAAATTAGCCCTCTTTACTTTGATAGACCTCAATAAAATCCAATTTAAAAGTGTAATTCTTCTCTGTATAAATCCAGCTGTTCTGTGGAGGTTTGTAAAAAAAAAAAATGCATCATGGATGCTAATAACCACTGTAAACAGGTCAGAGATAATGTTGTGAAGACATTAAAAAAGAGGTTGTAAAACAGTATTGCAAGCTTTTAATGGGACAAAACTAAAACGGACCATCAAACCTGAACAGTGTGGTGGGAAACTGGTTAGAGTTGTATGGAAGATGGATGAAACGAAATACATGGTAACACTGAAGAAGAGTTGAGACTAAGGATGGAGGTTCACCCTCTACCAAGACCGTGACCGAATGATGTTAGAACGGACCAGTCAAAGTCTAGACCAAACTGGAATTAAGAATCTGTGGCAGTATAGCAAGACTGTGTTGCTGTTCAGAGACCCTCTCTGTCCAATCTGACTGACCCTGAGGTATTATCCCAAGAACAACCAAACGGAGTAGAGACTTGATGCAGTAACTACAGAGAAAGGTGGTTCTTTTGACTTAAAGGGACATGCCACACTTTTCAGTTGTTTTGTAAAATATATTTTTACTTTTTTCTTAAACTATGTCCTTCACTTAACAGTTACTCATTATTTCTATTTCGGTCTATCACCGAAAATCCTGTAAAGTACATTAAAAGTTGTGGTGTAATGTAACAACGTTTAATTAAGAAGGCTCACTATCTGCCATGCAGCAGAGTGCAAACGTTCTTTCTACACGAGTTTAGCTTCTGTATAACTTGTTTTGGAGGCAATGACTTCAGGTCCCCAGTAAAATAAGTAAAATCGGATCACTTTCTTGCTTCGAAACACATTTATTGGATACAGATCTGCTTAAACGCACAAGAGAAGCAACAATTTGACGTCCTAAAATAATGTGGACATCGATTAAGAGGCTATTCATGGCATCGTTTCTTATTAGAAATACCAACGAACCGTTTCATCAGTTGTCCTGATTTGTTTTATTTCTCATTTTTGCTTTCGCTCTGTTTTGCCTCCTAGAACATAACCTGCAGCGGAGTTTTCTACAGGTGGGCATTTTACGCTCCCGACGGTCCCGCCTTGGATGAAGTCAGCCGGCTGGTGGACGCAGGGAAGGTACTGCCTCAGTGCTGCTTTCATATTCATATCATGCGAAGCTGACATTCAGAGCTGTGGGTGCTGACAGAGTAGCACAGTTAGAAATTGCCTGATTTGCACAGCAGCCGCAGCCCGACAGTGTGGACCTCATGCTGCGATGGAGATCATGGAGAGCAGAAATAACGAACATGCCGGGGATTCCCTACATGCCGGTGTTCAACGCTTCCCCGCGGCTCTGTAAATGAGCGAGAATCAAACTCCCGTAGTGCCTCGCTTGGTTTAGCTGGCAGCGAGGCGGCGTGCGCCGCCGGCGGGGGGGGGGATGCGAGTCGGGCGCCAGGAAACTGTGAATGGATTTTAAAACAGTGCTGAGCAGCCAGTCGCCGAGGCGTGTGGACCCTCTGTCCTTTTGTCCTGGGGGGCTTACAGCTTGCCTTACACTCTGACCAGTGGCTGGAAGCTGGGGAGCAAGCACACACACACACACACAAACAACAAAACCCCCACTCACTCACTCACTCACTCACTCACACACACATCCACTATCTGGTCTGTAGTGACGCCATTGCGCCCTCCATTCATTGTTAAAGACAAGAGCTGCTGACCAGAATAACAAGCTGAGCTGCCTGTGCTGGACTAGCAGAGGATTGTCCAGGCTCATCACATTCTTAACCTCTCCCTCACATTTGGCACTGTTAAAGCAGAGCTTATGTTTATTTTCAGTCCTGAATTAAATAAATCACACGTGTATAATTGTATTTTAATTTTCAAAACCTGTCGGTGTTAAAAAGATTAAAAAAAAACAAACAAACTTTTATTTCTAATATTTTGTAAAGCAAAACAAAACATCAGCTCATCACTTTTGACTTTTAAGGCATGTCTCTGTCCAAAAGGCTACATCTATGACTGTACATGTGATCAAATTGATGGATGCACTTTTTTTTGTGAGATTATTTTTCTGCTGTGAAATATTATTTTAAGACCTTGTTATCAGGCCTTAAAATGACTATAACCACTGCAGTTTGTAGTTATAGTCACTGCTTTGCAGCGGGGAGAGACTACTGTGTTCAGTACTGGCTCATTTTATCCTGAATCCACAAAATAGAACCGAGCAACTTCAGTCAAAAACTACAGGATCAGAAGGCAGGGAAATTCCCTCATGAAGCATTTGAATGGAGAAAAAAAAAAAAAAAAAGCCCACTGCAACTCTAGACAGGTTCATAATTTTTCACCCAACACCTACTGAATCGATTCTACTTTAAGCTTCAGAATTTTTCGTTCGTTCCAGATCCTGCCGGTTGTGGAGGCCCAGTTTCCGTTTAGCCAGGTGCCTCAAGCGTTCCAGAAGCTGGAGCAGGGCCACGCCAGGGGGAAGACTGTCGTCGAGGTGGCTGAAGACGCCAAGTACACGGAGGCCGCGGAGTTTGAGCAAAAAGCGCAAGAAACGACACTGCAGCAAAATTGAAGACGAAAATTGCCAAGAGAATCCCTCGTGCGCTTCTTTGACCTTTCACAGTGCTACAATTCACAGCAACAGAGTGTGAACTCCAAATGGGAAAGGTCACGAGCGGAAGAGAAGAGAGAAAGCCAAATGATGTTTTTCTTACAGCGCTCACCTTTCTGCGCCATTTTATATTTACAAACGGTGTTTTAATTATGCTGTGTTCATGCTTTATTGAAATTAAAGTACATTTAAAATGGTGACATTTAAAAGTTATTCCATG
>NW_006799940.1:4435511-4478973 GCF_000485575.1 Poecilia formosa
AAAATGGAATTTGGTTTAATCATCTTTAAAGGTTTCTCAGTAAAAGACTTGAATTTGTTTGTACTCGTTTGTGTTTTCTTGCTGGAATAACATAGCCATGTGTTGCATGTTTACATTATCTGAACAGAATTTATTTATTTTTTTTTTTTGAGAAAAATAAATTCTCATTAAATCAATCCTTTCCACATTTGTAAAATAGTGATGCATATGCAATATATTTAAGACATTTATTGACAAAAATAAGTTTTACAGCTTTAATAATTCTGGTAAAACAAAAAAAAAAAAAGACAAATGATTATTGCTTGTATTTTATGCAGCTGGATTGTAAGGCAGGACACAGCGGCATGCTGTTACTTTTTATGTAACAGCATTTATGTAGGTTTAAAAAAATCAAAGTATTTTCAAGTTCCTACTTAATATATGCTTAATGGGTAATAATACATTCTTAGAAAATTTACTCTCCGTGTTGACCTCCCTCATCGAAAGGTCTGAAGCCAAATGTCGTCCTCTCTGGCCTCCAACAAAGTTCTTCTTATGAGGAAAAAGTTCAACAAAGCCGTTTAAATGACCTCCACGTGCCATCTCTGCTGTAGTTTATGTTTGTCAAGTGTGTTGAGAATCACTTGGTTTTTATCGTAGTGATGTCCACCTGAAATGCAAAACACGTCGTCAGTTAGTATCCAGATAATTAAACGTTTGTTTCCTTTTTAAATCATAAAGGCATATAAATTATCAATGTAATCCTATTTAAGAAGGAATTCATGCTGCAAATTATTTACCTGATCAGAATTAAATGACTAGGTCGGAGGCGAGATCAATGCTCACAGTTATATGCATATGATATTTTATAACACACAGTAATATTCAGTAAGTTAGCATATTAAAGAAAAGTTCATTCACAATTTCAGTGTTTAATCCACAAGGTGTCACTAATGAACAGCTTTTTTTTGAGGGGAAAGCTAAGTAATAGAGTGCCAATTGTTAAATTTTCGTTTCAGCATAATGCGCCCAAAAGAAAATTGTAAAAGCACAGACAACATTAAGGAACATTATTGCATTATTATGAAGAGTAATGGATACAGTAGTTAAATTTCAACCTGAAATGATTGGTCATTTGTCTAATAATGCTTCTTGAAAATGAACCAATTTAACTTTTTTTGCAATTTCTTATTCTTGCCCTGCTTTTACAAACACAAACTTTAATGTCTTCTTTAAATGGGATTTTAAATGACTGACCATTACAAAGTATAGCGCTAATGTGAAGTTGAAGGAAAAGGTAGAGCATGTGCTGAAGCTCCAGTCCTTGTGGTAGTTCTGGGTTCGACATGCAGCCATTTGTCTTCCTTCTTGCTCTCTCCTCACTGTTTCCTGCCAGTTTACTGTCCAATAAAGGCCACTAATGCTAAAAACATCTAAAAAATTGGATGCCATTAGCATTCTCCCCTGTAAGGCAGTGATCTCTAACTGCATTCCTCAAGGGCACACCCTGCTTCAGCATACCTAGCTCCACTTTTAGCTCATTAGCAAAACTGTAGAGGCTGACTATATGCTAGTGAGGCAGTGTAGCCATCCATTTTCACATTATGCCAAAAGTGTTTTTTTTGTTGTTTTTTTTTGTTTGCCAAAATCCCCTTTGGCAAAAGATGACTCTGGCCATTATTTTTGAAAGGTGACAATATGATGGACTGAGAAATGACCTGTTCCTGTTTGTTAAATAATCTTCCCTAACAAACCTCTGATGTATTTATAGTATAGTTGTGTGTCTCATTATAAGCAAAGCTTTATTAATCTTCCACTTCATAGTGATGAACCACTTTATATTTGTCTATCACATAAATTAGCATCAAAATACATACAAATGTTTAATTGAAATCTGTGAAAATGCAAAAAAAAAAAAAGAAAAAAAGTTCAAAGGGGTAAAAGTACTTTATCAAAGCTCTTAACTGGAGATTATTTCTTATTTTATAAGAATAAATAAAATAATTTCATAAGAAATAATCTCCAGTGGTGACTTTTTACCTTTTTAGATGTGTAAGATAAATAACTTGGACTGCCTATCTTTTAAGATTCAAGAGCCACATGTCAGGCTTGGAGGCTCACCTTTGACTTCCAGGACCAGATCACCCTTGGGGATGTAGCGGATGAAGCCTTCAGGGGTGATGCTCCAGAGGTGGGGTTGGTTGTTGAGCTCCGGCGGCGTGAGACCGACTCGGCTTCCAGCAATCGTGACACTGCCACTTGGACTCAGGCAGCACTCCTCCAAGAGCTGGATGCAGGTAATTAGACAGAAACAGAAGCAAGCATCTCTTATTAGTACAGAAGAGCAATATTTTGGTGCACCAGTTATCTGGAAAGTTATCAAAATCTCACAATCTGTCTTCAATCAGCTTTGACCAGTGAGCAGCCGGTCAGATATAAAGGAATTTATTTTGTTTTTCTGTTATGTAAGACATCAAACTTGAACACTTCCACGTTATCAGGTCGCCAGCAAACAGCATGCTCTTTTGTTTTAGTTCAGAAAAACCCAATAAAGGTTAGGAACATGTGAGTCGATGCATAAAAGGAAACAATTCTTCAGTTTCTGTTGGGCTCAAAGCTGCTGAGTCAATGGAATATGAACAACTCTTTACACAGCCATTTCTTTGTCACATTTAATTAAATTTAATTAAAATCACAATCATCGAGCCAGACCTCAAAGAACATGTGATACGTACGCCTGATGCGCACATCTCTCTTAATTATGTCTTGAAAACGATTGAATGTCCAAATTAATTTCCATTCACTCCAGGATTAAACTCAATAATGGTCCTTCCGGTCCAAAGAATTTGCCTAATCTCGGTTTTTGTTTTAAATTGGACTATTACGTTAGTTTCATTTTTCAAAGTTGCTGAAGATTGTCCCAGCCTCAGGGTTCCTGCACATTTACCTGATGAAAGCTACACACCGTCTTGGACCCAAACGTCCAGGGCAATTTTTTTTTTGGTCATATCCTTTTGTGCTCAAGCTTTAAATCTTGATGGATGGATAGACAAGTCCATAAGAAAACATAAGAACTTACACCAACATGCTGACTGCAGATTGAATTTTTATGCTCTATTTTCTTTTTCCATGCTTATTCAGATCTGGGAGGTAGTGCAATCAAATACATTTTTTTGGACTGCGTAGAAGCCCTTTGGGAACAATGCATGCCTTTGACATTACCAATATGACAACGACCAGCTTGTACCTTGCAGTGTAAATATCCGCCCTGGTAGGACCATATCTGCTCCATGCCGGCCGTCTCTTCAGTTTCTTGTATCCGCAGAAGTTTGACGTCATCCAAATCACCAGTCACTGACATTATTAGACCCGTCTGCCGGTTTCTTAAACGGAAGTACACTTGCTTCTGCACACACAAGGAAAGACATTTAAGCTGTGAAGATCAGAGGTTAAATGACATCTGCTATTGGATTAAAAGTGGGTATTTTTTTTTCTTTCTTTCTGAGTTAGGTTTTAAAAGGGGCAACAAATCAAAGTAAAGATCCATCAGTCGGGTTTTTCCCAGCGAATTTCTTTTGAGGTCCTTTTTAACAAGGAGCAAAACAACAAAAAGCAGAATAAATGTGCTGCTGGTCCTTTAAAAGAAGTTTTGAATTCAACAGTAAATGTAGCAATTGACAAGTTCACCCTCGTTTCTGTTTCAAAGCATCAGATTCAACTATAACCCTGATCTGATTTTTATTAAACGAACAGTACCTCAAAGTACACGCTGCTGGTGAATGTGTTTATAAAACAAGAATGCCAGGAACCTTTAGCTTTGATACATTTACTTAAAAAAAAAGAAGATTTTTCAGTATCTGTTCAGCAGTTTTGGTGATTCCTATCTCTCTGGTGAATCTCCAAATAAAATGGATGCCAAGAACAGATGTGTCTGTTACATATGTATGCTTTAGAAGTTGACATTAAGTACAACCTTTGAACTACGGTAGGTATGACACAGGGAGGAGCAAACCTGTAGAAGAGGGCGAAGAGATCCAATTTTCTGCCAGCTGCTGAACTTCCGCCAGTCGGGAACCTCGCCAGGTTTCAGTAAAATCTGGCCACCCCTGTAGTTGATTCCCTCATATAATATCCACCTGATGCAAGAAAAAGAAAAAAAGACAAATCTTACATCTTGCATGATTACAGCAAACCCATATAAGTAAATATCACTTCAAGATGAAAAAGGCAGAATTTTTCTTCTTGTGTCTCCATATACATGCCTTTGAATAACTGCTTATTCTCAAGACTGCAACACATAAAAGAGAAAAAGACAAACTGCACTTATGCATCCAAAAATATGTTTTTAATCTTTATCAGATTTATATATTATACATATATAAAAATAATCAATTTTGTTGGTTATGATTCATGTCATGGATTGAAGCCAATAATTAAATAAAAAAAAAAAAATTGATCTGTTAATGACTGACAAAATGAGAGAACGCCAACCTCTCTAAGATAATCTTTTAAAAGGTTCTGAGGTAATCCTGATTTTTGCTCTGCAGTGGGAATAAGCCACTCCACTGCAAGCTCTTTATTTCCTCAACTGGACTCACACCTGCAGTCTGAATGTGACACATCGGCGGCAGGTTTCCATCATTGATCTGCATGTCAGCGGTGCGACTGTGAGATGTGCTGAGGCAGCACTCTGGATTTGAAATCTGATGAACATCTCCATCTCCATTTCACACCCAGTCATTTACACAAATAGCTCCTGTTCCCTCTGTCGCGATAAGAGTCTTTGAGATTCTCTCTTAAGCATGTTTAAAAACAGCCTCTGTTTTTAAAGGAGAACAAAGCCAGGCGTTTCTTTTTTTTTTTCTTTCTATTTTGAGGTTGTCAACCTTTCAGCTTGTTTCTTTCATCACCGAAAATCAATTAGATTTATTTTTGGGCTCTTTTTGGTTTGTCTGCTGAAGTTCATCCATTTTTTTTAACAGACTCGAAGGCAGAGGTTTGTCACACAGCTAATTACTATGGAAGCAAGAAGCTTCAAAACCACCATAAATGATACATTTAGAAACAGCACTTCTAAGAACCGGCAGAGCAAAGACTGATTTTATTTTTTTCTTTTCAGTGAACATAAAAAAAAAAAAACAGCTCTCTGTTTCATGCCTTCCATTGCAGAATAAATTACTTTGACAGAACAGTGTTTCTGATCTGCAGCAGAAACACAACCCATGCATGAGCCTGTCAGTCACTGCCTGCTGACAGCTGGCTACCTGCCTTACATTCTGCAGAGTCATGTCATGCCCACTCAGCCAGAGCTTTGTTCTCCAGCATCCTTTTATCTTTTCAAATGAAAAATGAAAAAGTTTAATGGAGGAATCCAAAATGCTAGAAATTTGGGAGCTTAAATGTCTCTATTCAACAACGTTAAAAACAAATAGATCAGACTTTATGTTTATGGGGGGAAAAAAAGAGGCTACTTTTTATTTAAAGAATTTTGACTTTGTTAGCAGAGCTTAGAATAGAAACATGCACAAAATGGACCAGGTCAGACCATGTCTGTGGCTAACTTGTCGAAACATTGCCAATAAGACAATTAAACAGGAACCGGAATGCAGTTGGTTTTTTGTAAGTAAATGTGTTACAATTAAAAACAGTTACAACCAAAAACAAGAATTAACATGATGTTCACTGCAACATCTTTTATTTTCTTAGAAAAAGATGCACTCGCACACACCTTTTCAGATCTTCGGACAACTTCTCCATCCCACTGAGGTCAGAACTTTGTGATGGCCACGCCAAAACATTAACTTTGTTGTCCAGTTATTGTTTGTTTTGGAAGATCCTTTTGAGCCCATGTCGGTACAGGACAGTTTGACTGTGGATAACGACACTATTTACCAGCTTCAGCCAGAATCTAGACAAGGTCTTTGGCTTTTGTTCTGAGGTAAAGATGCACATTTCGGACCAAAATACGTTCATCTCCTGGACAGAGAACCCTTCTCCTTTCTGAGCAGCACATTGGTTGTGCATTCCCACCGTGTCTATACTTGCATATAACTGTTTGAACAGATGAACGAGACACCTTTAAACATCTGTAAATTGTTCTCAGGGAATGAACCAGATTCGTACAGTTGCACCGTTTCCTTCCTGATATCTTGGCTCTGACTTCCTTTGACTTTCCCATCGTGTCAAACAAGAAAGCAGTGTGTTCCAGGTGTGGCATGAAAAATACGTCTACAGGTGTGCCTCCAATTAACTCAGATGTTTGTGTTTGGGGCGTCCTTCCACAAACATCTATAAAAAAGGTTTGACTCAAGTCATACGGTTTAGACAATTATCCCTGCTGCTGACCAAATGTACTTTTGAACTTTTGAAATAAAGAAAAGACACAAAAAAATCTCAAAAAGAAAAAAAAAAAAAGTCCCTGCTTTGTTCTCTGGCATTTAGGAAATAGAAATAATTTAGGTAATTCTACCTGACCTAAAACAAGAGAGGTTTGAACAGATTTAACTTCAGACAGTGTGTGTGTCATTTTATTTGGTGTATGCAAATATCTGATTTCAATTGCATATGCATATAATTTGGATTGCACCAGTCCGGCATGGGTTACAATGTACTCACATGCCTCCCTTCACCAGCACGGACTGGACTCGGCTGCATCCTCCCGCCAGCGGAAGGTTGACTGATCCTTCTGTGAGCAGCACCCTCTTCCCCCGCAAACCGCACCGCTCGAACAGAGTGATGGATGGCAGAGAAAACTCCTGCCAAGAAAGTCAAAAGAAGGAGCATTAACAAACTCGGAAAACTGCAGGTCACGCAGTTCGAAATAAGAGTCATTTCAGAAGTTGCCCTGGAAACCGACCGCACTCAGACCTCTGTGCTTCTTGGCAAATAAGCTGTCTGGAAACTTGTAAAGAAGGCCTGTTTTATAAATTGATGTAAGTGTCTTATTTGTGACTGGACAGCACCTTTTATGAGTACAAGGACAAAGAACTGAACTGTCCAATTCTTTGTACAAAATCAACATTAAATGGTTTGAACTCAAAATACTTTACAATTTAAATTTAGTTTATGGATTCTTACAAGTTCATAAATATATAAATCACTCTCTTGGGGTTACGTAACAACATTTGCCTTGTTTAGAAACCACAAGGCAGCTTGATGGATTCCATTGTGGGTGGCCAGAACTGTGGACAAGAGTGGTAATGGTATAAATAATTACACCGCATATGTATAATAAATTCCAAAGCATCAAATACATAATAACAAAACAATGGAAATCATCATATCCATCATATTTCCTCAATAAAGGAAGTGTAAAATGGTGAAACAACAGAAACACTAACACTTTGTCCACTGATAAAAACAACTAGTAGTAATCAACAGGCTAAAATCCATTTTTAGAGCTGCACTTCATTATCTAACATCTCTCTTCAAACTACTACATCTTATTTGCCAAAACTGCCTTCCATGTAAAATGTGTAGATAGTCAAAATACAGATATATTAAGAATTTTAACAAGGCAGCCAGTGATTTCTAACTGACTGAATTTCAGTTCTTAGTGTTCGACTCTGTAATAGAACAAGCAGCAAAACTAATTTCCACTTTTCTGATTCTAACAATAACCTGAGCAGTTTCCAGGGAGCAGAGCACCCCAAAAATGAATGGCAACACAATCGGTGAAAGCCTTTACCTCACACACACTGATTTATGAAACACAGCACACAAAGAAGATGTAAAGCGCTGCACCTTTAAAGGGACAAGCAAGCCAAAACACAGAGGTGGGTGGAATGGCATTAAAAAAAATCGACAAAATACAGACTCACAAAGCCAACAGTCTGCAGCGACAGGATGGATGAGCTCCCGCCGACACAGCCCATCGCTCTCAGATCTGGGTAACTTCCTTCCTCTAACACATACATCTTCCCTGTGAAGTTCTGCCCTTCAAACGCCAGCCAGCTGAGGGTAATTTGCATGAACATGGACATGGAATGCAAAGGAAAAAACGAAGATTACAATGGAAAAAAAACAAAAAAACAAGTCATTTTCTTTAACATGTTTTTGCATTTGTGCTAATTTTTATTTGATAAGCAGTACAATAAACAAATGCCAAAAAAGCAAAGTGAAATATCTGTAGGCAATGCCGTGTATTTTAATCAGCTCGTATATGAAAACAACTGAAAAGCAGAGCTGTTAGCAGACTCAGAGATTATTCTTTTCAGCCACAGCGCCTCCACGTTTAAGCTCCGCTTTTCGAAGGTTGTTGCAAAGTGTCCGTAAGCACTATTGATTCAGCCTGTCATAACTCAAAAACAGTTACAGTGAAAAGTTTTCCCCTCCGTGTGTGGGATTGCTCACCTCCCTGCCAGGACTTTGCAGGAAGCCACTGAGAAACCATCCTGCAGGCACTGTGCACTGTCCTCCAGGACAAGGACAGAGCCCTGGAAACCGGGATCAGAGAAAAGCTGCACCTGGTGGGACACAGAGAAGAGCAAAACAATAACAGAATGAGTCACGTCCCTTCACACAAAGTCACATCAGATGGACAAGAGTACAACTTTTCGCAGTAATATTGTTGTGGGCAGGGCCTACCTTAAGCATGGCAGTGTTCTCAAAATCATTCTGCAATGAAAGGAAAGAGAAATGAAACCAATTTAAAATGAAAACACATCTAAGGAAAGAGAATTGAAAATAAAAAAAATACCGTCTATGCTTTATAATTGCCGACAAAAATCCTCAAACATTTTTTTCCCCCGATTGTTATGTACAAAGTCGATATGAAACGAATGGGCGACATAAAAATCTACTTTTTGTACAGTTGCTTAAATGGACCCAATGTCCTTGGAGGTTGAGGTGGAATTATAACCATCAGCCTCACATGGACACAAAGTGTAGCATTTTTATTAAGATTCCTCAAACCTGTTCATGAATAATTCATGTTATTGTTCTTGGAACAGTTTTTAAAGCAGTTTCTGGTCAGAGTCTGCTGAGACTCTCCTACATATATTGATTAGATTCACCCTTTAAGGCGGAGGGATGTTCTACTTCATGCAAATATCTGTTTGTGAAATTGATTAAAGTTAGTAATAACCTACGTCTCAGTTTTAGTTACTCAGCTTACCTGAAAAAAAAAATCATTGGAAGGAGTCAGGAGTTGATAACTTCAAGGTCTATAAATGCTTTGAACTCAGCAGAATGCAGCCACTTAGTATGTTTTTCTTTATGATGTGTTGAAATGAAAGCAGCAATAAACCCATTAAACTTAAAGGGTTTCTAGTATAATTTTTTTTTATGTGTTTTGATTGCGATCGAATGAACCCGTTTGTGGGTTTATAGGCTTCTAATGCATCATATTTCTCCCTTCGTAGTGACAAAACTGTTTCTTTGGAATGCCTGTTTCATTTACATTTTCGGGGATTTCACTTGTTTTTAGATAAAGTGATTAGAGAAGAACACTTTAATCAGTAAATTAATCTTTTTTTTTTGTTTGTTTTCACTCAATTTTTGACGCTACACTACACCCCGCTGCTTAAACAGTGACTGTTTATCCTCTTGTTTGTAACCAAAACAGCTTCTGCATGAGTCACCTTTCTGATCATTCTGATGATGTTCCCTTTCCACAGGCCACATTTTCGTTCTTGATTTGACAGTGACTCATGCTTCTGAAGATATTTTCTATGTGTAGAATTGCCTGAGAACTCCCGAGATGTATCTGCTCCGTCTTATTATTAGATTGTGCTACAAAGATGAGTGTTGTGACTGGTCACATGCAGCGGGTCAGAGCTGGGGAAGTGAAATCTTGTCAGACACGCTCCTCTAACCGTCCAGCCCAAACAAAAACATTGGCTGTTTTAGCGACAGAATGCTAAAATACGACGCACTCGCTGGGCCGTCTGAGTAACAACCAGGCAACTTTTCCGCCAAAAGCGAAAACAGTGAGATTTCATGGTTTCCCTGTGAGTCACCCGCTCTTACCAGCACGACAGGCATAGTCGAGCCAACTTTGTGCTGCAGCGCGCCCCAGTCTTCTGGGCTCCCATACAGGCCTTTCTCCAGGATGTAGGACTCGCCGCAAAAGTCCGGCTCTTCAAACACAACCCAGCTACAGGTGGGTAAAAAAAAGAAGAAAAAAAAACAAACAACAAAGCAGATGAGGAGGAGAGTGATCTCTCTGACAGACATGACAATTTTCAATTTCATTCTGTTTTAATTAACAGTGACAGGTTAGTGTTTGATGTGACCACAATTCCTGAGAAAGATCACCGCAAGATTCCAAGTCGTGCGTAACTCTCGTACGCTGCAGCAATATTTGGACAGAATCCAAACTAATAGCGCAGCTAATGCTACGTGGTAGCATGTCAGCATTTTATTGTGAATCACCATAAGTCCAGGCGTTTTGGATCTGGTTCCTTGAATTAAAAAAAAAATATATAAAAAAATAGAGCAAGGGAGTGTATTTGCCTTTATAGACGAACAGCATGAGAGGCAAGTCAAATTCAAACGCGTCAGAACCAATCACAGGCTCGCAGGCACGGCGGGAGAACATGGGCGAGGCGGTGCAGCCTAATGGCAGACTAGCAGCGCAAGCAAGAATTTCAGCACTGTGAGCTCTTCCTTCTTCCTTGTAAAGAAAGACGCAATGTTCCGCTCCGCAGTAATAACAGTCTTGTTAGTTTCTCCCTTGGGAAGCAAGTTGGCATTGCGTGTTCTGCTCTTCATTATCCCTATTTGCTCTCAGTTTGTTTTATTTCTACACTAAAACAAAAAAAAGAAAAAAAAAAAAGAAAAGAGCACAGACCACAACCAAATACCACGGCTGCATGTTTCTTGCTTACATATAAATAGAGATCATGAGTAGATGTGTTTGTTTTTTTTTTGTTTTTTTTATTCAGAGAGCCATCATCTCCTCCACACATAGTGTGAAACTGAATTTCACAATTATCCCACAGCACAGCAGGGTGTGAGGCAGCGTGCTCCAACGTAAACATACCTAGACAAGGAAGTGCAGGCTTGGAGAACTAAAAAACATTAGTGAATTTGTTCCTCTGTCTTGACCTGTCTGCCTGGGTGTGGCAGTTTTTGCCGCTACACCTGAACCACGAAGAATGGCAGTAAATCAACAAGGCTTTGCAGGAACTCTCAGCTAATTATGAACTTGAAGGGAAGAAAAACATTTTTGAAAAGCGCCCACGTTACTAGAATTTAGCAGGAATGTTAAGTACTCAAGATATTGTTTCCAGCAAAGCGCCTTTTAGTTTCATTTGCTGCTCGGATAAAAAGCAAAAAAGACTTCTAGGATGAATATATTAAAAAGTGTCACTTACACGCCACTTTTGACTTCGATAGACTGCGTCTTCATGCCGTAGCCCGTGTCGTCCATGTTAACAACAGGCACGGTGAGGTCAATGTTCAAGCCAAGGTGGCCAAGGTTTTTGTCAGTGAACAGCTTCAGGTGAGGAGATAGAAAATCCTGCCACAAAAAAAAAAAAAAAAATAAAATCCACCAGACTCACAAATGAACAAAGATAAGAAGAAAATGCTGGATGTGTCACAGCACGCCAAAATCTGCATTATTCACAAATCACAACACAAAAACTAGCTAAGAAGCCCATTAGTAAAATGTTTTCATTACGCTGTTAAACACTAATTTAATGTTGGTCATCCAAGTTAATCACAAAAAACTATTCATACCATCTGAAACACTGGACATGTAAAAACATGTCATTCTAGTATGAGATTCCCACATTATCTGATTGCTTTATTTGAAACTAAAAACAATGTTTTGTACTGGTGCTAAAATATTTTACCACATTTTTTGTAGGTAGAACAATGCCACCTATAATATGTATGTATTTTAATTGAAAAACATAACTTAGGAAACAGCTCAAATTTATAAGTCACTTAACTTGGGGAATTTCAAGACGCTGATCATTTCTCTGACTTTTCATTAAAAACTGCAGTAACAATATTTAACCTCCATAAGCATGATGCCTTGTGGAATCAGGATTTCTACTGTGAGGTTGATACCTTAAGAATTTGCATATAAAACTTTAGAACTTGGTTGCGCATCACAAATCTGACTGGTCAGTTTTTAGACAAATTCCACTTATTTCAATGTATTACATGTTTCCATCTGCTTTGGTCAGACATGGGCCAGAGGAACGTATTTAGTGCAGGACTCACAGATATTATTGGTCGTAGCGACAGAAGCTCAGAGCCTCCCCATTCGCTGCAGTCCAGGTACTCCCCTTCCTCCAGGATGTGCTGCTGACCCTCGAACCCGGGCAGGGTGTAGCCCACCCAGCTGGAAGAGGAAAACATCTGTACTTCAGCTCCATTTATAGATTCTGCTGCTTAAACAGTTTGAGAGTTGAATGCACTCGGCTTAGGACTGAGACAATGACACCTTAATTTCAACTTGCACAAGGTTAGGATGAAAAAGCGTGAGAAGATGACTCACAATCCTCCAATGATTTTTAAAGATCCCACAGATTTAAGTGCCCTTGTTTCGAGGTTTGTTCCCTCTGCAGCGAGGCCTCCTTCTGTCTCGTAAAAGCTCAAAACGTCGCTGTCGATTTCTAAGCAGGAGCCCTCAAAGCCGGCCTTCTCGTACACCAAAGCCTGCAAAAAGGCACAGGCAGACTGCATTCAAGACCACTCAGTTCAAAATAGCTGTTAAAGTGTAATACAGGTCCTTCTCAAAAAAATAGCATATTGTGATAAAGTTCATTATTTTCCATAATGTAATGATAAAAATTAAACTGTCATATATTTTAGATTCATTGCACACCAACTGAAATATTTCAGGTCTTTTATCGTTTTAATACTGATGATTTTGGCAAACAGCTCATGAAAACCCAAAATTCCTGTCTCAAAAAATTAGCATATCATGAAAAGGTTCTCTAACTTCATCATCTGAATCAACAAAGTAACTCTAAACACCTGCAAAAGATTCATTACTCAAAACTGCAATCATGGGTAAAACTGCTGACCTGACTGCTGTCCAGAAGCCCATCATTGACGCCCTCAAGCAAGAGGGTAAGACACAGTAAGACATTTCTGAACGAATAGGCTGTTCCCAGAGTGCTGTACCAAGGCACCTCAGTGGGAAGTCTGTGGGAAGGAAAAAGTGTGGCAGAAAACGCCGCACAACGAGAAGAGGTGACCGGACCCTGAGGAAGATTGTGGAGAAGGGCCGATTCCAGACCTTGGGGGAAGCAGTGGACTGAGTCTGGAGTAGAAACATCCATAGCCACTGTGCACAGGCGTGTGTAGGAAAGGGGCCACAGGTCCCTCATTCCCCAGGTCAAGCCACTTTTGAACCAGAAACAGCGGCAGAAGCGCCTGACCTGGGTTACATAGAAGCAGCACTGGACTGTTGCTCAGTGGTCCAAAGTACTTTTTCGGATGAAAGCAAATTTTGCATGTCATTCGGAAATCAAGGTACCAGAGTCTGGAGGAAGACTGGGGAGAAGGAAATGCCAAAATGCCAGAAGTCCAGTGTCAAGTACCCACAGTCAGTGATGGTCTGGGAGCCATGTCAGCTGCTGGTGTTGGTCCACTGGGTTTTATCAAGGGCAGGATCAATGCAGCAGCTATCAGGAGATTTTGGAGCACTTCATGCTTCCATCTGCTGAAAAGCTTTATGGAGATGAAGATTTCATTTTTCAGCACAACCTGACACCTGCTCACAGTGCCAAAACCACTGGTGAATGGTTTACTGACCATGGTACTACTGTGCTCAACTGGCCTGCCATCTCTCCTGACCTGAACCCCATAGAGAACCTGTGGGATATTGTGAAGAGAAAGTTGAGATGCAAGACCCAACAGTCAGGATGAGCTTAAAGCTGCTATCGGAGCATCCTGGGCTCCATAACACCTCAGCAGTGCCACAGGCTGATTGCCTCCATGCCGCATTGAAGGCTGCAAAAGGATTCCTGACCAAGTATTGAATGCATAACTGAACATAATTATTTGAAGGTTAACTCTTTTGGTATGAAAACACTTTTCTTTTATTGGTCGGATGAAATATGCAAATTTTTTGAGATAGGAACTTTGGGTTTTCATGAGCTGTTTGCCAAAATCATCAGTATTAAAACAATAAAAGACCTGAAATATTTCAGTTGGTGTGCAAAGAATCTAAAATATATGACAGTTTAATTTTTATCATTACATTATGGAAAATAATGAACTTTATCACAATATGCTATATTTTTTAGAAGGACCTGAATATTTTTAATGCACTGTCACTCTCTTTCTATTTCCCCACAAAAGCACAAAATCTAACATCAATTTGTGAGAGCATTCAATGAGCATCATGTTTAATTTTTTTTACACTTTCTGCAGTTGCTGAACAACAGCACAAAAGGATGGATTTGAAAAGAGGCTTTAATTCTCACATCTCGCATAAGTAAAATATCTGCTTTTTTTAATCGCAGCATTGGAAGTTCCGTCACATCGTGACTATTTTTGGCTCAGCGCAAGAACTGCACAAAGTCTCGATCTGAAAACACTGAAAAAAGCTCAGCAGCAGAAGGCTTCTTCAAGAAGATGCTTCTAATCTGAATTTTTAACTGGCAAAGGTGACCGTGCAAAAGCGAAGCAAAGTGTGCTTACCTTAACTTCGTTCGGATTCTCCACTTTGAATCCACCCTGGAAAAATGGATTAATATGCATTTATTCATATGGTTTTATAAGTCCAATAATTAAAACCAACATATTCTGCCATTTTAGAAATAAATGTACAGGTGTCAAACAATTACAAGTTAAAAAAAAAATAAATAAAAAATGAAAGAATGTGAACTGATTGCTGTCACGGCAAAAGCCTTTGTACAAAGTGACATGCCTGAGCTGATTCACGTGGAAAAACAAAACGCAAGAGGAAGGAATAACAACAATCTAAAGAGCGCATTTCAAGCTGCTAATTAGCCTTGCAAAGACGATTCTCCCCTGCATTTCTCTAACATGGTGTCACTGACATTGTAGCACAGCAGCATTTTCTAGTAAGCCCCAAACGAAACAGATAGTTACAAGATGATGCGAGAGACAGCAGTTTTGTCATGGACTTGCATAAAATGAAAAGACAAGTTATGACTGTGTGTCCAACTGTCTTGGGTAATGACTTCCATTTACTGAATGCAACTTGAGGAGAGATTAGCACAACCCATTCAGAACCTTTTGAATTTAAACTGCCCAATTTAATGCATTTTAACATAGCTTTATGTGACGGATCAACACGAAGTACTGCAAAACTGGATGCTCAAAACGTACATGGTTTACAAAGTTTGGTACAAATAAAAATCTAGAAAGCCACATGTAAATGTGCGCTCTGCTCATTTTAGTCTGACACCCCTATGAAAAACCCGGCAGATAACAATTTAAGACGTCACCTAAACAGAAAAACTAACACTCTGAATGTAGCTGCTCAACTACAAAGTATGGCGGTGCCAGTGTTATGCTGTTAGCAGGTACAGGGAATCAGTCTAGATCATCCCTTCTAAATACATACAATGAAATTGAAAATTCAGACAGTGCTGGTCAAAAAGGGAAGCGCAGAGGGAAATATTTTTGAAAATTGCCCTGCAGAAACTGAATCAGAGGTCAGTGAACCAAGAATGGTACTTTATGATGTGTTCGATTTTTCTCTGAAGCCAAATATTCAGAGACATGATTAAGTTGGCTTAGTCTCAAGGCCACTTTAAACACGTTTCAGCTAGAGAACCAGCAGATGATGCTAATTCCTGTTAGCAATACAAGCTGCTGGCAATGAAATTAAAGTATTTAAACATAAAAGGATTTTTTATTTATTTTTTTAACAAATGGAGGTCATTGTGTCTTAAATCTTACAAGTTTAATAACTCCAGAACTGCCAGAAGTGCAAACAAATGGTTTGTGAGAAATCTCCATCTGTCCATGCTTGCATTCTGATTTCAGGGAGCTTTACTGTTTATTTTTCCAGTTTGAACCTTGAAACATATTTCCTTAAGCATGAAGTGCAAAGAAATTTGAATGTTATTTTTTTTTTATTACTTTATTTGGACAAAAAAAATGTCAATCTGCTGCTGTACTGCTTTTAAATTTCTTGAGAGTTTACTTGTTAGCAAAAGACTGAGAATCCCTTATGTTGGACAACAAACATTAAAGTTTTCAGCAAAACCAAACATATAACTAACTCTCGTAGCCATAAAGCCCCTTTCCCAGAATGGCAACTAGTAGTGAATGAACTGTTATATGCATAAGAGGACACACACACATACATACCATTTTAAGTGGTCTAAGAGATCCCACAAATGGTGACGAATAGCCCCAAGCCTCAGGAACAGGATACACTCCTTTTTCCAGCACGGCTATCATGCCTTCGAATCCCGGATCAGTGAACACCAGCCACCTGATGGAAGATGCACAAAAGACCAAACATTACCATCTTATTTATTATTATGTCTAAATGTCCCTCTATGTTATACTTAGCTGCACCCAGTGTGGTTTCAGAATCACAGGAAGTCATGGCCTGATGTAGGTGGTTGCTTATAGCAAAAAGTGGAAGCACATGGTTCTCACACTTACAATAATATGCATCATTAGTATGAGTATTATAATTAGTATTATAAGCGTAAACCTTTCTCTGCTAATTTCACTGGGATTTGTTGTGATAGACTAAAAGAAAAATAACAAAAAATGTCTTTAAAAATGTTCTACAAATAATAAAAATGACCTTAATAAGACAATGTCTGTCGTTTGTCACAAGCTCAGTAGGGAACTCAGTGAAATGTGGCTACTGTACATGACCTTGAATGCACCGTCCCCACAGTCAAACATGATAATACCATTATGGTATGGGGATCTGCTTCTTTAGCACAAACAAGAACTGATGGGAGGATGAATGCAGCTGAATACAAAACAATCCTGGACATAAAGCTTTTCGAGGCTCCAAAAGACTTAAATCTGGGATGAAGGTTTACCTTCCAGCAAAATAAGAACCTCAAACACACAGCAAGATCTATGCTTCAATGATTCAGTGATGTTTTAGGTTGTAATGTGATCATGTGAAGAAGTTCACGGCTTACACAATTCAACTAAGAGAACAAAGCTGACGCTCTCTCACTGGAAAGACTTCAACACTTCCTGCTGCGTGCAGCACTTAAGAGTGGTGAAATCAGGCTTTTTAACAGGGTTTGTTTTTTATACCTCCGTCAGACGTGAGTGAAACAAACTTGAATGAAAAACAAAAGATGCTTGTTTTGGAGCGAACGCCAGAGGAATGGCACGCCGCAGTTCTAAGCGCTTTTCTTCACATTTCACTTTTAGCGTGGGCAGCCTTTGTTGCCCCCTTTTCTCTGGCATTTCGAGCACAATACCGATGCCTCATACCGATCACCATGTGTGAGCCTCTGGCAGGAAAAAACAAACCCATCCCCTTCAGCCACCGCTGAGGAAGTAATACCAGGAGGCGATGCCAGCCTCGTTCTGCTAAGTAAAGGAATAGCTTCACTCCGTTTGGCTGGAACAAAACCACATCTGCTACACACTCGTCTCCACTCGAAGCAGGGGAAAAGTTATGCAGGATGAGCAGCTGAAGGAGATCTTTGAGGATTATCTAAGTAGATGCTATCCGACACCTATCGCTTTTTTTTTAATCTGCGACGGTAGTCAGATTAAATTCTTCCTCGAAAAGGCAAAGCCGCGAAAAAGCAGCCTATGAAGCACGAGTTTAATAGCACGCATTGCCTACTGGGGCAGGGCACAAAATGCCTAAATGCCAACACCTCTTCTGTGGAAAAAAAAATAAAAAATCCACATTTTGCCAAGTTGACACCTTTGTCTGGTTCTCACTCTTCGTCTAGTCTTCAACTATTCCCTTTTTTTCTGACATGCAGCAGCAGGACAGACATTCCCCAGGCTTTCTAAAGAGTTCGAATGAGAACAAACAAAACATAAACGAAGAAGGTAATGATTATAAGCATTCAACAAGGAAAAGATTTCTACTCGTCAGAGAACCTCTGATGAGAATGCCAGTCGATATAAAAAGCAACAAAAGTGATGGCAAATAGGAGTGACACATATGCATCTAACTACATTTTCTTTTGTCCTTTGGAGCCTCGGGGTATTTTCTCGGTAGTTTAACTCAGCACTAATTGCTCATACAAACAGGCAGCTTTTTACCTAAGTGTTGTTCACAGCGGATTCTCAACAGGTTTGCTGGGAAAGGGAGATAAGCCGAATATGAAAGTGACAGGTGTTTCACTAAAGCTCGAGACATTCTTTGAATTTCTACATTTTGACCATATTTGGAGAAAAAATACACAATCCATGTACCCTCTGTGGTTGCAGATTATACATCAGTTTTTCCAACTTCATTCATTCCCATGGCTTTCTATAACATGAATATTTTAATCTGAGCCATTAACTTCAGGTCAGGGATTAATCTCACACCCAGTTCCCCTGTGTTCCTGCTGCCAATTAGAAAACTAGAGGTTATAATTTCTTTTTTTTTTTTTTTGTGCTTATAGTCCAGGCTTAACAATAGAAACAGCATAACATAATTTCTTGGGCTTTAAAAATTCCTACTTAATGTATAAATAAATAAACACATGCACAAAATGATGTAAGTAGTACACAGTGCAAATAAAGGAAGATCGGAAAACACAAAGTAGGATAGATGTGTGGTCTTAAATCCGGAAATAGGAACTTGATGAAACTTGTTCAAATCTACAGTAAATGCAATAACTAAAACGCTTAAGACAAAACAAGACTGAGTGAAGATCAGTTGAGAAAAAGCCGGTAAAGGATGAGACCAAAAAAAAAAAAAACCCTTTGAAGCTCAAGTTAGAGAACTGCAGCAAACAAAGGGCATCTTAAGATTAACAAGTCTTTGTAACAATCACTGGATGATGTCCAGGTGTTTAGGAGACATGTCACCACAAAACCCATCTCTCTTAACACTACAAATGATAATTTGGAATTTGCTAAAAGCTGCCAGGGCTTTAACTGGAGTCGTTTGATTTGTCAGACAAGGCCATGTTTTTTTTAGCTGCAGACACTCTTTTGCTCATAAGTTTTGAGAAAATAAAGCAAACATTTTACCAAATCAAAATTTCTCTGCACGATCCAGTAAGCTGATTATCCCTCCAAAGACTTCAGAAATTCAACTTACAGGGAGCAGATGCAACTCGGCATTTAGATGCAACTGATTTGCATAGAGACATTGCAAGTTCTAAGAGAAAAATATCTAACCCAATGAAATCAGAATTCTGAACTGGATAATTGAATGTGCCTGCCTGACATCGAGGTCATATTCAATATGGCTGCCATTTATATAAAATGTAGCAAAAACATTTTATTTCCACTTGTGTTTTGAAACCAGTCGGAGTACTGTTGACTGGATGCAGCATTAGTCTCCAGATTATTGCTGTGGCTTTTCAAGTGCTCTGCTCATTTTCAGAAAAAGTAAGCGAGCACGTCACAAAGTTCCTAACTTTGAAAATCACCTTTAATTGTCAACTCAGATTACTTGAAAATTCTTCATACAAAAAAGAAACTCTCAAAGAAGATCTAATACAAAGTATTGAGATGTAACTGAAACCAGATGCTATAAAAATGGCAACACTCACACTCCAGAGTGGACTTGGATGGAAGCGGTGTTCAGCGGGATACCAAATGAGCCAGTTTCTATCACATCATCATGGTACGGTGTCACCCTGCCCTGGCCCTCTGGCTCGGTAAACAGATCAATGTGAGGGATGCTGTAATCCTACAGAGAGAGCAGAGGGGGAAAAAAAATCAAACATGTCAATCATCCGGAGCAGCCAATGCTAAATCTTCAATAAATCCTCCCAGTGAAAGCAAATCAGCGATTAACTCATTTACTTATTTGCTCTGAAATATGGCCTGAATGTCACACCAGCTATTAAAGGGAATATGAGGTGAAAATGAAGTAAAGTTAATGAGTGCACTCACCGTGACAGCAAGTCGAATTGAGCCTATGGCAGTGGGTGGGCCCTTCTGTGGTTCGGTTTGTGGCTCTGCCCACAAATTTTCTAAATCTATATTTGTTTCACCTTCTTCCAAGGCGATGGTGAGTCCCTGAAAGCCAGGCTTCTCGTAGAGGATCCAGCTGTAATATGAAAACAGTTTTGTTTCACACAATAAACACAGAAAACTCAACTTAAGGAATAATAAAGGTAGGATATGAAAGGCTTTAACTAGTTAAGAAACTAGAGAAATACTCTTAAAATTCACTGGACGCTCACGCTCGTATCTTTTGTGCAAATATAAAAAGTGGAAGCCTTATAGTGGCTAATTAGCTTAGCTTGGATAACTTTAATTGCATCTCTAAACCTCACAAGAAAATGCGTAGTAATTTCCCTGATTAATCCTTTTACAAGATGAAGTGTAAAATCAACAAATGACAGAGAATGAAGATAGCCTTCCCTTCTGTAAATAGTTTAATAAGATTGCTTGAATTCTTCGTATTTGTGTAAGACGAGAGAACGTTGAATCAGTTTGGCTCAGTGTGCCTGCAGAAAGTCACATCTGATTCTTTTTAATATGCAATCTTTCTGTTTTCTGCATTTATTTAACAGAAGCAAAAACAATTCATTTGCATCTACAAATATATCCATTTGTTGTTCAAGGATGCAGAAACTATCCAAATCGTAAAATGGATTCACAAATTGTTGTAAGAGCCTCTGTTTTTGCAGCACAGTATAGTATGTAAGCACAGTATGCTAATCATACCCCAGCTGAACATTTGCACAAGACTTTTTAATGTGCCTTTTTTTTTTTTACCTCCAAGATTGTGCTGCAACATTTAATAAAATTACCAGGAACACAACTCTGATGATAATTTCTGTTTTATGTCTTAAATAGATCACATTGTCTATAAGCTTCCAATTAAAACTCCAAGACCTCGTGTTTTCCCAGACTACAAATATAAGACACAGAAGCCAATTTCTCCTTGTCACTGTTCAACATGGGAAACACAAAAGGGCATGCATTGCAAGTAAGTCAGCGACACCAATAATTCTGCTAGGACTACTGCATTAATGTCAAAAATCTTGGCTTAATCCACTATTTAGGAGACTGAAACTGCCACAGGCAACAGAGATATACATACACGAAATAAGCAGTAAAATCCATGTGATAAGATCTTAAAAAAAAAAAAAAAAAGAGTGCAGTTACCGACGATGAAATCCAACTTCTGATATTTCACCCAATTAGTCCTCTGAGACGCCCTAACTTCACCCTCACAGAGTCACTTGACATTAATTAGAACTACGTCTCACGGCCCATTTTCAGCTGAAGCTATTTATTTTATAACACACTTACCATCCCCTCACGACCTTTACAGATATGAGAGGCGAGAGCTCCAGAGAAGAAGCATCGGCCACGTCTCTGTAAATCTCGTGCGCTTGGCCACTGAACTGAGCGTTTTCAAACAACACCAACTGCATTGGAGACACAGAGGGCAGAATAAAACATTCCATCACATTAAGAATGCTGGGAAAATAATGGGGAACAAAAAAAGCATCCCTCGTTAAACGCTTCATAGTAAAACAGGATTTATTGAAAGCGTATTAGCAGGCGGATACCGATGTTTACTCAGGCTAGAAAAGCCCATACAGGCATGCAAGTAGGGCATGCTGTTAATGTTTTGAGTTACTTTAAAGGAAGTTATTTACTTGTTTGCGCTGGTCCAACAGAATGCTAAAAATAGTCAAAAGCAAAGAGTTGAACCACAAAAATGCTCTCTCTCTTGGGAATAATTTTTTTTTCTTAATACTTGCTTCCAGAGATCTTATAAACAACTATAACAAAGCTCTATTTGAAGTCAGTAGATCCTTAGCACAACAGAAGCAGAAGGCAAGAGACTAAGTAAGTACGCTGAGCACCAGGGGAATAACTGGCTAAGCTGCAACAGCTATTGTGAAGTTATACACTAATGAAGATCCTACACTCATGCACTGTTAGCAGCATAACATTTCATAATGCTAATCATACCCAGCCGAACATTTGCACAAGACTTTTTAATGTGCCTTTTCTTTTCTTTTTTTTACCCCCAAGAACACTATATGAAGAACAGATGTTTCCCCCCAAAACAAAGCGCTGTCTATTGAGATTCCTATCTCCATCTTGTTTCTATCGTCTGTGGGCAAAGGTTTTGCCTACTGTACCTTTCCAGGGCGTTTGTGAAATCCCTTGACAGCTCTTTTCTGAAACACAAAAGCAAAAGCAAATAATTAGGATTGCGAGGAATACCATGAAGCATGGCAAACATCTGCAAAATGCAAAGCATGCTAATTAATGCAACCTTGTGCAGCTGCTCTCTGTCTGCAGATTGACCTTTACAGGTTACTTATAGTCTTTTGTGAGTACACAGCTCTGATTCCTTACTGAAACAGCACAATTCTTGGCAAATTTGCCAAAAAATAAAAAAAATAAATAAAAAAAATAACAGAGTAATGCATGCTATAAGTGCTACAGGAATGCTTTAGAAATGTGAAATTCCAACCAACAAGACCAGACTGAATAACTTTGTGGACCATAATTCTATAATAACCCACCGCTCAGATGTGCAAACAAATGCACAAACATGCCTAAGCGTTTGGCTGTGGAAAAATGTGCGATTCGACAATTACCCACGACAAGCCTCTGTCATCGTGAACATAACATTTTGCATGGATTCATGTGTAATTACAACAAAATTATATTGTTCTTTCTAGGAGAAAACCTAGAATCTAATCCAAAAACAAACTCCAGACAAGTATAGCTAAAGTTCTCATCTTTCTAATTGGCTGGGAATCTGAAATCTAATAACCCAAATTTTATAGATATGAAGCTGTACCTCAACAAACAGCAGGTTCTCTGATGCACCTAACTGAAAATTCAGATAAAGGATGGGGATAGATGCATTGGGGCAAAAATGGGGATAAACTTCTGCTAAGTTCACATTGCAAGCACTGATCTTTTCAGGATCAGTGCTTGTATACTTTATTAGTTGTCAAAGTTCACACAAATGAGTTTGGATATTTTATAGTCCTTAAAAAATAATTGGAATTGTCCTGCCATGACAGACCTGGAGATTGACCAATCTCTTATAACAATTGCTGAAATATGTTTAAAAATGCTTTGCTTTGCTTTGTTGATTTACCTATAGGTTTTTACTGTAGATTTACACTGGTAACTGTAAAGAAACTTCTGCTGTATGCGTAGTGAAAGCGGTTTCAGCCTTAAAGGATTACCAAAATCCTCATTAGTTGAAGAAAAGATCCTTTATTTATAAAAAAACAAATGGGATACAGGAGAAAGTGGTACAAGACACAGTAAAAGAATACAAGTAAAAGCTCTCCTACAAATAACACATACAATGTCTTTTTTTTCCCATAAAAGCCATAGGAGCAGCAGCTTTATGGAAATTGCAGTAAAAACAGTATCTAGCTCACTATGCCAACAACTGAAACCTGATACTTCTAACTGTAGAGAACGAATCTGTTGCACAACACAACACAGCACAGCATCCTGCAGCAGCATGCTTGTGATGTACTTACGGTATTTCTGATTGCCTCGTGTGGTTGGGACAAAGGCTCTTTGGAAAGATGATGAGGGTGTGCAGTTGGAGGAATCCCAGGAAAACTTGGAGCTGCAGAGTCAGGAAGCACCAGACCTGGTTTCGTGACTTCCTCTGCCTTTCCTCCAGAAAGCAGAGATGCCATTTTCCCTGTCAGCTAAGAGATAAAATGAAATGCGTTTGGTTGATTCTTTGTCTCACTGCTCATTCACATGTTCACAGATGACTTTATATTCACACGATACACTGAACTTTCTCGTTTCAGCTTATGCCGTTGCGTCACTATTTTAGTTTAGCTTCGACAACAGTGGTATTAGAATAATTTTCTTTCAGACTGAAACTAACCTCCGGATTGACTTGGTCCAGTCCTAGTACTCCCGGCACTGCTTTTGCTTGATCCTGTGGGAGGTACTTCTCTAAATAGTCAGGCAGCTTGATGTCGTTAAAAGCAGGAAGTGGAGGACTTGAGTCACAGACCACAGTCTCTGCAGCCCGGGTTTCCTCTTCATTCTGCTTGGCTGCTGTTTGTTTGACTGGATTTGAGTCTGTCAGGCTTGGAGGGGCCGGCTGGGGTGAAGTTAGAGGACTGAGCTTGGGGGGTTCGCTAGGCAACACGCCGTCTGAGCCAGTGCCTTCAGCCTGAGACTGAGCTCCATTCCGCTTGCCTCTTGAGAGAGAGGAGGCGAGACTGCTGAGGACAGAGCTCCTCTCCAAGCGAGACATAACTTTTATTTGATCTTTTTCTTCCTTTCCTTCTGCCTCACCCTTGCCAGCATCCTTGTCCCTGAGGCCACCAAGCAGCAGGCTCCTGTCAGCAAAACTCGCCCTGGCGGGTATCAGGCCAGATTTTGTGTCTGCGCTCTGGAGCTTGGCTAAAAGGCTTGGAGTTGTTTCTAACGTCAGCTGAGTCTTCTTCCTCAAGCCAAATGTGAATTCCTCAGGGTCAAATGACTTCTCGAAGCGGTCTTCCCTAATGGCCGGCATCGCAAAGGGAGGCTGAGGGGTCCGAAGGTGGTTGTGCTTACGAGGTGGGAGGGAGAAAGGGGTGCAGAGCTTCTTAATTTTTTCAACAAAATCATCATCATCCAGGTCACCAGAAGTGTCCAACAGGTTGCTCTCACTTCCAGAGTTGGTCAGCTTTGCCTCTGGGACTTTCAGCTTGTGCTTGGGAACATCTACGTCTAGCCAGCTGGATGGCGTCTCTTGCTGTTGGAAGGAATTATCTTTCTTGAGCTCCCTTGGCAAATTCAGTTTCCTCATGGATGAATGGTGAACTGGGTCTGGGATCAGCTCATTAACCTCTAGGGGGAGAGGAGCTTTTGGAGTGTGACTCAACATGTCTTTCGCTGGCTCCTTTACGACTTTGCCGAGTTGTGAATGCGAGGACATATCGCCGTTAGCAACAGGCGAAAGTTTGTTTCCTGGGAGAGTGATTTTTTTCTCCGGTGCATTTTCTGTTTTATTACCTGTCAAGTGAAGCGTGATGCTATCAGTGGGGCTCTGAGTTACTTTCTCTGCATCTTTGAGTGAACAGACATCAATACTACTCTCCATGCTTGTGTGAGTAAGAGTGGGCTTCTTGAATTCTGTCAAGTTTTCTTCCACGGATGGCACCGTGGTTTCTTTTTCCCTGACATCTTCCCTGAGCCCTCTGCCTAATGCAGACTGAGAGTCAGAAATGCTAAATGAAATTTTAGCAGTTGAATCTGTCTTTTCCTTGTGCGTCACATCAACCTGAGCAGGTGCCGCCGAGAGAGTGCCATTAGTGCCTTTTGCACTCACTCCCTCATCTGGCGTGACTGCTTTGGTAATAGGTTCTGACTCGGACAGCTCGGCATCATTAGCTCCATGTGTACATGAGTCATCAAGTGGATTCTCAGATTTTTCCACAGATACAGAATCGGGCTTGGCTTCTCCTGCCACCAGCTCGCTTTGTATTCCAGAGCTTTCTGAGAGTTTTGTTTGTGACTCAGGAGGCACGTCTGTGGCCAGCTCTGCCTTCTGTGGCTTTTTATCACTCTCTGTTGCACTCACAGCCTCATTAGTCTGGGTGATTGTACAAATAGCAGCTTTCTCTGGAGGTACAGTCACCGCCTCGCTGGGGTTTTGTGCATCATCGGGGAGGGCTGATGATCCGATGGTATTGTCCGACATTTGACAGGTTGTTTGTGGTTGTTTTGATTTTTCAGAACTCTGCTCCTTTCCTAAGATACTTTGCCCACTGTCTGAAATATCCCCCTTTGCAGATGTTTTGTCTGCAGGCAGAAGCCGCTGGGTGTTTTCTGTGTCTCTCTCCTCAGTATGATGTAGATTTCCACTGTTCATTACTTCTAATTTCTCCACATGTTCAGCCTCGGCCTGATGTATTAGCGCTGTGTCTGTGCTCAGAGGAAGCTGGGTTTGTTCTGCTTCTTCTATAGCTGCTCTGCCTTCTTCCTGTTTACTTGTTGAGTCGAGCTGCATTGATAATTCTTTATCTAATTTAGGCTGCTCGGCAGATAACTCCTGATTTGCAGCAGATGGCGTCTCAAAATGCTGTTTAGCTGAAGGAGTTGTCGATAGAGAGGTGGTAGAAATTTGACTCCTGTCCTCTGAGGAGTTTTGTCTGTCCTGTGTAACTGTAAGGCTCTGTTCTTCTAATGTTTCCTCCTGTTTGGGTTCAATTTTGGCCTTCCTGTCTATAGTCCCTTTTGTTTCACTGCTGCAGCTGGAAGTATCAGGTTCATCTCTGTTGACAGGTGATTCAGCAGCCTCCTTTGATTCATTTCTGAATTCATCTTGTTCATTTTCTGTCAGAGTCTGTGTTCCTGAAGTGCTTCCAGGGAATTTTTGAGATGACATCAATTTTGGAAGTTTTTTGGGGGTAGAGGACATCTCCTCTGTATTTCCCACCTCCTCTTGTTTTACATCAGAACCCTTTGGTTGTGTTTGTGCATTTGGGCTGACAGGACTAGCCGCTTCTTTATTTTTCCTTCGTTTAGACCGGGAGCTTGTTCGGCTTGGGCTTTTGTGCTCCGGTGTTATGTTTGTGATAGTATCTGCAGAATCTCCTAGATCATCTTTTGCAATAGTGCTTGAATGTGTGACTTGATGTGCATCCTTTGCTTCTGTTTCGCTAGCTTTAGAGTCTACTTGTTGCAGTTCTTGAGGGGGCATCGGTACCCCTACAGCAGAAATATCCTGTCCATTTTGATTTGACGTTATCTCTGACTTTGCTTTACTTTGCATCGGCTCTTTGGTATCGAGTTTATCTTGAACGTCAAGCTCTGACGACGTTGATACTGGAACCGTCACAGAGGCGTGAGATTTTACAGACATTCCTTTTACAGGTGGCATTTGAGTCAGTGCTGGTTTTACTTGAGGCTTCGATGGTTCTGCAAATTTTTTCATTCGCTCCTTGATGGTCATTGGTTTCTCACTGTCAGCTGACCCAATGCCCGACCTGGAGCTGCCGTAACGTTCTTCAGATTTTGACCTCTGCTCAGGTAGAAGGAAGTCAGTTTTAAGCCTGTCTGAGACAGATCTGGTTGGGGAGACATCAGCACTTCTTGGGGTCTGGAAAGTCTTGTTGACACTCCCATCTTGTTTTTTCGGCTCAAACAGGCTGATCTTATCTGCAATCCGACCAACAACAGGTTTGGGCTCTTGAGCAACCGTCTTTGGACCAGGGGCACTGCGCAAAACAAAAGGGAAACATTTGAAATATTTAAAATAATACAGCACTTAAAGATAGCTTACTTAAAACCACATACTTTCTATAATCAAGTAACGATTTAATCTCAAGGGAATTTCCTAATCATCCAAAGATTTTTCTGACCTCAATTTAGATCTCAGCTACACTTTTACAAGTCCGATCCTAAAGCTCAGGCCTGAACTTTGTATTATGACTCACACCTTGTTTCTCTGTGGATATACCTGAATCAATTCCACCCCCACCAGTTACCTGCTCTGTAAACGTCTGCAAAGTGACATTTAACAAAAGTATGCAAGTCAGTCTGAATAGTTAACCCTTCCTCTTCCAACCAACTGGTGTTGTATGTAGACTGTACAACTTTTAGTTACTTAAAAGTTTTGACTTACCTTGCGTCAGTCTCTGTTTTGGGCTTTTCTTCTTCTGCGATCTCTTTTAATGTATTGCTGAAATCCTGCTGATTTGCTGTAGAGCTTTGTTTTGGTTTAAGAGGAACATTTTTTGAAAAAATCTTAACTTCACTTTTTGAAACCTTAATACTCCGGCGTTTGGACTCTGGTGTCTCGGTCTTCCTCTGCACTTTGTAGAGGCTCTCATCCTCGTCCATGTCCGTTAAGCTTTTTTTTGAAAAAAGCTTAACTTCACTTTTTGAAACCTTAATACTCCGGCGTTTGGACTCAGGTGTCTCGGTCTTCCTCTGCACTTTGTAGAGGCTCTCATCCTCGTCCATGTCCGCTCCCTCTTCCACCTTGCCCGCCTGGCTGGCTGCAGAGACTGAGATTGAGTTCTGGAACTGGTCCAACTGCTTGACCATATCCGAGGAGGAGAACTCGCTTTCTCCTCCTTCAGGTGAGACCTGCAAGGAGGGGGCTGGCTTGGAGGAGGAGTCTGTGGATGCTTCTTTCAGCTGAGTGCTTGGACTTTTGCCCTGCAGGCTGTCTGCAGAGTTACCTGCGGGAGGGGATCCATCTGCAGATTGAGTGTTTCTGGGGTTTCTGCCTGTGGGGCTTTTTGCTGTGGGGCTTTTGGTTCCATCTCCTAGAGAATTTTTCCTGACCCTCCTCCTGCTTGAGTTTTTACGCCCCATGTCGTCTGCCTCCGTTTGCTCAGCCTCAGTCCTTAACCACGAGTTTTTGTGTGTTTTGAGCGACACTCCCCCTAAAACACTGTAATAACTTTGTTCCCCTGCAGCCGGCCTCACATTTTTCTCAGCATTTGTTGAGCTGGCTGCTAAATCAAAACTCTGTGACGACTTTGACTTCCGAAGTATCTGCAAGCTCTTTTTAACAGTTCTGCAAACAACTTCCTCTCCCTCGCGGACGTTCTGGCCACACTGAATCACGCTAGTCTCCTCCAGGTACACATGGAGCTTCCTACCTGTCTGAGCCTGTGCTTTTCTCACTGCGTGTGGCTGGGTGTGGGCCTGGTCAAAGTCCCACGCCACTCCCTGTTTAGACGAAGACGAGGGATGCGTCAGATGACTGACATTCCTCTCAGGATTCCCACTTGCTGAAGGAGCACTACTGTTCTCCTCTGTCTCCTTGCCCTGCCCTGTTCTCTGCTTCCACCTCTCTCCAAGCTCCCCCTCCTGTGCACCGCCCTCTCCTGTCTCAGCAATGCACAAAACTGAGTTGTCTCTGTGGGCAGACTGCGTGGCGTCCCTCTCTTCACAAGGGAAAACCTCTTTAAAGAGGCCAAGTGAACTAGTATCCCTCTCCTGCCACTGTCGCTCCTCTGCTCGGATTTTCACAGAGTCCTCACTCTCGCGATCACCGTCTCTTCTCTGCGTGAGACCAGAGGCTGAGAAGTCATTTCCATCCAAGCACTTTGGAGAATTTCCCCTCCATGGAGACAGCCAGCTGCCAATACGGCCCAAGACTCCAGTACTCGGCTGCTCCTCAGGGCTCTCAGACTATAGCGAAAAGCAGACCAAAGGAAAAAGGACTTACTAAAATATCCGTCCACAAATATATCAAAAATGTTGCAACTGTCGATGCAACTTAAAAAATAAAAATACATTTAAAAAAATAAATCTAATGATTGCATGTAACTGAGCACATGCAAAACTGTATATCACCAAAGTAACTGTGCAAGCCTTGGTGTTTAAAGACAAATGCGTGTTATTCAGAGACATGTTTACTGCAGCCATGCATCTCTTAGCAATGCAAAGACATGCAGTGGTGCATGAACCTGTACGCTTACCGTAGAAAATACCATATCATTGAGAGTCTTTATGTAGGATGTAAACATGATTTTGGTTTTGAACAAAAACTCCTACAGAGCATAAGACAAACACAAAATCATTCCACCATAATGAAAAGCAATAAGAAAGAGCAGACTTAGACAAAAAAAAAAGGCAAAACGCCTCATCAAAGTGAGAGCTCATACCTGACTTTCTAAAATATGAAGAAGATCAGAATGTCAATAGACGCTAAACTCACCCTTAATTCTTGAAGAAAACTTTTCTTTCCTTATTGCAAACAGTTGTTAGACAGTCCAGGACAGAGTCTCCAGTAAAGGGTAACTGGTGAACATCTTGCGTTACTCCTGTTTGTCTCCAGTCGAGCATCCCCAAACTATTTGAGCGCTGTGTCAACGCGTGTTGTTAAAAAGTTCTGCCCCCCACCCCCTCCGCCGGAGCGCCAGCGCATAGCCCGGTGCTCCGAATGATGCATTCAAATGCTCCTCCGTAATTTTTATACATAGCAGTTATTTAGGAGTGAGTCATCAAATAATATTTCCACGTCAGCCGCCCAGTTGCGTTTTCATTTTGGAGTTCTTTGTAAGTGTGGTTGATGGACAACTTTTAGTTTTATTTTTAATTCAATTAAACGGCTAACCAGTTTTCAGATACTTTCAAGTAGTCTTTTTCTCTTAGTTTTAATCTTATTCTTATGGTGTTTATAGCTAATTCTAGGTGGATTATTACATACTATGTAGTTCTATCAATTTATCTTACAAGTTTTTCTGTTTTTAGAAGTATTGTCAAAGATAATACTTCGACTCACAAAACACACAAAAATAAAACAAATACATTTAATTCAAACAGTTTCTCATAAAAGTCTGTATGAAAACATTTGCATCCTAATTGTTCTAAATCGTAATGTAGCATAAAAGCTTTGTTATTAACATTTAGTTAAGCTAGTATTTAGTACATCGATCATTGGTAGAACTCGGGCTCGCTTTACTGTTTGTTTTAAGAAATGCTGGCAGGCTGCTGCTCATTTTTAGGTAAATATGATCTTATTTCCACATCTGATATAGAGCTAATAACCACCAACAACCAAAAACAGGATTTGTGCAAGCAATTGATTTTTACTTCATGTCAAACGTTTCGAAATAAAAGTGCAATTGAGAAAACTGAAAAGGATGACAGTGATTGAAGAAGAGTCGAGGCTCCGAAGTCGTGTTCCATTTTTCCACTGAAGTCATTTGGATCTGGACATGACTGAAAAATAAGTTAACCATGTTCTCAAAATTAGAGAACCAGTGAGATTTGTTCATTGACATAGTTAGGAACCTGGCTAACCATGGTTGGCAATGCAGCATGTTGTACTCACAAACATTGCAGCAATGTGATGTTATAATGGCTGTGTGAAAGATTTGATCTGTACCAAATTGTCAAAATCACAAATAAACAGCTTTTTCATTGCTCTAAAGAGTAGAAGCTTTTTAGAGCAAAGTTTCAAGCAGTCTTGAAACTTTTAAACATCTGAGTTAGTCTAGATGGGGTTTATTGGCACATTTTTGTTGTTTATTGTTGTTGTAAAAAACAAAAACAGAATTATGTTTTTCTCTAAATGCAACCTTAGTTTCAGATCCTGCTTCTGTGACAGGCACATTATGCGTACATGACTAATTGATTACTAATTGCATGGAATGGCAAAGCTATTATGTTTTATTGAGCCAAACTAGCTATCAAATAAGCATTATAAAAAAATAAGGATTATCACGAGTATGTACCTGAGCCACCAGTGTTTGAGTCAGATCAGACACTTTTCTGTACGTAAACTAAACATCAGCCCTCGTGTTTTAACAAATTCAAGTGAAGACAGGATAGTCTTATGAAGTGCCACCTCTCAGCTTTGAGAAGGAATCAGTACAGAAATATAGCTACAGTAGATGCAGCCCTCCCCAAACTGATTTCTACAGACAAAAACCTCACGTCTAAATCAGCTCTGAGTCGCATGTACATTTTCCAACTATAAAAGCAATTACAGAGACTAAATATGTTAATGCTTTGTTCGTACTTCAACATTCAAACCGAATGTGATGACGCACGGAAGCAGAGAAACAGTCTGGTCTGCATCAGATCATATAATTTGCATTAGTGTCATTTGCAGGATGTTTATTGTTCTGGTTGAGAAACCCCACTGTACGGTCTGTTCTGTGCTTTGTACTGCAGCAGCAGAATGAAAAGCAAGTAAGCCAGTTCATTAATGAATTAGTGCAACTGACTGATGCTTCGCGAACCCAATATAAAGAGTTGACATTAAGAGTTGTTGTGCACCAACACTGGTCAAATTCTTCCAGTATGCATTCATACAAGGTAACTTAACTGACAGGAACAACTGACAACGGAAATATAAATGGGATGTAACTGGATATGGAGAACTGCATGGACTGGAACATGGTTCTGTAAAATAGTGTTGCAGCGTCCTTCATAGTTTCGATTGTCTTCTCTTTGGTCTCGACAAGAGGCTTTGAAATCATTCTTAGGCTTATAGTTTGCTCAGTTTTCCTGTACCAACATAAAACATTTTTTTTAATTATTATTATTAATAAATGTTTTGTTGTCAGACTCAGAGTAAGATTGGATAGCCCAAGGTGTATGTGCTAAAGACACCACATATGGCACATTGGTCTTCATTATGCATCCAACTGAACAATAGATGCAAATGTCTATCAACAGCACAGGGAACCTCTATTTAACCTCACTTTTAGCCATACAAAACACCCATTACATTTGGGTCTTTTAAATAATTAGCTGTTTTTAAACTAATACAGTGCCCTGCAAAAATATTTTAAGTTTTTCAGATTTTTTTATGGTACAACCACATATTTCAGTAATTTTAGTGCCTTATTGGAATTATATATGATAGACAAGACAAAGTAGTGTATAGTGAAATGAAAGGGGAGTAATATGTTGTATCCATAATGTATTATTATCATTTTTACAAATCAAAATCAAAATTGTATTCATATTCATATTCAGTTGCAGTCACAGCTTTTCTTTTGGGGTTTAGCTCCAGTTTTTCATCATGAAAATTAATTAATGCAGTTCAGTCATACTGTGGTATACATTTCTTCACAACTTTTTCCATGGCCTGTCTGTTATGCTTCTTAGTGTTCACGTTCATGACGCATTATAGTCTCTAGTTATGTTCAATAAACCTCTGAGACCTTCATGGAATACTGTATTTTTACTGAGAATACGAGAAATGGCACAATATTTACTAAGTAAATGAATTCTGAAGCTAATGTGTGGTGCGGTATTTATTTGGATTATTAGAATAAAAGCAGCTGGTCATATTTTCCATTTTTATTTGTAAATAATCTTCATTCTTTTTTTGTCCCAATAAAACACCTTCATGTTTGTGGTTGTAATCCAGCCAAATGACAACATTTCTGGCGATATTAATATTTCTGCTTAACGTTGAAAACTGCAGGTAGCAAAAATGTCTTCCAGAGTACCACTGAAGGGAGCCCGAGTACTACCAGTGATACAATTCAGCTGGAAAACTGTGACATGTTATTAAACGTCAACGCATGACATGCCTGGACAAGTAAAAACCTCACATAAATGTCAGTGCTTTACAAGCTAAGATAAGAATGCAAGTTCAGACCACTCTAGTAGGCTTGATCATACAGATTAAGGTGCAAATGGAGCAAAAAAAACAAAAAAAAAAAACAAAAACAAACTTGGACAAGTCAGAATAAGCGTACTTCTGAAACTGGTTGCTTAAAAGTGAGAAGGGGGAATGTTTTATGGTTCATTATGTGTTATGTGAACATATTTCAAAATTCTGACATTTATTTGAACAAGCGAAGGCAACAGGAGGCAGTGTCCAAATTAAGTTTTCCACGGGAAATGACGCAGGGACTGTGTGACTTTCAAAGCCTGTAGAATGCAGCTTCTCTGTTTTTTTCAAGCTCCGCTTGTTCAGGTTTCACCATGCGGGTAGCTCAAGTCAGTCTTTCCGTGCCCGAGGTCGGGGGAATTAACTCTTAACTACTCATGTTTTACGTGACTTGTAGTGTACTTTTATAAAAATAAAGGGTAAAGCGGTAGCTTGCATTTTAATAAGGATTTATTTCTAACTCTCAGTTAAATTCGGCGACAACAGGTAGAGATGGGAGTGGTCTTGATCACTTTTTTTGTTATTATCATTCCTTCACTTGCATTTCACTTTTGTATTCAGATGTTTCCAACGCACACGACTTCATATGACTGCATTTATATTGTTGCTATGAAATAGACCTTTTCACTTTTAAATTCGGTCTAAAGAGCCCTCGGAAATTGTGATGAGCTCTCGAAATTCTGCACAAAGAGCCTCATGTCCATCACACAAAGCGAGCGGCCCCTGAAACTTTACAGTGAAATTAGACAGTACAGACCTCAAATAGTTTATCGACTGAAGCGCTCACGAAAGCCCCCCTCTGACTTGCTCTCCAATATAACCATCTTACTCCAGACAGAAAGTAAGTTCTTACCATGATTAGAGCGTTTCTGTTGGTTGTCCAGCGAATAAACCGGCCAGATGCAGCCTGCAGCTGGGGAACCTCCTGGGAGTGAAGCCTCTCTTTGAGGCAAACTGTCCCTCCTCACACAGAGTAGAGAAGCCTTATTAATATTTCGTTGGGGGAAAAAAAAAGAAAAAAACGAAAAAACTCATGTCTTTGCCAGACTGATGTCATTGTAGAATTATATTTCCCCCCCCAAAGCGAGTGAGACAGTAACTGCGGAAGAATCTGCCCCGGCCAGGTAACACACCCCAGGGCATACTGACACCCTGACGCAGCAGTGCGCTAAGGCGGTTTGTTTTGACACCATGTCAGAGAACAGGTGACACACTGGCGTTTTATTTTATTTTGTATGTACCCGAGACAGAAGACGCCTTATGCGTTGTCTCTTTCTTTGCAGAAAGACTGTCATTGTGATAACCGGGTCGGAGGGAAAAGGGCAACAACCCAAGCTTTTCTAAATTCTTGCTAAACTTTATTTTTCAGTGATCCTCTGCTAGCCCTTTTGTCAGTCTGCAGAAACACAACACATGCTGTGAACAAAGTAGCATTCGCCATTGCCTATGTTGTGGGAATACACGGCAGCTCTTTGTTTTCTGTCCTTTTTTTTCATGCCTTATTGATGAGATGCAGAAACATAAGACCCTGTCTCCTTTTTTCACCCCATAAAATATTCACACCTGGCCTTTGACTGATCTGTCTCTTCCTTTTCACTTAGTAATTTTTTTTTTTTTTTTTACATAAGATGTTTGAAATGGTGCTTTGAGCGATTTGAGAATATTCAAATAAGACAGTCACATGCCTGAAAGCAAATGATAGAGAAAACACTCAACTTTTCCCACATTCAGATTAGAAGTAGTTTATTTGAACTAATTAAATAACTGACACTTATTTTTTAGTTTAATGAGCAAGCCGTCCAGTTCTAATGAGCAGTGGGAGAAGAAGATATTTGAGCATCTGTTCATTCAGGAAATATTTTTTTTACAGTTCCTGTGAAGAGTTTAATGCTCTACATTCACGCAGTTACAGACTTGCACAGCCAGCAGCTGTTTTCACCATGTGGCCTCCTTTTGTTGGAGAGCAGAGCACCGCTGGGGGCATCTGTCAACGGCTGCAAATCGTCTCTCCTAGTGTGTATATATATATGCAGATTTTTCCTGTGTGAACGTGGGAAATGAAAAAAAAAACTTGCATGATTTCCACATTCATTCCTTTATATAAAGAGTCGCTTTTATTTTCCTTTTTAGTGTCCTTCTTTGACTGTCTGTCATCCCCTCCTGACTTCTCCCTTCCTCCCTCCTCGAGATGCCAAGATCGCATAACAGAATTTTAATATCATTGATGTTTGAATTTGAGAGGGCTAAAAATTATCTCCAAACATATCAAATCAGCTAATGTTTCTGGTTTTTGGTGTTGTTTTTCATCGACTAAAAGTCTGCTGTTTTTGATCAGTTGGGATTACAATAGGTTTTTGTACTTGCTAAAAGCCATAATAATAAAATATTTTCAAGTTTTTCAATATTGTTAATGGCAAATGTTAACAGCTTTCCTTGTGGCTCTGCCTAAAAATTTACTTTCAGACACTGATCTGAGTTTTGTGATGCTGCTCTGAAACATGGACTAGCTTGTCCTTCAGTCACTTTGTAACTGATTTAGTGTTTTGCTTAAGGTCAATATCCAATCGGAAGACTTATTCGCGCCTAAGTTTTAATGTCATTGCTGATTTTCTGAGATAGTGGTATTATAACTGGGAGAGATGCCTCTTGGCATGATATGTGATATTTTCTGTGAATGCAGTGATGCATTTACACTAATAGGTACTGTCAGCATTCAAAGTGGTATAAAGTACAGACACATGTTGACACATATGCTTCATATAAAAAAATTAAAAAAAAACTGTTTTATGGTGTTTTCAGGTGAGTCACTATCAGCTTCTTTCCTTGCTCATTTTTGTAATAGTTATATCTTAATGTTCATGAGCATATTGGTAGAGAAAAGAAAAAAAAAGACCTCTTACATCTTTTTGTTGGATGTTTTGCCAATAAAGAAAAGGTCAGTTTAATAGACTAATTACATGTTCAGCTCTGGAGTGTAGTCGTGCTTCAATGAGCTGTGAAACCTAAGCTTGTTCAGAAAACTCTCATCATTTTTATACTCACGTCCTGGTCTTTGAAAGTAAGCAGGACTAGTGCCACGGTGTCGTATAGCTAAGCTCTTTGATATCATAATTCCATAAAACATTTAGTCAGCCCTGTTTCCTCTAATTTATTTAACTTGCATTTAGCTTTAGCACAAAAAAAACACAGAAAACATAAACATAGACAAATTTGTTCGCTTATCCTCTTCCACGCTTCACATGCCTTCACACTGCTCCAAAGCTCCTTGCCTGCTGATTGCTGCAAACTTTCAACTGTCAGCTGCAGTGCTGTGAGAGATGCCTTGGGGAGGTTTATTGAAACAATTAAAACTAAACTTTTATTGTGTAACTGATATAACGTTTCTGTACCACGCATAGAAAACATAGTTTTCTATGCTAATACTGCACACATGTCTCCACAGGGGAAAAAAAAAAACGGGCAAGTAAAACTTACTGGACCATGTTGCCCCTGCCGGTTGATGCATTTGTCATTTTAATACATTCAAGTATTCCAACATTTGTCACAATAAAATCAACACTAACTAATTCATAGCTCTGAAATGGAGAGGAAATGTATACAGGGTTCACCTAAGTTGACTGGCCAAACAGGGAGAACATGAAATAAAGGGGCAGCCAAGAGGTTCATGTTTCCTCTGGAGGATCTGCAAATATCCGCAGCTCAGTTCATTATATGGACGATTGGCAAGAAGGAAGCCCTGTTTAAATTTTACCACAAAGACACAGCAAATATGTGAAAGTGGCCTCTCTCTTTAGATCGGACTAAAAATAAACTATTTGTCACTGAAAACTATCATTTCACATCACACTGAACTGAATGCCTTAGGTAACATCAGAGCTAAATCAAACTGAGAACCTGTGGTAAGACTTGGAAAATAATGTTTGCAGATGCTTTCCATCCAAAGTGGAGTTATTTTACTAGAATATTGTGTAAGGTTTCAGTCTCCTAATGTACAAATCTGGCGTAGCGTAGCGGAACGTGCTTCTTTAAAAATATTGCTTCAAGTGGAAAAAGATACACGGCATCCTTTTTTTACAATTTCAAAGCAATGCATTTTGTTCCATTCACTTCATAATTATGGAGCACTTTGTTTTTGGGTTTGTCGTAAAATGTAAATGAATCGTTTGAGGTTTGTAATGTGACAAGATATGAGAAAGTTCAAGAAGTAACAATGCGTTTGCAAGAAAGTGGAAAATAAAACCGTAGTTTAATGAGCTTTGTGGAGAAAACGATATTACAAAGGACCACCAGGAAGGACAGTTTGACGACTTGCATAGAGAACAAACTGAGACAGCTGAGCACAGTCTTCTCTTATGATTCCACACAAACGACCTTCCACCTTCTCGTCTCTGAGCCTACTCAGTGGACACGGTTGACCGAACGCCCCCTCAGTCTGTTGGTAAAGAAAACGTGATTCACTGCTGCTCTTTTCTGTTACTGCTCAGCCATTTAGTCCTGCATCACCACAGCAACCGTCGCAGTCGATGTGTGCACGGCTTCAGCTTGAAGTTCTGACATTCAGACCCGGAAAACACTTCTTGTGGTGAAAACAGTGATTAATTTCTGAAATGATTCAAGCCCTTCTCTCGTGTATAGCATGCCTCTTGTTCTGTTCGAGGGTGGCAAAGTCTTGAAGCACTCATGCCGACACTGTGTGACTGTGTTTGTTTTCAGCACTGCTCTTTGTAGTCCGATCCGCTGCCCCTAACTTCAAGCTGCCTGCACATTTTTGTTTCAGAGCTTTGCCTTTGTCAGAGGAGGGAATAAACAAGGGGGCTTGGCATTCTGCACTGGCTCTGACAATGAGCAGCTATGTTTGGCGACATAGGCATTACTGCAGCCTTGTTTGTGCTGATCTGTTCCAAGACTGTTGGAATACTACATGCTACGGCTTAAATAGCGTGTTGGTCCTCTGATTGATCTGCTGCTTTTTCCCTCTTGAAAGCTGCGAGGTGAACAGAGGATGGGCGAGGGAATGATTAAGTGCTACTACAATGTGATGAAGCTGCAAAGTAGTTAAAGAATAGCTCGTTCCCTGAGGTGAGTTTGGTGTGAAGGAGGAACACAGAAGCTGCATTCACACTGAGCAATAATGCACATCTGCTCAGGGCTGTTCCCTACTGAATGCCTTTCAGTAAATCAGAGAAAATATCAGCAGAGGTTATTATTTGTTACCTCTCAAATTGAATTTAATGGGCTGTTTGTTAAAAATCTGAGAGAATGATTTGGCTGAGTTGGCGCCACGTCGGCTCTGATGGGCTGTCTGGCATTCCCTGCACACCCTTCCGTCTAAGAAATACTGTGCATGAGGCTTGCATATTTTCCCGTCAGTCGTTATGACAAGAAGCAATGTTCTTTTGCATAATCGACACTGACGATCCCTCCAAACAGTTTTAATTTGTTTTGACTGGAGAAAAAAACATTCTACATTAATAAAGAACAGCATTAAGTTTCTGTGTTTTTGTTTTCGACTTCATCTGTCAGGTCTAATCGTTGCCAGCAACAAGGTAGGTGTTCAATGTAATTTTCGTTCAAACTTAAAGGACAAAGTCTAGTAAAAAAAGAAGAAAAAAAAGAAAGAATAAGAAAAGAAAAGTTGGGGTTATTGGTGTTGAATCCAAGCTTAAAAATCTTTAACACTATTCAATTCAGTTTAAAGGTGTAAAACCAGTTCCTGACACAATATCATGGGGAAAATGTTATTTTTCAGTTCTATATTATTTTGTCTGTCTTTTTACTTCAGCAGGTAATGGGCACCTTCATATTCTTGCCATGTGGTTGGTAATCTAAAATGTCTGTGACAATTTTACAGCAAAAAAGCTCAAACTAGAAATACAGAATCCTATTATGGTCATTAGAAATAATAATAATCTTTGGTGAATACTTGTAGCGTAGAGAAAAGCACAAAGACTGACCTTGAACATCCTTATGCACAGAAAGATGTAAACACGTTATTATTCTTCCAAAGACTGCTGAAAAATACTTTCAGGTGTGTTCAGATTGAAGATAGTCTTTTATTCCAAAGAGAGCTCCTAAAATTGTTTGATTTTTTTTTTTTTTTTGTTGAAATAAAATGTTTGAAACTTTTTTAATAAAACTGAAATAAATCTCAACATATGTCAAAAGTAATTCTCTCACTGTCACTTTTTTCCTCTACAAAGAATGTCTCGGTACAGGTTTTTTTTTTTTTTTTTTAATTTCTTGCATTTTGGTTCTGAGCATGAAAACATCCTACACCCTTCTAGACTCAGAGTAAACTCAGTGGGCAGACAAAAGCCATCGATGGCAGTTCTTCCATGTCAGGAGACCTAATGGATTCTGATGGAGATGATCTCTAACCTATTCTTTCCTAAGGCTGTTTTCTGTCACTCGACTGTCGGGACCCATCTCATAATTCTTTCAAATCTTTCCGCGGATTCCAGACAGGCGTTTAGAAAACCCTCTGCTTGCTAAGCTGTGGATTTACCTTTCCAGAGAAACCATCTGATAAGTTTAGCTTTTTAAACATGGGCATTCATTCTCTAGCCCTCTTCCAAAAGTTCAGACTCTCGTCTTTGACAGAATTTAAGAATGACGGGAGACGCTGGGACCAGGTGAGCAAATTAAGGCTTGTGAGAGCTTACTGGTTCAGGTGATGAATTTGGCTTCAGAGGAGGAAACTATTATGTTTCATATTGGTGATTCTTTCTAGGAGGCGCAGGTCTGAGAGAAAGAGAGACTGCAGACAGGCAATGACTGAGGGATCAAAGTTGCAGGGCAGGTAAAGTTCTTTCTGTCACAATCAGGTGATGGCTCTGAAGGTCCAAGATGGACTGGAATCTGACAACTTCAGGAGGAAAATATTGTTCAAGGGGTTGACTTGAAGAGCAACACAGGGATGTAACGTTTAAACAAGGGAAACCACAAATGATACAGGAGGCTTGACTCTACTGCAGTGGTTAAACTTCAGGATACGACTGGTTGCGTTGCGGGTTTTATGTCCTCAGTAATTCTTCAGTGACAATTGCTCAGTTTCTATTTGAAGTGTTATTGTTTTTGTTTTTCTGAGACTTTTCATAACGCAAAAGTTTAGGCTTCCTGACGACAAGGCAGACAGATATCGACAAAAAGATGCATATAAATCTGAGACTAATAAAACAAAAATAATTTAATGAAATTGATATGGTTTTTAATACAAACTGATGCTCTAAAATGGATACTTAAATATGCAGATGACATTCCTGCTTAATCTTTTTGTTTGAAGAGGAGGAGGACTATAGTCTTTTTAGATTCACTTTCTTAACTGGTGTGAACGCAATCTTCTACTAAACCTGAGCAAACCTCTAAGAAATGTCCAGAGATTTTAGAAACAGTCAATCCTCCTGCACAACTTCTATTGACAATGAACTTATAGAGTCAGTCACAAGGTTTTAAATATCTTGACTTGATCACAAGTTGACATGGAAGTCTTTGCACTGATCTCATCAGTCCAAAGACTCAACAACGTATGCGGCCTTGATGCTCATAGCAAAATTCTTCATCTGTTCTCTTGCGCTTTCGTTGAAATGATTTTATCCTTTTGCCCTACCTGCTGGTTCGGAAATGATTCTGCGACACAGAAAAACACTGCATTGGATTACCGAGTGTGGCGGGCATCTGCAAGGACTATGTGGTCAACAAGACGAACAAAATTATGATGGACAATACTCACCTCCTTAATCGATTCTGCAAACCCCCGCAGTCTGGACGACAGATCTCTCTGCCTGTTTTCAGCAACGCTCAGCACACAGCCGGAGCTGCCATGAAGCGGTTCAGAACATGTTCATGTGTTAGAGCGATCCTCTTAAACTCTGCAGTCTCCTCATCCCAACTAGCACAGCGATGCTGTTATTACACTGACACCTACAGTTAATTTGGCTGTTGTTATTGTGATATTATTTAGTTGGTTGATTAGTTTGCTTAGGGGTTGAAAAGGGAATGAAAAAAATACCGGAGAATAATTAGCACAGAAATGAGTCGACAGAAGTCTCACCCTCCAAACTGAAGTGTAACTGTCTTCATAAAATGATTAGTGGACTTGTCATCAGCAGTTATGAATTTCACTTTTTGTTGTTAAATAAGGCTGCACCACACAAACTCTGAAGGCGACTTCAAACTGTCTTTAATCTCTATGCAGTATTTCTTGTTTATATGTGAGGTTTACATATATCCAACAAAAAAAAATATAATACTTGTGATTTTCATTCAGTACTACAAAGCATACAGTTGGTACATTTCAGCTTTTTAATGGTATTTCACTATAGAACAACGTCCTCTGAATTTATTTTGCTTTCTCTTTTTTTTTCTAAACCACCAGCTTGCCTCTCTGACTCTCATCCAGAGACAGACCCATTGCTCACAATCTTACAGTATAACAAAAACAACAAGAATAGCATAATAATTTCCCCAACACATCCTTCCCCAGTGACCCCCACTTGTCTTTCATTATTCTCTTTTTCTGTGCAGAGTCTGGATGCAGCCCAGCTGTATCCAATTCAGGCTCACAGTACTTGAAATAACAGGTATCATTTCCAAGGCAATCTCTTCTTCTGGAGGGAAACTCATCTTGTTACTCTGAGTTTGCTATTGCAGGCTATGCCTTCCAACCTCTTGGCTTTTTTTTTTCTTTTTTTTTTTTTTTTTTTTTTTTTTTAGAAAACACTAAGCTACAGCCAACTGATGTATTCCTATTCCGAATTCGCCTAGTACCCAAGACAGCTAACTACTCGAGTACAACTCCCATTNGCTTTTACAGAAAGACGGGAGCGGGAGGTGCATATATTTCCCTCCGCCCATCTCAAAATGCTTCTGAATGTAAACCAATTTATGTTACAAGACCACTGTAGCGGTCCGCCTTAGTGGGTGTCACAGTGACCGTTGCGAGCTTGAGACTGACTCTCCAGGATGACGGACGGCTCGTACAGCAGATCGTCCTCTCCCAGTGTGGAGCCATGATCCAAGTTCACAAAGTTTGGGATGCTGAAGTGAGACAGGAAAGCACACTCTCTGTCTCTGTCTGACTTACTTTTCTCAGTGAGTCCACTCAGAGGTTGGTGCTGGCCCCCGCTTTCCTCAACGTCCTCGTCCATATCATCTATCTCAGCAGAGCGCTGCAGTCTTCCGGCTTTGTCTCGTGCAGACCTCCTTTTGTCTTCCGGTTTCTGTTTCTTGTGGGCCTGATCTTCCTCGCTGATGTAGAAATTAAAGTACGAACGGGAGCCTTCCAACAGCGGGCGGGAGAAAGCTTTGTCATTATCGTCCTGGTGGCCATTGATGTCGACCAGACAGCCCTCTGATCGGTGCCGCTTCTCCCCTGAGTCTGGGTTCCTGTTTGAACAATCAAAGAGAAATTGCGAGTGATGTTGCACAGAAGAACAGCTTTAATAACTTGAGATTCTTTAAATGCCATCAAATATCTTTCACTTGTCTTGCTGTGTCTTGTCTGCTTTATAAGGATGATTTTGTCAAATTTCTGGTATAGTTTTTATGAGGATATGACAGAAGTAGGGAAGTGGTTTTGTTTTCTTTGTAGCTGAGTAAAAACCTCTCAACTCGATATTGGATTAATGTGATCTCATTTTAATTTGTGTTGGGTAACAGATTTCTCAGTAATCTTCATTGCTTGACATAAAGCTCCAATCGTCTTTACAGAGGAAGAGATAAAGTCATTCTGCTTTCCACACTTTGCCATTATTCCATGCTGTCTAGAGGAACGCTGTTTTCTATTATTACATTTTTCAGATAGCAAAAAAAAAAAAAGAAAAAAAAGAAAGAAAATCCCATTAATGTCTTTGTCTTTAGCAAAATCACCAGTGGCACAGCTGTGGCAAGTTCAACCAATTCCTTGAAAATAAATGCAAGTGGAGCATTTATTGATCAGACATTCTAGGAACTTCTACGCTATATCAGTGACTTTCTTTTTCCTCTGGGGGATCCTGTGAAATCGACATAACGGAAGTGAATTTATTTTAGCCACTAAACTGGATTGGGGATCCTGATTTGTTTACAAACTCCACCAGGGATGGTTCACACATAAATGTTGCCATGGGCAAATCCTTCCTTCTGCACCCCTCAACTCCTACATTTTACACATATAACCAAAGCACACACCCCCGCAGTTATAAATACTAGGAAAAAAAAGAAATCAGTCATACAACTTATACTAATTAGCATAATACTCACTAATATAGATCTGTTTGGTGCTCATTCTGCTCTTCACAGAGAGGATAATTTTAGAGATGCTCTGAATAATTCTTGTGCTGCATTGTTAGAATTAACCTAATCTAGTCCTACTGCTAAAAAAAAAAAAAAAAAAAA
>NW_006799940.1:4479424-4526335 GCF_000485575.1 Poecilia formosa
ATATATATATATATCTCCAACTTAAACTTTTGGAGAAGTGCAACAGCCAGTGGCATTTTTAAGGTCACTAAGTTTCTAAAATAACCATTAGATTGAGATTTTGGCAATGTGATCTTTGGCATGAAACAGAAGATACTTTTTTACAGCTGAAGAACATATCAATTTGTGGTCAATATTGTGCAAAATATGGCTGAATCCATATTTCTAAGGTTTTTACATTTACTCAGGCGTGCTTCAAATTCATTACTCTTACGGCACTCTTTGAAATACTAAAACGTTTTAAATTGAAAATCTAGTTACATTCGTCATCAAATAAAAATTGATCTTGAGAACGTCCTTCAGTCAAATACTGATGTAAAATTCATGACCAAAAAAAAAAACAATCGAAAAAAAAAATGCTTTGGCAGATATGAGCTCAACGTTCTTTCATGGACATCTCAGTTCTAAATCCTGCTCCTCACACAGCTCAGAGATTAAAAGGTCAGCTCTGAATAGTTTGATCTCATCTCAGAGAGGTGAGATCCCTGTTAGAAGCCTTCTAACAGAACCCTGTTAGAAGGCTGGAAGTAAAAAAAAAAGGGGGAACACGGATCACGCTGCTTTTTAACACTCACTCCTGATGTGGTGCTCCGGTCTTTGTGAGCAGCGTGAGAACGAAGAACATGAAAATGACGAATACTGCCAGTCCCACCCAGAAACCTATGACAATGGAGTCTGGAACATAAGAGAAGACAGTCATTTGGTTAATTTGTTTAAATCCCATTTAAGCCTCCCTGCTTTTCATCTGTTTATGATGGGAAATTCTCACAATCCTTAATTAATGGTTCCAAGTGCATTATTATATTTTTCCAAAACTTGATTAGAGTACAGTAGCTGACTTGATGATGTCTCATTAAGTGGTTTGATTATTATCTAAGAAGCAGAAGAAAGCTGCTACATTAAGCGTTGTTTGCACATTAAGTTGCTTGTAGATAATGTTAGCAGGCATAAGAGGTCAGCCTTCAGCAAAAGCAATAAAGATAATGGACCCCAATAAAGGTCTAATGGATCATAATTAAATAAAAGTGCACAAAAGGCACAAATAGCCTTAATGCACGATGAGAAAATGTAAACCATCAATGCAACAAAGCCAGAGGGAAGAGTGAAGCTTACATCTGTGCGCTTTAAGTCCCTCAAAAGAGACAGGCTCCTCGTCCTCGTAATACTCATACTGCCACACGTAGTCACTGCGTCGTGCGCTGACTTGGCTTCGGTTGTGGAAGTCGGACATTTCAAATAATTTTACGAACCTTGAGGACGAGTCCATTACATTAAAGAAAAAAAGAAGCCACGGATTTATTGAGTCCATGAAGTTGGCAAAAGCCCCTTCCTAGGTATGCTGAACATTTCTGCGGTTTAAAAAAAGAGAACAAAACAAAAACAAATTCACATCCTCGATTCTAAAAAAAAAAAAAAAAAAAATGCCAAAAATAAAAAAAAAAAAAAAAAAAAAAAAAAAAAAAAAGTCGAAAATTAAGAAAAAAAAAACAACAAAAAAAAACAAACAAAAAACTGTATGATTTTATATTAGGCTGCAAGTCCTTTACAGAGCGTTCATGATATGAGCCGCAACGTGGAAATCCATGGCGTTACTCGAAAACTCTGCCCGTCGTCATGCTCTGGGAGTGAGGCAGCAGCCTTTTGGAGAGCTCCTCAGTGCGCATCACCTTATCCAACAGCTGTGGGCTGGTGGCGCACTTCTGGGAACGGAGATATTACGCCGCAAATGTGTTCTAAGAAACTGATGTTCTCCAATCAGCAGCGTAGTTACTGTGTGGTTGAGAAAACTGTATTTGCACGGAAGTAATAACACATGGTACCACTATTAAAAAATACTATAGTTTTTTCTTTCTTTTTTTTTGTAGTGTTCTTAAAATTTAATCAGTACGCATAGCGAATTATTGCATGGATTAGTGCATATTTTCAGATTTGGTTGTTCTCGACAGAAGTAAGCGATGACAAAACGAACAAACAGCAAAAACACATGGTGATTTGATTTGATTTTGCGTAAAAACACAAATCAATAAATTGAACTGCACGCAGTTTTTCATGTTTGTAGTCATAAACGCGTGAGTGGAAATTTGAATTTGAAACAAGGAAACGAAAGAAAAAAAAGTTCCTTTCATTCTTACATTTTGAGGGATCATTGTAGCTACTGCGACTGCAGGAGGCGCTCTTTCTTCTATACATCTCTAGCGTGTCCTCATTGTCTTTCCTTAATGGCACATACAGAACATAGACATTAAACTTTTAATAAAACAATTTTAAGGAGTTTGTGTAAAGATATGCTTAAAAATACATAATATTTTCACATAGTGACTCCATTGTCGAGCCACCGTAAGCAACTCTGTTTAAGGGCTCTGACGTCACGGTTTATACCTCGCTAGCAGAGATTGAGGTGTGGAGGATATCATAAAATGAGAGTTATCTGTTTGGCTTTATATGTAATTATGACTCGAGAATTGTTCATGGGCTCTCCCAACAATAATAGAACCACCGTTTCTTATATATTGGATTTTCTATGTTTTTTGTTTCCTTTTTTTTCCAGGAAAAAAAAAAAGTCAAAAAGGAGCTAGAGACTGCAAAAACTACCCTCTGTACAACAACACAGAAACATATGGAGGAAAAAAACAAAACAAATGTAGAAGGAAATGAAATAAATTGATCATGAAATTTTGCTGCTGCAGCCCTTTAAAAGGTTGATTGCAAAGCTAGAACAACTTCTTTGAAATGCCTGTTTGCTCTAAAAAGAAGAAAATGAATGAAATGAGGTGGTGTGCTTGTAACTGAACATTTCTCTCAAAAGGATACAATGAGAACATTTTGAAAGCCCTCATCTCATCGTTCTGAAGAACCTCATTTCAGTCAGCAAGCTTAGTAATCACTACCGCTTTCCTACAATATCTGAGATATCTTTTCAGGAGAGGTTCATTTCTTTCAGCTATGCAGCAATAATTCACTATTTTCCACATCCTGGAAGTTGAAATTAACCTGCACTGACAGAAACATCTGTGTGTCTTGACTGTGTCTCATTTATTCCAATAGATAAACAATCTATTCTTTCCTATGAAGAAAAGAGAGCTCAACAAATATTCATTCATTCATTCATTCATTCATTCATTCATTCATTCATTCATTCATTCATTCATTCATTCATTCATATCCTTTAGGTTGCTTAGGATGTCTGGCTACCTCAGTTTAAAATGCTGCTCCATCTGGTGGCATGATGAGGAACAACACAGAGGAAAATCTGAGGTACAAATATTTTTCACAAAACAAGAAGTGGTTTTGAATTATGAAGTAAAGTTTTGTTAAGAAAAATGTTGGGTTGCTCCAGGAAATCCAACTAAATTTTTAAACTTCTTCACTGAGACGCTATAGTTTTATAAATCAAGGGCAAATTTTGACCCCATAAATATATATTCATTCTGTTGATTTCATCTGGCATAAATTGTACGTTAGTTCTGAATTGTGTCTGAGTTTAGCATTTTTACTATAAAATTACATACGATGCCAAACGTACAGTAAAGATATTTTGTCATTTTTCATTATCAATTTAATCATTGGCATCAATGGACTGAATCAGAGCTTCCTTACCATTCAGTTTTACCTCATATTTGCCAGAGCATCAATAATGCATGTCTTAATAAATAACTCATCTCTAAAAGCTGTCCTGTGGGATTTTCTTTTGTCTCTTGCTTTGTTCTGCTTTAGCCAAAGTGATCCCAGGAAGATGTTCTGCTGTTTACTCAGCCAGTGTTTGGCGTGCTTTGATCTGAAAGAGGGCCCCTAATGGCTGCTGATAGTAAAAAATGAAATGCTTTGCAGATAGATGTAAGAGCTCCTTGCATCACCAAGAAATGCATGCCTGCAAAAGGAGACTGTATTGTCTGAATGGATAAAAGCTGTATTTCCATAACAGCATGCCGATATTACATATGTCTGTATGTGATTGCATGGATCAAATGTTATTATTGATGGAAAAGGTGGGATACATTTTCCAGAAAAATATTTTATGTCATACCTGTATTTGTTTTGTTTTTGTGTGTGTGTGTAAATCTGAAACTCTGATGTCACCAAAGATGAATATCATCCCTTTGAACTGCTGCCTAAGCTCCAATCTGCTCCCTTGAGCTGAGCCTGCTTCTGAGCCTCAGAGATAAAGGAGTAATAAATAGGTGCATAATGCAAACAAAGTGAGTCATCCTAAAGATTTATCTCACGCACAACAAAAGTCATCTAAACCAGTTAAAAAAAAACAAAAAAAATGAAGCATGAATCCAAAGATGCCATTCTTCTGACAAAACATTTAACTATCTCTTGTTTCTTCCCCTAACATTAAAAACGATGTAACCTATCACAAATCTTATTGAAATTCTTGAGGTTTTTGGACACTAACAGACAAAAACATGTTTCACATCATACTATTTTACCAAATGGGCAAACTGCTGGTTGGCACTGTGTTTATTTTGCATTACACCTTGATGCTGTTTGTGTTGTCATTACACTACCGTTTAATAGACTTACATGCAATGCTAATATTATCCACGGCTTGTCAGGATTTCAAGTCTCCCAAGCTGAAAAGTTTGGAAATGTCCTGATGAGGCGTGGAAGGGTGAATGTCGGATATTAAGATGAAGATGTTTGTCTTCACACCAAAGTGTGAACTGTTTAATGGTGTTAATGGTGCAGTGGCAGTGTGGTGATTGTTGTCAGTTCAGGATTTGTGGAATGATGTAGTTGGTGAAGAGAAGAGACAATCGTTAGTTTATAATGTTCATAGGAAAGGGCTCAGCACACACCCTTGTGGTGCTCCAGTGATGGTGTTGAATACAGGCGGCAAGGTTGCACCCTCCTAAACAGTTGGCAAAATGTTTGTTAGAAAGTTTTGTATATTATAGATGAGACATAGTGAACTCTTCAGTCATGTCATTTTTTCATAAAGATGGACTGTGGTTTAATATGATACCAATTTGGCGCTACTGGAAGAAACCTGTTGAGTTATAACTATTTAGTATCTGTTCTGTTATAGTCACAATTTGTTTTTCATTACTTTGTCCTAAAACTTTCTTTTTGTTTTACTAAAGCTGTCCTTCTCCGGCTTTTCCAGAGTGCAAAGCATAAAGTCATAAGACAGCCGTCTAAAATAATATTCCAAACCTCTTTATGTCTTTCAAAAGCAGAGTTTTATAAACATCATCTAGCTTGAGGAGGACTGCCTCGTGTATCATTATGTCTGAAAGTAAGCACTCATATATGCTCTGAGTAGGAGCATGTTTCTGCAAAATAATCTGCTACTATCTTAGTTTTGAGAAACTGTGTGGAAATATTATAATAGCAATATCCTATTGCTTAAGGTGTTCATGTCACAGTCATGGTCTCACCCTGTCATTATCATGTGATGATAACCATTGTCTATCATTAATATTTCTTGAAGCACAAGAGTCCTTGTTGGTTAGAGGTGAAGCTCCTTCATATTTGCGATGCATGTAAATGAATCTGACCTCCGACACACAAGTCTCACTGCTTCAGGTGTATCTAACAACTCAAAGACAAAAAGCTCGTCTAAGCTTTCAACAGCCACTCTCATTCATGATCCGATTCAAAACCAGACTCAGTAATTTGCATGTGTATAGAGTGACGCTGGGAGTCAGCACAAATTCTTCTGTTGATCCTTATTTACTTTTCTCCTCCCGATTCCAAATAATAACTGCAAACATTCTGATCACATATTCGCCTCAGCTTTGAGCTGCTGCCACCCACCTCTTTGACTTACCCGAGGTGAAAAACACTAGAGAACCCAAACATGAACCAGGAGAAACTCTTTGGTATTCAGCATCTGCCCTCCTGCGACGTGGTATGCATTTTCAGGACAAAATGAAGGGGAACTCAGACTTTATCTCACAAGCTCAACTGCTGATGTTTGAAATGTTCGTCTTTCCATCATGACTTTTATTACATTCACACGCTTCCTTCACGTGTCTTATGCTGAGACAACTCACCCCTTATACGCCAGTAACAACAGCATAAAGTCGCTAACTTAGAAAGGTTTCACACATGTTTTATGCAGCTTTACTTTTGTCTCATAGATTCTCTTTTTCTTGGTTTCTCTTAGTTCTTCAGGACATGCGCTCTGATTCTCAGTGCATTAGCATTCTCTTTTTGTCACAACAAAGGCAAAGCAGTCACACAAGTTAATCCCCAAGCAGAACATAAAGATGGATGGGGCGTTGTCGTCTTCACCCTTGCTCTAGGGTGCTTATTTCTTTCTTTTAAATTACAGATTGGGACTGGTATACAGAAAGCCGCCAACAACATCAACGCAGAGATTTTAATTAGATTACCTGTGCTAACGTTGGGCACAGAATTAATAGCATTTTCTCTGTTTCCCAATATTTTCCTCTGAACCTTTTTTTTTTTTTCTCCTGGAGTCTTTATTTACAATACATTTTTTTTTTTTTGCCTTGCGGTGGTTTCCAAGGGAACACTCCAGACTTCAATTAAACTGGGATCTGGTTCAGTCTGACCTCGCCGCTGCCATTCTGAGAAGGACGCTCATATAAACTTATATTATTAAGACATGTTCATGTGTGCTACAGTGTCCTCGAGTGCTTCATGACGTCAGGTCACATGCTAATTTTGAACCAGATCATGAATCATTTTTGAACTGCAGCTCTCTGAGGATGAGAATCTGAATGCTAAATAGGTTTTACTAAACAGCCACTAGGTGCCCTTTTTTTCTCCCTTTTATTAACTTCCTGTGAGCTTCTGGCTGTTGATCATTTGATCATCTTTTGTAGATAAGACACATGCGCAAGCCCTCCGAATACAGGAAGAAAAGCGCGCACTATTAATTTTCTAATCTCTTTTTCATATGATACACGACTTCGACTCTTACTTTTTGTATTAGAAAATAGAAAAATAATAATGTAAATGAATTGATGAAAGTTCCTCTTGGCTGCCTTCAATAACTTTGATGTCTGAACAAAATCTTTATTCTCTATGAGAAATCCAAAGAATGTAAAATGTGGCTATCAGTTTTCATTTGTGGTCACATCATCACATTCCATGGCTCATCAGCATGTAGAATGAATTCGAAAATTATTCAGTACCCTGGAACATTTTAGCATATTGTTGCTTAAAACCAGAGATTTTATTGGATTTTTAAATACTTGAAATAGTGTAAAATAGAGACAACAAATTCTGACCCCTTCTACATTAGATTGGGTGGAGAGCATCGGTGAACTTCGCCTTTTAGCTTTTTCCACCATTTCTCAATTGGATTAAGGTTTGAACTTTGACTGGGACATAGATTAGATCGACGTCTTTCCATTGCAGCCCTGTTTGTGTTTAAGGTATTTGTTCTTCTGGAAGGTAAACCTTCAATTCATTCTCAAATCTTAAGCAGCCTGTGAGTTTTTTTTAATTCTAGGATCGCCCCACATTTACCTCCATCCGTCTTTCTGTCAACTCCGACGTGCGTCTCTGTCCATTCTGAAGAAAAACATCCCCACAGCATAATGCTGCCACCAACATGTTTCCCAGTTGAAATGGTGTGTTCAGAGTGGAGTCCAGCCTTATTTTTCCCCCACAGAGCTTTTGTGTATTGGTCAAGCATGCATTTTTGGTTTTGTCTGACCGTAGAACCTATTTCTTACAGAAGAACTGAACAACTAACGCTGCCATCAGACTCTACCACCTGGATCTCTGCAACTCTTCTAGCGTTGCCATGTTTCTCTTGGCTGCTTGTCTCAGCTGTCAATTTAGGTGAACAGCAATTTCTTGACCCTTTTATAGTTGCACCACGTTGTTTCTGTTTTTGGGTGATGGGTTGAACAGGCTCAGGTACATGTCCAGAGGTTGAGAGTAATTTTATAATCTAACAGTGCTTTAAATGTCCTGTCTGCTGTGTTTCTTAGTGTTTATGAAGCCGTTTGTTTTCTAATAATAATGAACACATGTTGTTGTCGAGGCCTTCACAGAACAGTTTCATTAAAACACACAAATGGAGTCTATTTACCAGTAAAGTGACTTCTGAGAGCAATTGGATGCACTCGATTTTATTTTCAAGTAAATTCAAATGCCAAATATGTTTTCAGATTGTAATATGCAGGCACTGTTGAAAACCATGACTAATCTTTCTTAAACGAAGGTCCTGAGTTCGTCAGAGAGGAAGGGAGCTATATTAAATGACAATGAGATACAGATAACTTTCCCATTCCATATGTAATTTTGAGTAGTAAGCAGTAATTTTAGAAAGACGAACCCTTTCAAATGCATAATTTTATGCATAGCGCACATCTCACTCCAAAGGCTTGGTGAAAAAGTAAATTGCTTATGTTTGTAAGAGCTTTGGATCTTTGGAAAGAAAACTGAAAACAGGCTTCATTTTGGAATAGAGACAAAGAAGAACAAGTTTATAACAGACAAAATCAATAAGAGGCTTTGAAGGGGTTAAGCAAATAAGTCAAGCTCAACATGAAGCTGGAGGCAGCAGGGTGTTTGAGTGAGCATGTGGTCCTCACTGACTGAATTAGGAGTGTATCCCTCCTGCTGTCGTGGAGGAATGTTTGCTCTCTTAAGCCAGGATTAGCAAGAAAAATACTACAGTATGGCTAGAAAAGGTCATTATCATTATGACCTGCAGTAGACTGAAACCAGGCTTTTTTCTGCATCGAATGCAAGCATTTTTGCAGTAAATTATAATATCATTTGAAAAACTTATTTGTTCCAATAATTAATAAAAAAAAAAAAACATTTCTCATCTTCCTAATGCTCCACAGATTCTCAGATCGAGATCAGGTAAGGTCAGTTTTCGGGCCAATCAAGGAGAGTAATATTTAGAATGTCATGGTTATTAGAACAGGGATCAATACTTTTGTGAAAGCACATAAACAGTCCTTAGGAGTGGCACAACACAAGAAACACAACAACTGTGTCCCTTGTCTGCAATATCTTGTCTTGTGAATCGCCCCTAAACTGTTCAATGGACTTTGCTTCACATTCCTCTCAAATAACATAAAAAGTCTCAGATATCAGATTTGTCAGATTTAAATTGATCTGATGCTTTAACAATATGGTTGCACTCGTTTTGTGCTACATCGCTGAATTCTATATGTTATTCAGGAATAAAACCATTTTTGTTAAAATATTAATGCTGACGGGCATTTATTTTTCATGTGCCACATATACCCTTGTAAATTCCAAGAAAATTCTTGAAAGCCCTTCGGCTCGTTAAAAGATGACAGTAAAGCATTCTGTGCAATGGAGAGCTCCAACGACCTGGCAACAATGACAGATTGAATAACATTGCAACACCCACAAACATGCACATTCTCAAGATGAACTAAAAAACATGATGCAGAACCATGGGAACCAGGGACGTAATTATATAATTAGCAGCCGACAGCTGTGCCCTTAAATCTGACTTAATTACAACGCTGAAACGTGAAGGCATAAATGTGCAAGTAGAAAAGAAACATGTAACGTTGAGTTGGAGGTTGGAAGAGCAAGAAATTGAGTGTTTGTGGTTTGCTAAGATGGATATCTGAAGAAGGAAATGAGAAAACTGGAATTGTTTTTATTTGAAAGAGTGCACCACTGATGGCTCAAGATGTTTGCAAAATGTTGAACCAAATGTGTTGTGAAAATAAAAAAGGCTTCTGCATTAGCAAGGTCGGTTCCCAATCAAGCAAGCTTGTGCTGAAACATTGTTCTAATGCTGTTAAAATGTGTACCAGAAGCTCATCCACCCTTCTTACTCCATCTTAATTCTTCATTACCAATTTATCCTTAATGGGTTGAGCCTTGAAGCCATTAACTTCTTTGTTAGATTGCCAGAAAGCTCCATAATGAATATGTTTCATCATTATTATTATTATTATTATTATTATCATTATTATTTTTGTTTCTTACTTTTGCATGTGAATCTTTTGCTGGGCAGTGCTTTCTGTGGTCTTCACAAGAGCCTTTATTTCACCCTCATTCTCATCTGGCACATATTTCCCATTTATTTTCTCCACTTCTTTTATATTCTCTTTTCACTCACTCTCTAGATGTGTACAGAAAACATGTCACTGAAAAAAACTCACAAAGGGCACAGGGGATGTAAAAAAAAATAAATAAAAAAATAAAAAATAAATTTTGATCCAGTCATGTAGAGTTCTCTGTACAAGATTTTTGTTATGTGCAAATGTGGTCATTGAGTTGTGAAAACTCCAAAGGTCATCGTCGAATAGAATTCTGTTTTAAATAAAGAATATGCTTCATTTCCCGGGTTTTGAATAAAACCTAGAGAACAACATTACGTGAAGTGCACTGTCAAATGCAACATGATTTATCGTATTTTGTATTCTTTTAAAATCAGATGTAGCACAAAAAGGAAAGGGGAAAAAATACCCAACAAAAAAGAAATCGAGATTGGTAGCTGTTCACTAATCTTTGAAAAAAGTATTCATACCTCTTGAAGATTTCCATATTTTGTCATATTGCAATCCCAAACTTTGAGGTATTGCAAAAGGCTGTCATGCGATAAGCCAACGTAAGCTGGGCTATGGCTGTGAGGTGAGAGGAAAATGATAGTTTACATACAAGTGAAAATTTCAGCATCTGAAGCATCTAAATACACGCCAAGAAACAACTGTTCTGTGAAGACCAAGCATAGCAGATGGTTCAGGGATAAAGTCGTGAAGAAGTTTAAATCAGGTTAAGGTTATAAAACAACGTCACAAGCGTTAAACATCTCAGAGAGCACTGTAAAAACTAATCCATAATCTATAATGAGAAGAGTTTGGTACAAATGCAACACTACGATGCAACTGCCAAATAATTAAAATGACTGGTCTGACCTTAGAAGATTTTAGTTGAAGTTTAGGCCTAAATCAAACTGAGAATCTGTGGAAAAACTGAAAACTGGTGTTCACAAACTGTTTCTATCCAATCTGACTGACTTGGAGCTAGTTGTTTTGTGCTTAGGTACAACTAGAATATCAGTGCCTAGTTGTACCTCACAATGCAGTCTATAAAAAAGAAAGAAAGAAAGAAAGAAAGAAAGAAAGAAAGAAAGAAAGAAAGAAAGAAAGAAAGAAGGAAAGAAAGAAAGAAGAAAGAAAGAAAGAATGAAACATGAGCACATCCTTCCTCTCATGATTATCCTATTCCTTGTGAAGATCTATCCCATATAATCCCAAACTGTGTACCTTTTACTCTGTACCATATATTCTAGTACACCTCACTTACAGTGACCTATTTGCATCCTAAAGCAAACTATTTGAAAGACGCTGCAGGAGACAGATAAGCAAATATATAAAACCTTTGTCTGTCTAAAAACCATTCCAATAAAACCTTGTCACGCAAATAATGTGAACTTTCTCTGATCCAGCTGCAAAAAGGGAACCAGAGGAATGACACCTGAAGTCAGCAAGAGCCCCGGGTGACCAATTAGCACCAAAGCTGCAACAGAGACCGAGGGAACGAAGGAATCTGTGTGGACCTTATTAGCACCAAGTTCTGATCTTTTCTTCCCTCCTGGACACAGATTCTGTATAGTATCGACAGAACCGCTGGACAAAGAAATTTAAGCCTGGTCATGCATGATTCACCTTTAAGCAGACCGACTGCCGTGACAAGTGATGCTTGCAAATGCATCACCCATTAGTTGTGAGTGGAGTCAAATAAGAGAAGCCACATCTAATAGTGGAGCCAACTCTGCTTCAAGACCCCTGAGTGTTCGGCACTGCATGCAGAAATCTGTCGGATATTTTTCCAGTAACCATACAGCTCCACGCTACCCCCTGCTGGCGCACGGCTCATCTGCACATTTCTAATATTGAAGACAGCTGATTAGTAAGCGCTCTGCAAAATAGAAGCTGCACAGTGGCGCAACTGCACATTATTCTGGTGGATGCGAAAACATAAAACAACAACAACAATATAACCAAAGGTTTACCATATGGGACAAAAATGCATTTGCTGATGTGCTGTGATGACCTGCATCCATCTGTTCTGTGTTAAAGGCTGGCGCGTGTCGACCCCCACCTCTTACCACGTTTTAAGCTGTGCACGAGCCTTCCTGCGTCCTCTGAATCTGATTCGGCACGTGTTTGTTCACACCTCACACCCAAATGGCTGCTCAGATAAAGAGAGATCAGAAGCTGTGATCCACGACATATCAAATGTCGAATCTAAACTCAAACATATCAAATGCAATTTTTTAATTTTAATTTTTTAAACTAAAGCAGTGTTTTTCTCAGGTCAAATCATGTCATGAATTATCCATAAATTACAATTCTTTGACACAGCTTTAGGGCGCAAATAGAAATATCAGATGTCATCATTTTGGACATCAGTTGTGTATTATCTACAAACTCTCAGGAGATCTTCCCCCTCCCCTCACATGATGACATTTGAAATGAAGCAAACTGACCATGTGGCCGTTTGTTTGCCAAGTGTGACGTCGCACCTTTACGCAGTGGTTGATGGAGACACTTGGGGACGCGTCAAAGTTCAATTTGGCACGGGGCTCCCTGCAGGTCCTGATAAATACCAGTTTCCTGCATCGAGACTCACTTCCGCAGGGGATTTTTACTCGGACCAGATCAACGCAAGGAGAACATGGAGAATAGCGGCGCCAGCAGTGGGCTGGCGTCAGTTTGCGGTGGAGACAATCCAACACAGCAGAGCAACTTGTGGAGACCGTGGAACAAAACTGAGGGCCAAACTGCCCAATTTACGGTGACTTTTGATTGAAAAAAAAAAATTGTATAGTATTTTATCTTTAAAGTATTTAAAGATAAAATACTTTAAAAGAATGGTTGAAGACATTTTATTCTGTTTTAACTTTCAGACTCGCTTTGTGCACGAAGAGATTTCCAGCGCACAGCCCAAGATTCAACAAGTCATCCATCCAGTCAAGTAAGAAAAGCCTAAAGAACTTTTTTTTTCCTTATAAAGTATTCATAGGTAATATTAATTAACAATATGTCTATTTTAAGATTGTTCTGGCCAAAGTCGAAATGTTTTGACTATCTGTACCGGGATGCCGAAACGCTCCTGAGGAACTATCCAATCCAAGCGACCATCTGCCCATATGAAAACTCCAGCAGCGATGAAGAAGGCGAGGATGAAGATGAAGAGGAGACGGTGGGAAAGGAGCAGAATTAAACGCAGGCAGTACATCAGCTACTCCATGATATTATGATATTTATGTCTCATTTAAGTTATTCTTGTACATACACGCAAAGAGACTTTCATTTCTATACCTAACGGACATGTATATAACTAAATTATTCACCAACCATTCTAACTTTTGGGTAACTTGAAACACTGCAATAAAGCCTTTCAAAAGAATGTTGCTCTCTTCGTATGTTTATTAATCTGAATTAATTAAACAATCACAAAATTCCAAGGCTACGTTTTAGTTTCAATACATTTCTGACATGTATATGGGTAAATGAACCAATAGTGACATAATAACAGAAATCCAGCTGAACATAAGACCCTTACTTGGAAATGTGTTTTTGTATTTAGTTTAATTCTTCTTACAGATAAGTGCAAAGTCCTAAAAGCCCCATTCACATCCTGCACAGTGTCTCCCAAGGTGGTAAAGCCAGACAGATTGGGGGATGCAAACCAAGTCAGGAAAGAACAGAAATGAATCAGAGAGAGATTGAAGGAAAACTCTCAGAGAACTGTCTCTCAACTGGTGCAGATCAGCAAATAAATAAATAAATAAACGCATATATAATTATTCAGTTTTAAGATAAGTTACTGATGTTCCTTTTTGTGTTGCAGTAGCAGCAAATGCATGTTTGTACATTTTTAGCAGATGCAATCTTTTCATTCAGTTTTGATATGGCAGAACAGGGTTTTATATGTGGCATGAGAACATCGGCATTATGCTCCAGATCTATTATGTAACCACTGTTAGTACTTGTAATAAAAATACCTGAACATAATGATTTCTGTGTAGTTCTGAATATATCCTGTCAAACTGTTCTTTTTGACTGTTTACAAACAGTCTTGTAACAAAGTGTCTAAAGATGAATATTATAATTTTCATCCATTCAGCATAAAAATTCTTAATAAGCCTACTGGAAGATGAAGGTGACAAACAAAAAATGGTTTCTCTTAAAAATACTTCCTTTTAAAAAAGTTTGGATACTGGAGTTAAAATTAATCAAAAGTCCAAACAAACTTCAGGAAACCTGAAAAACTTTGATCCAGACCTACAACGTTACATAAACAGTTACAGTAAAATTGTTCAAAAAGTCTTAAACAAAAATTCTCCTGCTGAAAAAACAAAAGCATCGTACAGGTTATTAAAACCTTCATGAACAACTCATAACACAAATAAATGATAATGAATCTCATTTTACTCCTAAATGCTTTGTGCTGATGAAACTATAGGGAAGAAATTACTGTTAGCTGTTCCAAAACACCACAGCAACTGCACGTACAATGCAATATTTTCAGAAAAAACAGTTTCTTCCCACATACTGTCTTTCTGGCTGCCCAGAAATGTCTAATTCTGAGCAAGAGAAATTCAACATCTCTATTGCCCAGTTTGAGACCTTGCATATCTCCACTGATAGTCTCATTCACTAATTAAAGTTTTTTTTTTAAAGTTAACTTAACTAGTTAAGCTAACTAGATACATGTTTATAAGAAAGAAAAAAAATCAATTTTTGCCTTTTTTTACACATTTATATTCTGAATGTCTTTATTGATAGCAAATGAGAACCAAAGTCAAATTCCTTGTTTGTGTGCACAACTTGCTAAATAAAGCTGATTCCTATTCTATGCTGATGAATCACTACTGCCATTAATGCTATATATATATATATATATATATATATATATCGCATACTCCTGGATCAGTGCTTCAGGGATTTTTGTGTACTGCTGTCTTCTCCACTTGGTATTTGGCAGGAAACTGTATTGCATTGGTAAAAATTTTTAGATGATTTTATTTTTGTTTGATGGTAACAATAACGATTTCATTTATCTGAAAATTAAACTAAAAAATTGGTCATATATTGTTTTAACAACTTGTTTCAATAATTGGAAAAGACAATCACCACAGCACACAAAAAGCACTTTACTTTATCAGTGCATCACAGAAAACTTGGAGACTTGTTCCAGTCTTGAACTCTTCAACTCAGCCGCCTGCTTGTGGGAACTTTTCCTGGGTCGCCTTTAGGTGTTTGGTAAAGTGTAAAGTCTGCACACCTTTTTGGTGGGAAACATGGTGTCCTCTGGAAGGGGTCACCGTGCTGCCTCTCTAGCTGTGACCTCCACTGCACTGAACCAAGTTGGAGTGTTAATTATTAGCTGATACTTAGAGTCTCATTCGCATTTTCTTTAGAGCTCACACAGGTACAATTTAGACATTCAGCCTGCCAACTACACAAAGTAGAAATAAAAACTTAAGTTTGAAATCAAGCAGCAGAAAGGCTGAGTACTTTGCAACAAAAACTGACTGGTAATATAAAATAGGAAGCTGTGATAAAGTTCTCATGTCTTTTTTAGCTTCTGAGCTTTCTGAACCTTTCCATATGAGAGTGTCAGATCCATAGTCAGTCATCTTGGTGTGAAATTTGTCCACCTCCCTCATTAAATTTAAAATCATTGATTCCTTCTCTGAACTCTGTGGGTTTATGTACACCAGCTGAAGCACCAAGATTGCTAAATTCAGTTTTGGATGGAATAATAAAACTTCATGATCATCAATTGTATTATAATATAATGTAGTCTTATATTGTTCTATTGTAGTTGGACTTAATGAGGCATTTATTACTTTTTGAAAAGTTCCAACTTTCTCGAGATACAACAAAAATATGTATAGTTTGAAGTTTTTCTTAAAAAAAAAATCTTCAAATAAAGCCATAACAATGAGTGAACATTTTTATTAATACAAAGGACTGAATATTACTTCAACACTACTGTGTGAGTTTCTCTGTTAAATCCTAAACATTCTTCTGTTTTCATTTCTGAACATTTGATTTCAGTTTCATTTTCTTTCTATATTTCAAGCAGCTCTTAAAAAACAAGGAAATGTGTAATCAGTAAGACAAAAGAAACCATGTGCACACATAACCAAGAACAAAATAATTAGCTGACCAGTACTTTTTTGTTTCAAAAGGAGTAGGGAGAAGTGAACATTCATGCAGTCCTACTCCTTATGTCAATTTATTAAAATATATTACTTACCAACTTAATAATTATCAGAAATTTGTAATTAAAGCCATGTTGTGGCGTTCATATGCCTGTTCAATATACCGTCCTGAGCAACCAACAAATAAATTATATTGCATGTACAGCATTATCACAAACCTACTCTCATAACTAGACAAGAAAATGAATTCCTACACAGTGTTGTGTCATCTCTTGTAATTATTCTCAGCCTGCAGCATGCAGAGTACAACTGCTGGCATTCTCCTGTGAAGTTTAACTACAGGTTGTGGTGTGATCACAGACACCAGCAAGGTGACAAAGTGCGACTCGGCCAAGCTGAGGATGAATCTATTAAGCTCTGCTTCCCACAGTCACACTTCAAGTTGAACACGGGGAATGCAGAGAACATGCTGGCAGAGTTGCATCTTCTTTGCTTGATTGCTGTTTGCAATTAGAATTCAGTTATGAGCAAGAGGGGGATGCCGCTGTGCTGCTTTTGCTCAGGTTTGCGTTGTAATGTTGATATTTTAGTTTATAGTGAGCAATTTAAAATTGTTAATAACTGTATTATATATTTATGAACATCTTGTGTGTATTGTAATTAATTGTTACTGATATGTGTGCTAAATCTGTCAAATATCTGGATTATTCGTATTGTATGATGTGTGTTTTCAATCCTAGCTAATGGGGATCTTAAACAATAAACAGTTTTGAAGGAAATGTGTTGTGGCAATGTGTGTGTGTGTTTGAAAAGAAAGAAAGCGCACCTCCATTTTTTTAGTCTTGAACCTTTTGGGTGCCTTAAAGGCTTTGTGAACATGGCCCACATCATCAGTCAACCAATGTGCTTTTTAAAGAATTATTTGATATTTGTCATGTTACATTCACAAATGTAGCTATTTCTTTGAATATTATGTAACAGGCCAACACAAAAGTAAAGGGAAGTGAAAGGACAATTACACAATTGTCAGTATCTGAAAAGTGTGCATGAATAGAAATGTGCTACTCTGATACCCCTAAAACTGTCCAATGCAATCAGATGCCTTCAAAGTCACCTTGTTATTACATCTAGATCCATTGTGTTTAACTTGAACTCAGTATCAAGCCAGTAGTTCTTTTCAGGCCATGGGAATTCAGTTCACTGGTGAGCATTAGTGAATAAGCAGCACAATGAAGACCAAGAAACACAGCAGCCAAGTCAGGGAGAAAGTTTTGGAGAAATTTAAAGTTTTAAAACAATATCGTAAGTTTTGAACACATCAGAGAGAACTGGAAAGCCAAGTGACATTTTCTCCTGTCGTTCACATGAATACACCTTTACGTGTGTCCTTTGAGTTTCCCTTAAATGTCTTTACATTTTTAATATAAATACCTTACCAACAGATGGCGCAAAATAGCAAAAAGGTGACAGAGGTCTCCTGCCTTGTAATAGCGTTGTATTTCCACCTGGAGGCGATGTTGTACTTAAGAAAGAATTTGTACTTACGCTGTTGAAATCCTAGTAAACAAATGAAGAGTATTTTTGTTTGTTTGTTTGTTTGTTTGTTTGTTTGTTTTTATTTTCATGCCATAACTTGTACTTGTAGTCCTAAAAATAACTTACAAATATATGTTTTACTTATAATTAAAAAAAGAAAAACATTTACCATTTACATGTTTACTTTCCTGTACATTTAAATGCATTTTAAGTCAGATGTTAGATCACCACAGTAGAGTTTTTCATTCTGTTTGAATTTTTAAATGCAAATTTGCCTTTGCAAATTTGAATACTTTAGATGTTAGAAAATAAATACTCAAAAAATATAATAAATTACATTGTCAAAATTTTTTTTACTGAATGTAACTGAATATATTCTAAAATATTTTAGAATTTATAAAGTAAAAACATTTTTTTAAATAAATATTTTTACTTCAAAATTCAAAAGATACATTTTTCACTATTCTCACTAAATCAACACCAGCTATACTCTTTGTGCCAATTATCAATTAACCACATTATTCTTTTACAAGCTGGACAAATTAAGGTATCACTGACGTGTTTAATCAGGACAACAGCAAAGCTCTGAAGTGTTTTATTTATTTATTATTATTATTAATGCAAAAATAGAATACGAGGTAAATATTTTGTTTTTGGAGTGAACTCGCAGACATCCCATCTCCCACTCCTGAATGAGAAAGAAAAAGCCAATGTGTTTCTCTTACACCTCACTATCTTACCCTCCACTTAAATAGTTAGTTTGGTCTTTTCTCCCTGAGATGGAGATAATTACAATTTCAGCAACGTTTGTCAGGTGATTACCTCATAATCCCCTATTTCATTTGATAAGTCACGCATTGATTTAACTCAGAGTTGGACCTAATGGAGTATCTTTTCCACCGCCACAGTGATTTGTATGCTGGGCCAAAAGGGCGTCCGTGGATGGGAGGCAGAAAAGAAGTCGGTCTTGCTTCTCTTTCCTGTCGCTTATGGTGAAAGATGAGCAACAAGGAGGCAGGTTTAATCACAGCAACCTAAATGTAAACAGTAAATTACTGCACAGGCTGATGGTTAGAACAGTCCCTATCTCATATGAAAAATAAATAAATAAATAAAAATCCCCTGTTGTTGTTTTTTTTTTTTTATATTCTCGGCTTCTGCAGCCAGAGAAGAGAATGAAACAATGAAAGATAAGATGAGAGAAAGCGAAAGAGGCCTGTTTGGTATTCACCTGTCTCTCTGGATCAATAAAGGTAATTTGGTCTGATTCCTCCCCGTAGGCCTCTTAGCAGACAGAAGGGGAGAAGGGTCAGCCGCTGCTGAGCTGAAGGGAGCTGGAATAACTTAAAAACACACTCCACAAATTATTCAAACTGCTTTTTCTCTGCCTTGACAGGAGATGCACTGTTGGTTATCTATTTGATGTGCAACCTGGGGATGAAATGAATGGTTTTGTTGGTATTTGTGTCATTGGTGAAATTCAAAACCCCCCAATTTAACCTCAACAAAGAAAAAGAAAAATAAAAGACTGAAAAGACCTGTTATTGGTATTAAAGCCTCAAGGTTTTGTGGCTTAAAATCCTCAAAATGAGGCGCCAGCGTTTACGACAGCTCCTCCTCGCACCTGTTGCTGCGCTTTGCAGGACAGCTGGCTGAAATGACAGCGATACCCCTTCTCTAACCTGCAAGAAAGACCAATTTGACCAGTTTAAAGCATCTCAGACACACAGAAAACATGACCGCATACAATGCGTGGAAACTGTAGTAGCACCACCAATCACTCCAATCAAGTTATTCTTTTAGTTGGCCAGATGTGTGATGCTGGCTGCAAGGTTGACTAAGACAAGTATTATCAGGTTTTGCTACTTTATAAAAAGCAATAAAATCAAAACGGATAGGCATTTGAAACTTTCAAATACATTTCATTCTAAATAAACTAGCAATTAACTTAGTGAGATCATGTTATACATCTTTGTATTAAACATTATAATTGATACCATGTTATTGGGAAGCCGTGGTGTTTTTTATTGAAGCTTGCCAATCTGTGAGAATCTCATACTGAGTCATGGCTCCAGCTAAAGGTTCTCACAAAACACTTCACAGAGCGGTTCTAATATCTGTACTGAAACAAAGTTTGGGAGGAAAATCCCTAATGTTGAAGACTAAACTGTCAGTTTCTATCATTGGATCAGAAATGTCAGGTTGGAAGAGGAACTCATTCAAACACGCCAAAATCAGTCAACACCTCCAACAGGTTACTTTTTCTCTTTCTTCGTCCAGCTTTTTGAGTTTACTATTCTTGCTCACAACCCTTACGTTTCAGCTCCTGTATTGTTCCAGTCCATCTCATTTGTTGGTTACAGGCGTGGAGGTTGCTGTCTGTCATGCAGGGTCACCAGTCTGACAGGAATGCTCGGTGTCGGGGGGGGGGGAGCTGCCAGGAGAGGATGGATGTCCCAAGAGACACAAAACTCACAAAGACTAAACCCCATCACCGGACACTAATTACTGACCCGTTTCTTATGTTTCTTTTGTTTTTTTTTTACGGCAATGAGAAATTTACATTCCTGATAGGAATGCTATCGTTATAATTCTTTTCTGTTCATGGTACAAATGACTTCAGTAGCTTTTAATGACTATATTTAGTGCTGTACTTTGATTTCATTGAATCAAACACATCCCTCCATCGCTAGAATGGAGTTAAATGTTACTCCCAAAAGCTGCACATCAAGGCCATATTTGTTTTTGGTTCTCATTAAAAAGCTTCTGAATAATTATGTTTGTCTACTATTAGGGGAAACCTGGTAAAGTTTATTGTAAATGGTTGAATTTCAGGCGCAGACCTGTCGTTTGAGCGTAGTGCCTTACATTTTTAATTAGGTTTAATATGGGTTAAAACTAATGTTTTTAGTCAATGTCTTGCTATAGATACTAGTTTTGTCCAGGTTTCAAATGTCTTAAGTTCAAAGTTGAAGACTTTTGAGGTTGTCCTGATTCTTCCTAATTCAGTCAATCGGTTTTGTGCAACGCAGAAGCAGCAAAGCAGAGCTAAAGCACACTTGTACACTAAAAACCTACTTCAGGTCATTGTGGCCTAGTGGTTCAATCATTGTATCAATCAGCCCTGAACCTTTTCTCCAGATGATATTTGTTATCATCATGTGAGCAGATGCAAATTTCGGTCAAATTTGATGATACTGATTTTGAAGTGAATGCTTGTTTTTGAATCTGCTCCCTCTATGCCAATGGTAACATAGAACTCACTTTACTTTCCATATTGACCCTGATGTTCTAGCATCTTCTGGTGGTTTCTGAATTGTTCCCATTATTGTTACCAATTTTCTTTCATCCGAAGCAATCAATCGGTGTTAAATGGGGTTCAAAGGGGAAAACAATTCAAAGCACAAAACAAAATGTTTTTAGTAATGGATAAAGCAAACAATGGTCTTTTGGAATAACCTTCCCAAAGTAATAGTGTAACCCATACTTGAAGTTGAGAAAGTCAGCTAAGAAGTCCTATCCTTCCCTAGTAACCAAGCAAGTAAAATTGCACATTTTTGATTATAAGAGTGGACAAGATATTTATTCAAGCATCATTATCACTTTGTGGGGATTAGACAAAATATAATAATGGAAAAAAAAAATTCTAACTTGTGCATCCGCCTGCATTTCTGTTTAAATTCAGTGACGTTGTTTTCTTTCATTCCGAAAAGAAACAACTGAAAAACCTTATTAATCAAATCAAATTAATACAAAACTCTTGCTCATGATGTGTTTGCATAAAACTCTCGCTGCACTGTACTCTCACCATTCATACCTATCCTTGTGTCACACAACCACTTGCCCTCCTAGCTGCTTCGAAAGGTGAAACATCGACGGCTGGGAGGATGCAGAGGTTTTTATTGTATGCTGATTGCAGAACACGAGGGCTGGAGAGGTTGACGGTGCACCTAATAGAGGTGAAGAAAGGGCAACCACAAACCTTCTCCAACACTACCCAAAAAGATGCAACGTGATTGACTTTAAGGGGGGGGGATTGTGCAAAAAGGGATAAGATGAGGGTCAACACTGCTATAATAAATCTCCCAGGACCTAAATTAGTTTTTTTGTTGAGTTTTCTGTTTCATCTCGAAGAGTAGGATTTAATGCCCCTTTTGCTGTTTTCTGTGTTTTTTCTAAATTTGGACATAAAATTTTACTTGAAATAACATAAGGACAATATTATTTTTCAGTTAATAGCTACAAAAAAAGATAGAATGAGAAAACTATAAAATAATACACACATACATAACATTTAAACATTTGTGTGAGGAAATTCAAAAGGATAAAGAACAAAAAAAAAAGATTCACATTAGAAAGACAGAAACCTGCTAAAGCAATATCTTGCAGAAATTTGATTAATAGTCTACTTTTGCTTTCCACATCCATCCATCCACTTTCAATTACCTTTCAACATCATTAATTGCTTCTGGAGGAAGCACATATTGATGGTCCATCATGTGCGTGGCTGTTTGAGGCCCGACTTAGCTGACAAGTCATTTCCATTCTAGTACCCTGACCTAATCACCATATCTTATTATCATTCTCATGAAAACACTAATTACAAAGGCAGGGTGAACCTGATTTATGCTAATGGAAACGTGAATATACCACGGATGCATTAATCTAGAGTATAGGACCCTGCGCTGGTGTTAAGTGTGATTAGCATGTGATTACCATAGCATGGGTTATATCTACTGGAAGCCCTATCACTGATGGGCTGGGGGGGAAGTCTCTCCTGTCAACAGCAGGGAATGAGACTGATTTATCAGAGCAAGGGGAAATATTGTTATTAATTCAAAACAGGTCATATTGATTGTTGCATTCTAAAACAAATAACTAGTAATGAGAGAATTTTAGTTTGAAATGATGATGGCAACTTTTCTTCCTCAAGAAGGATTGGTAAATTTGTTTGATTAATTTAGCTTTGAAGGTTAAAAAATATATTAGAGCAGAAGCAGCGAAAGTGACTTGAATGTGGGGTTTCCATATAATGCTATTCTACTGACAGGGGTGATGTGGCTCTCCACCCAGGGAGGCACTCTGTGAGAGGACATTTTTGTTGTGAAGAATACAAAATTATCTGCCAGCTACTCCCTAGGGACTGGGTGCTAACTGAAGTAGTGCAAAATTTAAGCTCTCAGAAAATATGGCCATATAGCATGGCTGGGTTGATGATGTTTAAATCATCTGGAATCTGATATTTAAATCAGATTCCAGAATTAAATCAAAGGATAGATCTTTTTTGTTTGTTTGTTTATCTGTTCTTGTTCTCGCTTTTTTGTTGATAAACCCACATGAAGCATTTTACCACTACTGTTGAAAGACAAAATTACAAGTGAGTTAAAAAAATAAAAAAATAAATAAAAAAATCTAACGAGAGACATGTAAACTAAGGCATCTTATAACTACAACTGTTTTTGTTTCTATGGAATCGCACTTACAAGAAAAAAAAAACTGTAAAAGATACATTTGACGTGAAATGTTCACTCCTGTAAAATTTGACTCCTTTCTGAAGCCTGGTGACATGCCCTCTAGAAGTAGCATGGTGATATGATCTATCTGCCAATGTTGAGGCTTGCTCTGGTTTATGCGCTATATAAGCAACAAATTAGCATTTCCACAGTTATCGAACAAAGTGTTACAAGGCAAGTGTAAGTTTATTTCTTTATTTAGGAAAAGTGTTATTTAATGTGAGAAAGTCTTGCCTTAAATCAAGGTGCATACACAGCATGCACCATATTCTGATGGATACTGCATAAATGCTGCGTTCCCATTGAAACATGACTCCAGATATATATATAAATAGAACCACATGCCTTAACCTCCACATTTGGCCCATGCCGACCTTTGGGATCCAACATTTAGCCTATTTCTTTTTTTTTGTTTGTTTACTGTAAACTGATCCTTAGCAGTATTTCTGTTTGTTTTGTGTAACAAATTTCCAATTACCTCCTTGAAATGAGAAAAAATATTCTAAAACCTTTTACAAATAAATACTTAAAGGTTTTTTTTTCTTATGTATACTTCTCAGACAATCAGATTATATGAGATTAAAATGGATTAACCCAGTTGATTCCCTTTTCAACAATTCTTACAAATCTTAACTCAAAATAATCATTTGTTGCAAGGTCAAAAAATATGTTTATCTTTTACTTAATAGCTGTGGACAAAAATTAGAAAGCTCTGACAGTAAGTTGGAAAAGTTTTCATTTCACAGGCAAAAGTGAATAGTTTTGCTATTGCTTTTTTTTTTTTTAACCTTTGATAAGCGTAAGTGAAACGAACGTTCAACATGCAGCATTTCCGCTCACATCACATTTACTGCATATAATATACAGGATCGTTATGTAGCATTTAATCTTGTATTAAAAAGTAATCTCCAGTCTCTCTTAATCAAAGCCCACAGATGTGCCGAGCACAACACTTCACTTTCCGGAGCATCTCCTCCGTGCCATCTGTTCCTGCGTCCAGCTTCCTCAGTGGAGCTTCCAGCAGGCATGGGATGGTGCGTTTGTTTTGGGAGCCACGCGAGTACAAAGAACAGGGGCCAACTCTCTATCCCTGCTTTGATCCATCTATTCAGTGGAGCCCAATGCTCTCCCCCCACCCCCTCTGCCCCAGCTTGCACTTGCCTGGGTGGTTGGTGTGTTGGGTTGTGCCCTGCACATGGCACTCCAGCAGAAGGAGCCTATTGACGAAAGAACAGATTGGTGTTGAGTGTACCTGATGGCCATACCCCAACTCCTCTAATCTGCGGCCCCCCTCCCTTTTCTCTCTTTCTCTCTCTCTCTTTAAGCAATGACAATCCCTGTCTCCATCTTTGTAATACAAATTGCCACTGTGTAGTTGAGTTAAGAGAGTGGCAGAAGCCATTGTTGTTTAATCTGTATCAAAAAGCAGAGGTGATGCTGAGTGTGATCCTTTTCTTAGGGAGGATTAGGGTTGGTTTCTCTCCGTTAGCCCTCTTTTGGTAAGAGGCAGGAAAACTGGGTGAAACTAGCCAACAGGTTGAGGAAAAAAAAATGTGTGTGCGGAGAGTTTGTCTGCGGCTGAATTCATCTTTAGCCGAGCTGAGGGTCATCTGGCTTTAATAGGTGTTCTCAGGTGTTGGTTTTGATGTCTGCAGCTCTGTGTTGTTTGCTGTTGGGAATCAGATCCTGGCTTTCTCCTTCCCCCCTCTGCCCCGCTTCAGTCCCTCTGCACCGCAGCTAATACCACGCTCATTACGCCGCTATCGATCGGCCCTTTCTGCACACTAAAGGGCAAGGAAGTCTTATCCTCTTTTTTTTCCCTCCCCTTTGCCATTTTTTTTCCTATCCTATACCCTTTTCATAATCTGTTCTTATTTTTATTCTACAAGCCAACATCTATCCCTTCTCTGAGAATGGCATTTAAGTACCATTCTTTTCGGCTGCCTCGGTTTATACAGACGTTTGTGCAGGATGTAAAGAATTGATATTGTGAACCCCTCCTCCTCTGCTATCCGGCTCTATTACCATCCCTTCACGCTTCTTATTATCTTTTTTTTTTTTTATCTTGTAAGAGATTTTGTGTCTTGTAAAATAACACCCAATTTATTATACGGATCTTTGTAGAAGTATGCAGCCTTGTGTGGGCTGAGGTTTAAACCCTCGGTGATGTCATTGAAGGGAGTCTTGAATTATGGCTCTATACAACTAGTTCACTACATACAACAGTGCAATGTGCAGGAACTGCATTAGACAAACGTGGGAAAACAGCCAAGCTGCAGATTTAATGGTTAAAGTCTGCATTGCGGATTACTGCATTCTCTCTGTTTGAAATATATAAATTTTACATTTGAATGTTTTACTATATTCAGCTAAGTAATTTACCACTCCTTCCTCTTTTTTTCCAACCCTTTTACTCCTGCTTGATGCTTTTAAGAATGTCACTATCAAATTCTCACACTTTCTTTACAGTGTAAAATACTTTTTAAAATTTTGCTGTTTTTCCTAATACAGAGACATCCTAAAAAAAAAACAACCTAAAAAACAACAGAGTCATGTTGTAGTCAGTTTAACAGAGATGTGAGTCTGATTTAAAACTGTCATCTTAATGACTGACCTTTCCATTTTCATCCAATATAATATATTCCATTATAATATAATATAGACAACAGGATTTTGGAATAAAAAATAATTAAAATTAGCAATCTTGCAGTAACTTGGCAATCTGTCAAAGCAGAGATGTTAATAATGTCTGTAAGGAAAATTCTCCCCGTTGCTGCTTTTTACACAGCTTCATCCATATTATCTTTCTTCTTATATTTTTGATTCATAAATTAGCATTTTCTGTAGCTAGAGAATTCTACCCAGTTCTTTTCCTTGAAAATTAAAAGCTTCCAAATTGGTCAAAACAGTCTAAAGTTAAACTTAAAGTTTTGAAGCAAATTCGATGTAGGGCTCGGCAATTTAACGTTTTCTCGGACGCTAAAAGTATCTGAAATGTGTTTTAAGTGATGTTCAGCGCGCCAACTCAAAAGGAAACATGAAGAAAATATGCAGAGTCTTATATGAGTATTTAAACGTGTTAGCGTCACATTTCCGTTTGTCTTAATCAGTGGGTCATTTACGTTGCAATGAAACAAAGACCAAAAAAAAACTAAATTCAGCAAAGCTGTTTGTCTCAAAATTCAGCTTCAAAATATAGTATCTGTTAGCTTTGAATGCGTTGGGCTAATTTCTTTTGAACTGGCATGGATCGTCAACGTTAATGCACTTAGAAGGAGGAACAGTATGACAATTTTTTTGCGCACATCAAAGAGTTCCTTCAAGACAACGGCCTTTCCTTTCTGTTGACAGAATTTATTTGCATTTCTTCTGCTGTAGTAACTCAGCAAGGGGTTGTCTGTGCTTTGACCCCGCAGCTCCCAAACCACATTGATTGTTAAACCATAATTGCTTGCATACCATACGACAGCATATTTTCTTGACTTTGCCTTCAATTCTTCCAGCTCCGTTTTTTTGTCTCCTCAATGTATTCCTCGCTAATCTCACCCAATCTTCACAGCCAGGTTTCATGCTGGAGAACCGTTCGGTGTGCGTGGACTCAAAGGTGGCGCTACGTCTTTTGCTGTTACGCAGGTTAGATACCTCTGACCCCCTGCTACCTCTATGTCTTTGTTTCACGGCTGACAGAGGGAGTGCCAGAGCTCCTCCGGCTCGGGTGATTTATGACCAGCAGCTGCTCTTGTAGCCCATGACCCACACAGCTGGGTGTCAGATGTGGTCTCCCCTGTAAGCAGAAACTTATCTGGCAACCCAACATCAGTTTAAAGCTGGACAGAGAGAGGGAGAGAGAGAGGAGGAGGAGGAGCAGGAAAGGATAAAGACCAACCAAGGAAAAGAGTCATAAGACTCATAAGATAAATTGTTTGAAAGATTGAAAGGATTGAAATTTGGTGAAATAATAACCGTAAAGGCTGTACTTGTTGACAGCATTAAAGCTAGAAGCCTGACAGAAAAAAAAAGAAAAAAAAAAGAATTTGAATGCAGCAGCTGGACTCTGCATTGATTTCTGCTCGTGCAGAGAAAGCAAAATGTTTGTATTATTTCATAAGCCAATTAGCTGCAAGGAGACTCATCTCCCTGTGTGCCTATTGACCCGCAGTCTGTGGCTGCAGCTTTATTGTCTAGGGGGGTGCTCTATAAAAGATCAATAAGAGGCGAGTGATTGGATTACGGGGGTAATCAATGGATTGTACTAATATATAACTAGAGTGATTACAGAGTACTGGCTAATAGGAGGCATCTGAAAGCTGTAAAAACATCACACTCCCACCGGTGGTGAGAAGACCGGAGCAAGTCCTAAACGTGTGTGTGTGTGTGTGTGTGTGTGCAGCTGAAAGTATGTGTCTGTGTGCAGGTGCATGTCACCAGTGTACGTTTGACCACATGTTTGTAGGGCAGTTAGGGGGTGGCGCTAGGGTAGATGATGGGTTGATTTCCCTGATAATTCAGCCATTGAATAATAGCACTAACAGATGGCGTGTGATAGCTGCTCCGAAGAGGTGATCATCGGATTCCTGCTGCAATACAGTGACGTGTCTTCTGGGTTCAGTGGAGCAACACATGGGGAGGCAATTAGACCCACTTTCAAATGAGTAGCAAGTGAGGCTTTCATGGCAAACGGTTTGTATAAGGAAAATGATGTTTAGCAGTAAACATTAACTCCTTATACGATTAGAACTTTGCAATCTTCATATTTATATCCTTGCCTTCTCAAAGAGATAAAATAAAGATAAAACAATGCTGGCATTAAATGTTGTTTTTTCCCTTTTATACCACAGCCGATTGCTAAACGCTCCTGGTGTTGACTTACTTAGATATTTAAGATTTATCATAAAGTAGTGTTTGTCCGAGAAGGTCTGTGAAGGACTTTAAGCATTCCCCCCATTGTGTCAAAAAACTACAAAAGTATAACTTGATTATTAGCATTTTGTTTTGAGAAAGCGAAACGTTTTCTCTATGCATAAAATTCAAGACATTGAAAGGCTATTTCTACCAAATTCCTTTAGTATCTTTCTACACAGCTTCAAGTATCAAGTATCAGAGTAAAAACCAGGCTTGCGCACCGATTTGGAAGACCGTGTGTGATAATTTGCCAACAGGTCCCATTCCCTTGGGGAACAAGCAACAGATCATTACTTTTGTGAAGCAGGACATTTTGTTTTAATCTCAGGATCGATAATTGTGAGATTATTCATGCTGGGGATGTCCTAATTAAGGCATTTTAAGAAAACCATAAACCGGATTGATACAATTGTGTTGACTTGATTTAGCAGGAACTCGGGCTGCTGCGTCCTGAATAGCTTGCAGATATAAAATTGACGAGCTGTCTGGTTTGCTAAAAGGAGCCTTACAGTAGTCTAGAGACACATGGCTTGCACAGCCAATTTTTAACGATCAGTGTTTGTCAAATGGATGGCCCTTGTACATGAGTCATGTTAAATAACTTAGATTTGCATCAAAGATAAAAAATAAAATCTCAAAAGGGCCATATGTAGATTAAACACAAACATCACTACTCCTTATAAATGTCAAATATATATAAAAGTCTAGGGGCTTTTGTAGAAAATCTAAATACAAATCTTAGCCAAATTGCTAATTGCTGCTCTCTCTTCAACAGCACCACTGCTATTTGCGATGGTACAGATCCAGCTATGGATTCTTCATCATTATCAAAAAGCATATTCTTATTCCAACACCGGACAAACATCTTCCACCTGGAAACGTCTCATTGGTTGGGGAAACTAAATCAGTTTTCAGAGAGTTTCTGGTCCGTCTGGAGTGTTTCTTTGGTCGTAAAATGAATTACCTATGGGATTAATAAAGTGTTTACCTTACCTTACCTTACGATGGTTACTTACTACCAAGATACGTCCTACAGGACACAGCATTATGAGACTAAGCTTCTTAAGCAACATAAAAACTTTCTACTAGGCGTAACTGGAGAAAACATAACCATATTATTTTTCTGCAAACCAAAAAATTCAGTGTACAAACACACAGTGTTTTGAATGTATATATTCGACAGCGTGTGCTCACTCTCTAAATTCTTCAGTTTTATATTATGTGCTCTTCAGCTTTGATAATGTGTTCAAATATTTGATTCAGATTTGTTTGTTAGGTTGAGGTTGCAGATGGTTCTCATGCATGCAATCCAACAAAAACTATTTTATTATGCATAGAAATAAAATGTAATAAAAAAAAGAAAACCATGCAAAAAAAAAAAAAAAATACCTGCCTTGGCATCCAAAATGTGCCCAGTTGGCAGGAACTAAGTCATGTAAACACTGCGTGGATCTGTTTGTAAAATTTTATATTTTTTATGTTTATGTTTATTTATGTTCCATAATTGCTGCACCTTTAAGAGATTTTCGGAAATCCAAAGAGACAATATCTTTCCTTCGGGGTTAGCAAAGGTGAGGAGATAAAATATGAAGAGTGAAACCAATACAGAGTTCAGAGTGGTGCAGAGCTGAATCAGAACCATGACAGATCCAGACCAGAACATCAACTTTTTTGGTATTGGTAAAGTGCAAAACACACAAACAAATAGCAGAGAAAGTGAACCTTCTGTATTACATTTTTAAACATTACTTTATCCTAATAACTTGCTGTTGTCATTGTAATATTCTTCTAAATACATTTGTTTCCATTTCTTTTAAACAATCTAATAATAACCATGCACTTTTGACTCATCTGCATAGCAGCAAATTTTCTTTTTTCTTTTTTTTTATTATACCCCATATGCTACTACATTTCAGAGTTCATAATGGGCAGATGCAAGAGACAAGAAGACCACCAGCTGGTAAAGTTGTCCATTGTCTGCAGGGCTGAGAGCAGAAACGTGACCGGCAGACTAATCTTGTTAGACACTTCGCACCCGAAAGCCAGAAAGTAATGATGTAATGATAATGACAAACCTTTTAACAAGTAATTATCTGTGTTTATCAACACGTGCCAGGCCATTTAATATAATTGAGAGAGTAATAACCACCAATCTTGTCAGCACCTTTAATAATTTCTTTGATTTGCCAAGCACTTAAAAGCTCAAACCACCATGATATCACTTTCTTCACAGAATGGCTCCAGCACACTGACAGAGACTAAGGTCTTTGTCTTGATTCTCTGTCCCACATCTTTCTTTTCTTTTTTCTTTTTTTTTTTTTTTTTGCACCTCTGTTCAGAATAGCAGAATTAGTGAGATGTGGTTAAACACCTTAAATCCTATTTGAAGGTGTCTGTTTGATTTCTTCTTAGCTGCTTTGTCGCGTGTCTTTTTTGCTCAAATACGAGGCAGAGATCAGTTCCTGCAGACTGAGGAGCTTTGGGGAAGTTTGCTCAAGAGTTTAGTTGGCTTTTAAGTGACAAATGGCGGATATAAGCCGTGGGTGTGTTGCTTATAGCCTGATTGAGGAGAATTAAGAAAAACTACATAATAATTCCACCCTTAGTGGATTTGTGTTTGCTGTTATTATGGTATTTGCGTTTTACTAAATTTGATAGTAAATAATTTCAATTGGAGTATAATTTTTTGTGAAGCACATATTCCATGCACATGATATCTGCAGCCAGGTCTTCAGCCATTAGCCTTGACGCCTGTTCCCTCCTTCTTTCCGTTTTCTGGCTGTTTAAGTGTCCGTTTAAAAAGCTGCTCTGTCCCAGAGGACTCGTCTTTTACCTGTCATCCCTATCCAAAGCACTAATCACCGCACAAAGCTCAGAGGGAGCTCACCATGCACTTGTTAGCCCTCGTCCCAATCTTCCATCGCATCCCCTTTGACACCCACACAGCCTCCTAATTCCCCCTATTATGTTCTTATGTTTCTATAGCCTCCTAATGAGACAAGAAAGAGGAGTATCAGGTTGTGTCCATTGATGCGGCAGGGCCCGGCGTGTGTTGAATGTGTGTGAATGCGCGCACTGGTTCTGTGAGCCATCTGCCTGTCGCAGGAAACATGCCATGTAATAACGGAATCATGACCGTGGAGATCAGGGCCCCGGCAGGGAGCCTTGTATTCATGGAGCTTTTAAAGGCAGCCATCCCGTACTGATCAGACACGCCCAGTTGGGTCTCTCCCTTTTTCAATTCTTGTCTTTCTTTCTTTTTTTTTTTATTCGCATCCCCAAAAGACTCGTGCACCCCTTAATTCCACGTTCCCAGCCACATAGGCTGCAAGACTTCTTGCTGCTAGGGGGTTGATGCGGTCGCCAGGGTCAGAGGTGCTTGTTGGAGGTGAGGTTCAGACAGCGAGCCCATCTGATAGGACCATCTGGACGAGTGACCTGACATAATTAGTTATTAATTCTCCTCAGAAAGGGGGGGAAAGAGGGGAGGCGGTTACACGCGGTTAATGCTCTTACTCGCGCTAATGCTGTCAGCTCCAGGATTACGGACATAAGCGGGATTCTTGTGCGATAGAGAACTGAGAGGAAATGGGAAGCAGATCAGGAGACTTCCACAAAGCCCAGTATACTTTTAACTTAAAGTTAACCGTGTTTTACAATTTGCTTCAGATTAATTGTTTTTACTTTGCAGAATGGTTTACTTGAAGTTAACAGAGATGCTCCATATCTAGCTATGCCAGCCTAGACTGCCTAAAAAGGCAGCCCAGGATACCAAGTATGCGTTCCACACTGCCTAAAAAATGCATGTTTTCGCATGCTTCAGTTTAGGAAAATTAAGTCCAAAAACAATAACCTTCCCTACTCAATCTTTACTTAATAAGCTTAAAAAAGCCTCTTAGCTTCTTGTCTTTAATAATGATTACATAACTCTGATTTATTGACCTTTGTTGAATGTTAACTTATTATTATAACTTGATATACATTTTTTAAATATATCCTCTCCTACTTTTCTTCTCATTTATTATATAATGAGTTTCACTCATTTTTTGCACAGAAACACTGAAATCAAACAGTTATACCTGTGTAGTTTTGGAATGCACTCCAAACAAATAATTTACCAAATAATAAATGGGATTTTTTTTTACTTTTTATTTTTTTAATTGATCCAAAGGCTACCAGAATCATAGTTTGAAACTTAAAGATTGCAAAACCGTCTTCAAAGGAAAGCGTGGAGAATCTGAAAGATTAGATCTGAGTGTTACTTATTTGGATTAAAGTTCAATTGTATGTTTCCGTGTTGCTTTATTTTGCTTTAAGACACGGCTGTTTTTTTTGTTGTTTTTTTTTTGTCCCTTGCTCTGCTTAATTAACTTGCAATGTTTGAACAATTTCTACATAATTGTAAAATATGTAGCAATGCACTAGATAATTAGCTTTATCTTGGCAACACTGCAAAGTTGTGTTCTGAGGTTTTACACGATTGAATAATAAATAAATTAAAAAATATATATTTAACAAGAATCAGCACACAGGTCCTATAAAGATAACATCCAAATGTGTTCAAGAGAAAACAAAAAAGAAGAAGAATGGAATGGGAAAAATATGTAAGCAGTTCCTCCAGTGTCCATAGGAAGTATGAGAAAAATTTGGGATGTGGTTCATTGATAATTATCCTGGGAGTGTTCAAAAGTTGATTTGGAATTCCCCAAGCCCCCCCGCCCCCCAACACACACACACACACACACACACACACACACACACACACACACACAAGAGAAAAGAAAAAAAAACATCTGGTGCTCAACTCCTTTTGGTGCAAAGTGTCTAATGCTGCCATGCAGGACTACACTAGTACAGTGTCAGCGAGCGGCCCCTCCTGCCGCTCTGCTGCTGCAAGGGAATCTCCTCATTGGCATGCAAGGCTGCGACTTGGTGCCGTGGAGCACCGGCACCTTCTCTCAGGAGACTCTCTCCCCGCTCTCTCCTCTCTCCTTCTTTCTCCTTGTCTTTCTCCTGCACTTCTCCCTCTCGTGCCTCGCACAGCTGTCACAATATCTGCTCAATGTGAACACTGGAGAAGTCGCAAGATTAGAAGAGCCTCGCTGATGTGACGCTCCTAGAGCAGGAGATTTCGAGTCAGAACGGGCTGAAAGGCCTCTTGTGAGAGGCATTAAAGCAATCTTGAGATTTGTAAATGGGTTTGTATTGTGTATGTCGCGCAGCTGTGAGTGCACCTGGGGATCCTACTGAAATTCATTGTAAAAAAAAAAAAAAAGGTATGTGTAAATCACATAAAACGCTGTGACAGCATCAGAATGTATTCTGCTGTGTGTTTTATTTATTTATTTTTTTTTGGCAGACAGGCCGTGGGGTTTGTGGCACGGTGAGATGGACCCGGATCCAGGCACACAAAACAAACAAACAAACAAACAAGCAAACAAGCGGATAACCAAAGTACTGGCATGTGTTGAGCATTTTGCGAAGTAGTTGGAACAAACAGTGACACGAGAGAGCGGAGAGAACTGGAGAGAGAGACGACACAGATCCTGTGTGGCTCTGTGGATTTGTAAAGAGTGAAAGCACAGGCAAGAGCGCTGATACCAGCCAGACTCAAGCTGTGGGCAAATCAAGCGTGAAATCGGGAACAAAGGGATTCACGGGATTGAAGGGCATTAGACTCATAGTGTCTGAGCCTCGGAGGTGTGTGTGTGGGTGTGTGTGTGCGTGTGTATGTGTGTGTGTGTGTGTGTGTTTGTGCGCTAAAGAGGCTCAGGATGTTGTGTTTGTAGTCTTTCTAATATCCTTATTGCAAAAGGATTAGGCACTTTTAAATTAAGGTGGCTTTGTTTCACCATTAGCAGGCAATCCAGCCTTTTATTGCAATTTTAGTTTGAATTAAAATTCCAGGAGAAGGATTCTTCACCTGTTTCCTGAACATATATTGATTTATTCATTCATTTGTTTGTTTGTAAAGCAAACAATGCAGATACTTTCAAATTCTCGCTCTCGGTTTACATGACAATTTAAATGCTGAAAATGAATACGGTTTTGTGCAAAAGTAAGTAAAGTTGAAGATAGCTGCTAAAAAGCTTGTTTTGTTCCATTTGTCTCATTTGTTGTCAGAAATGTAGATTAATATGTATCTGTTTCTTTAAATTGTGAAAAAAACATATGTTTAAATGTCATATATTATTATACAATATTTAACATAAATAATACATTTGATATTATATGACTAAATGTCATATAATACTATATGACATTATATAGTGTCTTAAAGTATTATATGAAACTATATAATATTATATAGTGTCATATAATACACTATATTACAGTGTATTATAACATAGACTATATTGTCTAGTGTATTGAAATATTTACTATGTTTATTTATTGTAAATATTACAAGTTGTAAATATTGCTACTTGGAATACTTACTACTGCAAGTAGTAAATATTGTGAGCAATATTTACTAATTGACTACTAGTAGTAAATACTTCTAATTTAATAGTATTTATCTAGTTTCGTATGAATAGTCATCATCTTATTGACACAATTTTCAGATTCCTTTCATAACGTCCTTTTAATTTAACACTGCCAACAGCAAAGTGTGTTGCCGTTGGCCTCCTTGCTTAATTGTGAAGCAGGAAAATCCACTTTTGTCTACCTACATGACAATTTCACATTAAAACTAACATTACATAGCTGGTTGCCACTTCAGCCTTTACCAGTAGCTCATCACGCAAAAACTAAAATGGTCAAAGGCCATTTGACCATTTTAGTCAAATACCTTTGGTTGTACTGGCCACTTGAAATGCTCTTTCACTTTAGCCACATTCACCCGGTGGCACTCAGAAACAAACATCAGTTCGCTGAACAATGTGTAAGAAGGAGTTAAGTGCCTTGCCCAAGGGTCCATGAAGCAAGAATCAAAGCAGCTACATTCCAGTACAGTATCTTCTCAAAGCTATTCGTTTCTAAAAAGGTTACCTGTAGTTTTCTAGATAATTTATTCCTTACATAAAGTGATAAATGTCTTGCCTTCAATACTGTTGAAAGTGCATTCTTGTGATTTTAAAACTTGTTTTGAATACATAATCCACACTCAATAGGGAGGTTAATAAATTATAGCCCTATTACCACCTTGCTGTTGCCACCAGATTTAGAGCTTGTGGTTGACTCTAAGAAGAATTTGGTCTTCCTGTTAGTGAAGGTCTCGCATTTACTCAAAGTTGCACACTTTGTTGAAGAAACGTAAATTAAAACTGCTCTTTTAGGTTTGAAATAGGTGGCGTTTCTCTTTTGAAGCAACGGCGAGATTGATAGCTCCACTTTTTATGTCTGTGGTGGATTATGTGTACATGCATGCTTCTTTACCAGTGGCTGCACATGTTGGACTGCCTAGAATCAGCTGCGGAGCGTCTTAAATCTTAAGGAGCTGGTCTGTGAACATTTTTTTTAAAAATGGCTTTAAATGACCACACTTGCAGATGGTTTAAAAACGGGTGCTCACTTTTATTTGCACTTTTACATTTGAATCAAATTATGTCCAAACTCATTTCTGCAATGCTGGCTTCCCTCCTGCAATCTAATTGTGGCTAAATAAAGGTCAAATAAAAAAATGTCTGAAAATGACACAAAGAGAGATATAGAAAGAAAAGTATAGAGACAGAACAGATTTTTTTGAACATTTTGGAGAAAACTGTGAAACTGTTTTCCCACACTGAAATGTTTGACAAGTCTATAATTATCCTCGTGAATTTGGGGCTGTTTGAATGCATTGGAATCCAAATGTATATATTTAAAGGTCTAAATTTGGATTTAAATCCGTGATAATTGTATATATAGAAACTCTTCTTCATTCTACTACCTATCCAAACTTATTAAAGTTATTTGTAAGTTTTATTATTATTTTTTTATTTTTATTTTTTTCACAGATAAAAGTCTTTGGGTCAGACATTAATTCTAAAAACTATGCAGTAAATTAAGCTTGAAGTGTTTTTTTGTTGGAGCAAGACATCTAACATTATATTTTTGCCATACTTCAAAATATCAGATATGCACTGAAGGGAAACGTTTCAACAATAAATATTATGTACAAATGAGTTTTCTTGAAAACATCTATATATATATATATATATATATATATATATATATATATATATATATATATATATATATATATATATATATAGATACTTTCACAAGATAAGCGATTACACTACTGTAAAATTTGTTTCTTCTCTAAGTACTTTCCAGGCAGCATTCCTAATTAAGACAGAAAATAAACCTTATTTCCTCTCCTCTTTGCAACTTGACCTCAGTTTCCTGACTCAGCCAATCAGATCGACCAGATGACCTCAATATCCTAGTCCAGCCGATCAGAACATCTAAATGTCCTGTGGTCGGTTTGCTGTGGAGGTGTCGCTGGACGTTCTGCTCGAATGACTTTTCCCAGGTCTCTGCTGTCATGCCCTCTCTCAACTGCTGGTGCCTTTCGACATAAACCGTTTGTTTTGGTGCGGAGATTGCGAGGGTTAACACCTTACAATGTTTTTCTTTTTTAAAGTTAAATTTGAACAACCCACTATTTCCACACTGATTTACGGGGCAGAGGATTTAAACAATTAACGTGTCTGTTCACACTGAAAAAAGGTCATAAAGTACGCAGACGAGCAGAAAACATGTTGAAACATTTTCCTGTCCGCTGCTCCGAAGCCGCTTCATGAGCATGACTCCTCACTAAGTGCCAGACTGAGTTATGGAGGCTCTGGTGGAGAAACACTTTAATTGTTGTATGAATATGCAATTGTGCCTCGTTCCTGGACCTGAAATCAATCACGTGGACATTCAGCAGCCCTTCTGAGCCTTGCCACCTGCCTTCTCAAATTCTGTGGTTATTTATGGAGGAAGGAACCATTTTTCCTTTTCTGGGGGTTTGAAACCTTGGAGGTGTAATCTGAAATTAGCATAATGTCCACAGATATTCATATTAATCACATCTTTATCATGTCTGGCTTAATGGACGGAGATAAAACTGGTTTACTCGTTCATTTTATGTGCAATGCCAACATGTGCTTTTAATGGTGTCATAAAATACAATGTTATATTTATTGGTTTAATTATATGTTAAATTAAACACTGAACCCTTCATCCCCACTATGATATATTACGGTGACAGCATCATGCCGTGGTGATTGTTTTCTTCAACAGTGACAGGAAAACTCTTCAGAGCCAACGGGAACATGAAAAATACAAAGTTATTTTGTGAGAAAATGTTTTACAGAAGCCAGTAAATGGACTGGATCAGGGATTGACCTTCAGCAGAACTCTGACCAAACCTAGTTAACACCTAGACTTTCATAAACCCACTTCACAATTTGAGCTAAATCTAAAATAACAGCTCTTAAGCTAGCTTGCAAGAAAGAAAAAAAAAAAATGTTTTACTCTGGATGCGCATAGCTCGAGATTCACTCAAATTAGCTGTATGAGTTCAAAAGTGGTTTTATAAAGTGTTGATTCAAGTGAGGTGAATGCATGTCCATGTTACATCTTTGAGATTTTTACTTGATGAATAAAATGAAAATCTTATATTTGTAATATTTGCCTATCTTGATCATTTTTATTACAAAAACCGGACGGAAAACTGTGAATCTTTTTTTTTTTTTTAACTGCAGCAGACTCTCTTTCTCATTCACTAATTAACAGCTCCTTTCTTTAGAGTAAGAAGGTTAAGAAGATCTGGAGTGAGGAGCCATGAAGTAGTTGGGGAGGTGAATGGTGGGGAATAAAGTCTGGGCAAAGAGCCCAGTGTTTGGCCTAATTTGTAACTGGTTCTACATGTGAAAGCCTTCAGGGCACATCAGGCAAAAGCTTCGGTATTTGGGGTTGGGGGGAGAAAAACGGCTCTGATTTTTTTGAGAACAGTAGAGACACTTTCACACACGCAATCATTCACACACACGCTCTTCATGAACCTTGATGATGTCAGCAGCTGAGTTTTGGAGCAGTTTTGCCTCCCGGAACGACAGCAGAAGGGGGAAATCTGGCAGACCATCACAAAGTTATGTCAATGGTGACTGATGGGAGGTCTGAATCCGGGCCAAAACTGTGTCCAGGTCCCGAGAACCTCTGACAGTCAGCCAGACAAGCTCTCCAGCAACATGTGAGTATGTTGCATACATTAAAAATAAACCATAGGAAAGTTGTCCTACAGTTAATGTAAAAGATCCGCCAGAAAAAAAAAAAAATGTGTTGCTGCAACTGTTTGGAAAACTTAAAGTGGTGGTTTGTAATTGTCACAAATCACTAATGTTTTTCATTTCTAATAAACAAAATTACATTCTTGTTTTCTTTTTAAATACACGGCCTAATACAGCAATTTTATTAAGTTCAAAATGCATTCTGGGGGCCAGCTGCGGCCCCCGGACCAATTTTGCTTGGCCTTGGACCCCAATTCATTAACTGTATATATCTGGCCTGCCAGCACAGGTTGTTGATGCAGATGAAGATTTTCTTTTTTATCTGTTGTTTGTTTTTTATTTTTTCAAAGATATTGAAATTTTTCTATAGATCAAAACTGTTATGTATAACACAAAATTTTCACCTTTTATCAAATATTCTGTTTTCTTTTTATTCTTCTTATTATTAATTTTATGCTAACCCCAAAGGGATTTTTATCAGGATTTTATTTGACAGACCACCTCAATTGACTGCATAATCATTAAGTTAAAGGAAACTGATGCATGTTTCCAAAATGTTTTGACAAATGATTCTGAAAAATGAGATGTTTACATGTATTCGGCCTCTTTCACTGCTAAAGCCCTAAATAAATCACAATACACTCCACCTGTGTGCAGTTTAATATCAGTATTAAACTGCACACAGTTTAATACTGATTTAGGAAGTCTTTTAGTTGGTAATGTGAACTTTAATTAAAAAAAATGAGGCCGAATAGTTTGTAGTAACTTGGGAGGTGCTGCAGAAATCCAAAACCTAGAAAAATCTGACGATGAATAGGGCCTTCATAGAAGACCTAGAATGGAAAAAAAACAACCATAGTAGAAAATAAGCCATGACTGCTATTCATGATGGAAAATTAACACTGCACATCACACTGAATGCACAATTCCCACATTGAAATGCAGTGGCGCCGTTGGGCTGGGATGCTTTTTATCAGCAAGGATGGCAAAGAGTTGATGGGATGATGGATGGAGCAAAATGAAGGGAAAACATCAACTAAAAGAGAGATGTGAAAGACTTGAGCCTGAGGTGGAGGTTCACCGTCCAGCAGGACGACAAGCCTAAACATTTGGTCTATCAAGTCAAACCTCTGTAAAATTTGCAGACCGAACTATGCATACTTTTGTGATTTGTGACAAGAATTCCTGCTCATCTTTTTCATGATGAGCATAAAAAAAAATAACAAAAATAAAAAAACAAACAATAAAAGATTTTTTTTTCTCATTCTTTCTTTACTATGGTGTTTTACAAAAAGGTTAAAAATTAAATTAAATTGAACCAAACAAAAAAAATACACAACTAATTTAACTTAAATACTATACATACATCAATACTTCTATCAAATATCAGAGGTCTTGAGCAGTAGCATTGTGTGTATGTGAATGAAACAAAAGCAGCTGAGATAACTGATGTTTTGTTTGCAGCAGTTTTCAGATCTAGGTCACATTTTAAGCCAATTAATAAATAAATTTTAAACCTTTTCTTTAATAAAAAAAAAGAATATATTATGTGATTATATTTTAAAATAAAAAAAAATGAAATGAGAAACTAAACCTTTCATTAAGGTCTGTACTGATTATTTTATCCCTCGAGACGGCCATGCTTTGAGAAAACCAGCTGCTGAAGAATAGTCTTGTAATCTAACGCATACTTTGCAATTCGGTAAAATTAAGTCAACAAAAATTTTTTAAAAATACCTTCATTTGTTTCACATGTTTTAGATGTGACCAACTTCTCACTCCGTGCCACGCTCGCCTGCAGAGTTTACTCATTTGCACGTCAAAGGAAAATGTTTCCTTTTGTTTTCCATGTTGTTTATTCTTTTCATTCGTTATGGTAATGATGGTCTGATCCAATCACAGAAACTGTTTTATTTGCACCAGAAAATATTTCTATTTCGACTGAAAATAATGGAACATGCAGAAAAACAGTCCACCGACTAATAAATACAAGGAAACATTGACATCTTACAACAGTGAAATGCAGATCTTTCCGTTGTTGCACTTTAATGCGTTTGAGGAGATTTTCAGGTAAAGGGGCAAATGGAACAGCACATTTTCCTACAGTCTGTGGAAGTCACGTCCTGGACAGATTAACTCAGATGTCCAACGATGCATGAGGGGAGTGAGACGGAAACATTTGCTTGATGATTAACCAGCCTTCTGGTGGGAGAGTGCGCAGTTCACCACCGTTAAAATAACAGCAACTTCCTGTTGTGGAGCAAACTTTTTCCCAGTGCCACGCAGTGTATAAATATTATTTCCTTTGAGCTTTGGAATAACATCCTCTGACAACAAAGAAAAGAAAATGGCGCAATGCAAGGGCCTGACATTTACAAGCAGTGATCAATGGACCACCAAGAGGACATCAGTGCAACAACAAGGTGTCTTGCATCCTTCTGTCAACATTTTGTCTCTTGCACCAGGCATCTGGTCGCTGATGCTCACACATACGTGGCCATCGGCTGCAACGTCCTCATTTAGACGACATAATCAACCTGCACCAGAAACTGTCAGCTGCCGTTGGTAATGATAACTGAGGTGGCCTTGTGTCCTTGCATCTGCTCCGCCTGCATCCTCACATGAGACGCCACGTCATACTGGACTCCTCCACATGCCAGGCTAGAATAACTCCGCAAGTTCTCTGGGTCGTACAGGTGCTCCAGGGAGTACCCGGTCAAAGCATAAGCCGCCTGCCTTTCCATCTGCTGCCTCTCCTGGGCCGGATAGAGCAGCGGACTACTGTGGGCTTGTGCAGGGTGTGGTGACAAATCTGTCGGCATGTAGTCTTTGGTTAGAGGGAGGCCAGGCCTGGGGACGCCGTCCGAGCCGGGGCTGCTGAGGCGAGACACCGACACGGGGCTGGTTGTGTTTTCGTCATTGTCGTGGGAGCCGAGCGCTTTGACGCTGTCCCGGTGATGCAGGCGCTCTGACGGGAGGTCGATGCTGGGAGCCCCAGGACCACGACACACCACGCTAGGCATGGTGAGCTGAGAATGATGGGGTATGGAGGCGGCGAAGCACGGACTGTGAGTTTTGGTGAGACCTGAAACGTCCAGCAGCACCTTCTGCTGCTGCAAGCGATTCTCTTCCTCTTTAATCATCTGCTGTGTGGCTCGGATCAGGGTCTCCATCTTGCTTGGTTCTCGAGGACTTGATTGGAACTGGTCACCGTGATAGCGCTCACCAGAGTCGCTGGTGGACCCGCCTCCATCAGGAGAACTCACAACACTGTCTTCATCCCAGTGGCCCCGTCCTGCAACAGAGAAATAAAGTCAGTCTTAGTAAAGATAAACAAATAGCTAATGTGTAAAATCCTGCTTTCAGTGCATTAAGGAGTCATGAGCTGATGTCTTGGTAGAGGCACAGTGGGGGGATTGTTACACTGTTTAAGGATGTGAAATGTGAAATAACTTGGATGTCGATTGCAGGCAATTTTTTGAACAGATGGTAGCAATCGCCACACTGGCAAGAGACAGCGTAAACAACTTAGCATGTCCCATAATAGCATTTGGAAGCTACCAGGAGAAACAAGGCCAGAGCTATTTTCAGAGACAGATGGTTGTGGTCTCAACCCTAACACCTCACCATGAATGGCGCCATGGTAGGATGTGATTTCATAGCCCTCACTGTTGTCCACAGAGAATTTTGGAAGCGACAGCACAGAACGCGTGGTGTCCCACCACATCTCTCGACCCGACTGAGGGGTTCCCAGGAAATAACGGCCTCCTTGGCATCGGACACGGTCGCAGGTGGTGGTGTGAGGGTGAGCTTGGGTGTGGGCGAGATCATCTTCAGATAAACCCAGACCGTAGCACAGGGATCCGGAGTCTGGATACAGTCTGTAGGCGCACGATGCCTCGGCAGCCTCACTTGGATCCAGCAACTGAGGCGAGGCCGAGTCTGTCAGGGGGCTCCCCCCCCACTGGCTGTCTTGGTCAGATTCTGAGCGCTCTGGATTAAAAGCTGCAAATTGCTGGAAAGACACAACATCACAGTTTGAATGGCGTCCCTAACAAGTTTTTGGCAAGCAAGAACAAAAAACTTTCTTTGATTTTTAGCTCCATAAGGCAAGTTTTTACCTGTGGATAGGGCGATACTCTAGATTTTGCCTTCGACTGGGTCAGACGGGACTTGGATGTTTTTCTGTCCTCGCTGTGACTGTCAGCATAAGGGAAGGCCGGTTTAGTAGGGCTCATTTGGTCCAAGGAAAGCTGCATTCCTTTATACTCGGTGTCCCTTTAAACAAAGATTACAAACATGTTAGATATTAACAGAAAACTACAGTTTCGAAAGAATTACACACTATGATTTATTTTGTGGTCTCCCAGTGTTGAAAACATAACTAAGAAGCAAGTTGTAAAACTTGCAACCTTCCAGCCTTGGATAAGAAAATTGTTCCATGTTTTATATTGCTTCATTCATTTGCCTTTTTAAAACACCTCTAATTATCACAATACTCACATATAACATAATGCACTGATTAGCATCCAAAATGTGTATGAAAAGTTAGAGAATTTAAACATGTATTTGGAAAGTTTGAATCTTTCTTGTGTTAAAGCATCTTTACTCAAGACAAGTCTTAGTACTTTGTTGCTTAAAATGGGTTATTCAGCAGAAACATTCAGCAGATAAATGATTACTAAAGATACAAAGAAAGAAGGACAGCTTATTTTGATTAATGAGATGAAAAATATATTAAGGAAATTTACATTTTATATATAAAAAAAAAGTGTGCTACTGAATTGCTTTTGCTTTTTACAGTAAATTGAGATTTTGAACTCTGACTTAACTTTTGGTTCCAGGCTATATTTAGCTAATTACTACTTTTCCATGTTGATAACTCTGGAACGTTTCAACAAACTACATTTAATTGACTTGTGGGGAGCGTCTATCTTCTGTTGGTAAAGTAATGATTTGCGTCTAACAGCGCACAGCAGACATTCCAACAGAATCGTTCACTTGCACAATTATCCAATTGCTTTTGTCTGTGACGCTGTTAGTCGCAGACTTAATGGAAGGTTTAGTTTAGAAGGTTTAGTTCAGTCCCCTGCAACTGCCACGGAATCTTGTGAGATTCTCCAAAAATAAATTAGAAACATGTCTGTGGAATGGCAGGCCTTTGCTGCAAGAGCCTCTAAGCAGACTTTAATCTGCAGCCTCAATTCCACTCAAGTCCAGTGTGAAACTGATGCTTTTTTTAAACCAGTACAGTGTGGATTTAACTACTATTTGGCTCATCAGTCAACACTGGGTCCTAAACAGCCACAAAGATCAAAGCCATTTAGTTTTTAGCATAAATAAATGTATTCCGAAACTTTGTCTAAAATGTAAATAAAGTTCAAATTTATTGAGCAGCAAGTGTTTCATAGAGACTTCTTTTTAAAACACCCGTGTGTGTTCTAGCCTTCCTCTAGCTAACATGTTTTTAAATCTCTGGTAGCTACTTACACACATCGCAACTTGAGAGGTGTCAAAACATTTGCAGTGATTATAATATCGTCTACTAACTTTTTGCACAACTGTGCTGTAGCCAGTGATGTCATCAGTGGTTAATCAGCAGTAAATATTATAGACAGCATACAAAAAAATCATTGTATGGTACGATCACATCCGTAGGACAAGACTTCAAACTGAGGACAGCTAATTATTCATTTCTGCAGTTCACCTTTTACCGCAACGCTGCTAAAGATATTGTGACTAAAGATGCACTCGAAGACCTTTGTTGCAAAACGCTGCCTTTACTTACTGAAGCAACTGATACAAAATTTATTTGCCCATTAAAGGCTTTTCTTCACATGCATGCACCCATTTAGCTTGTGAGCCCTATAAGTAACTGTCCCGCAGCTGCACACTCCAAGTGTTGCTGTCGAGGGAGAGAAAAGGCTTCCTGTGTCAAGTGTTCAGCAAACATGAGCCTATTCTTAACTTATCGCATCAACAGTATGAAATACCAGCTGCCTGGCATTTTAAACCTTGTGACCCATCCCTGACCCTCTGGAGCCAGCCTCTTTAATACAACTCTAAATATGACCCAATTCTCCTTTATGACGCCTTGGGGGGGAAAGGCTATGTTTGGACAGCCAGTGCACAACATGAACACTATTTGTTCTCGCAGGTACAGTTGCAGTGGCCGGTTCTGAATCCTATCTGGAGTCGGGGCCGGCTTGTTGCCTGAGCCAATAATGTCGGACCTTTGTTCAAACTCAGTTGTGTTAGCCAAATTCCACTTTGTGGTCCAAAAAGCAGGACACCTTGTGTGTGGAAAAATAGCTTTCAGCCAACCAGGAAGAATGATTTATTTATGGATTCTTGTGGGGTTACAATGCTGTCTGAGTTAGGTGATTGAGTAGTTGTTTCTTTAAAAAAAAAATTAAAAAGGAAACATCAGTTTTTTTGGCACCTTTAGCAGTGTGCAGTGTCCTGACACTGTCATGTTATGCCTAATTATCTCCAAGGAAATTCCCTGTCATTTTAATATAGTTCCTTTGTTTTCTCCTTACTGCATTGAGAAAATCAATACCTAGACCTCAGCCATGTGCACGCATGCACGTACACACTCAGACGGCTTTGCATCGCATGCACTCTCACACGAGCACACAAAGATCAACCAAACTTAACAAGTAAAATCCAACATGTGCTACATCTATGAGATAGCCATTGATTTCCAGGTTACCGTTTGATCGATTTTGCTTTCCCCGAGACTGCCCGATCGATTGTGACAGTAGAGGGTTTTTGATGGGGTTGAACCCTGATGTTTGTTCTTGCTGTCTCGAAGGGGCCTGGGTGTGTTTTGTGCTTTCATAACAGAGAACTGCCTCAACCTTGCAGTGGCAGCATTTGGTTGAGTTTTGCATAAAGGCTACAGATGAATAAGGACAACGTTTTGCTTCAGGAGACAAAGAGCCTCATGAGTGATAATAAGAGTGTATGACATTGTTATTTTTTTTCTTTGATCTTGCTAAATATTTTCAATTAAAATTCCAACCTTTGTTGTTGTTGTTGTTGTTGTTGTTGTTCAGCTTAAGAGCCTGACTTGTGTCGCATTTTACTTCTGTCATTTCAACAACAGCATCCTACCAGAGGCTAACTTTTATTAAATAAATTGAACAAATGCTTTAAACAAGCAAATGCTAATTAAATTACCCAAATGAGACTCACGTGAGAACGTAGTTGACACTGACGATGCAATGAGGCCTCGAAGAGCGGCTGTTGTGGACGATGGTGGCATAACTCTGGACCCAGACCCAGCCACCGTGCTTGGCAAGGAAACGGTAATACTTAGTCGTGACCTGGCCTTTTACCAGCACTGAAAGAGATGTTAAAAATAAAAAATGAAAATACTCTCACCGAGGAGATGAACTATTTATCGGCTTGCATTCTCCGAGTTCTTGTGTGGGTGGTGTGACTGTCAGGACAAGTTAACGGCTGATAAGAGCCTGAACTGCCCATGGTAAACCCAAAAGTGTAACTCACAGAGGTGATGAGCACAGCGGAGATGAAAAATATCGCAGCTGTGGACATGATGGTATAATGTTTTCTCTATAAGGTCCTGGGGCTCATAACCCGTCAGCTCAGCTACCCTGAATACAAAGTGCACAGAAAGGGATAAAAATAAAAGTCACGTTTGCCCTGATGCACAATTACTATTTTATGCAATAGTAATTGTGAAAAAGACTTTTGTTATTGTTTTAAAACACCCAACAACAACAATGCACAATTACTACATGCATATATTGCAATAAAAAAAATAAAATAAAATAAAAACTCCAAGTCCAGAACTATAAAACAATTGCATAAAATTCGTTCTCCCACCGTACCTTGAGTCCAGAAAAATGAGCTTCATGTCCAGACTGGCCCTGAACATAAACATGTTGCTGTGCAGTTTTATTTCTGTCACAGCGCTGGGTGGGAGAGAGTGACCCACAGCCACCAGTCCCACATTCTGGTAGCAGCCCTCAAACGGCGACATGTCCAGACTGTACTGACGGATCTTCAGGTAGCCACTGCAGTGGATGACCTGTTGTGTGGCAGCAAGATTAATAGCAAGTAGGGAGGTGAAATTATTTTTTCCTGCTATTCCAGCATGAATAGCTGGATTTTAAGCCAAAGGTGTTCTGCATAAATTATGTGGTCTTATGAAAAAATACTAAATGCATGACTGTTAAACTACAACTACTTTTACAAAAATTCTGGGTTACATAACGGCACAACAAAACACAGAGAAGGCTAAGAAAAACATGTGTGAAGGACATTCGTTTGAATTAATATTTTACAGGCATTCTAACCCAGTAATATTACGTCTTACCAATTCTTACTTTTATCAGCTAATTATAATAATAACGATGATGAAAATGTGCTACCTTGTATCCTCCACTGGTTAGTCCTGCATTTCTTTTTGCCAGCACACATTTCATCCTCAAAAAAAAAGAACGTTCCACTTCATATTCTAGAGAAAAAGAGAAAACAACTTTTGTTATTGTTTTAAAATACCCAAGGTACTCATTTGTACAACAACAACAACAACAACAACAACAACAACAATAATAATAATAATAATAATAAT
>NW_006799940.1:4526412-4577324 GCF_000485575.1 Poecilia formosa
TGTTTGTTATTGAGACTCATCAAATTGTATTGTAATGTAAGTCCTATCAAACAGCGTGAGGGGCTCTTATTATGAAACGCGGCTGTATACCTTGTACAAAATGTGAGTGATAGGGCTGATGCGGCGTCAGCACGGCAGTCATTTCATCATGGTCAGCAGGATGGACGTATTCATAAATGCTGTTCCCGGTCAACTCTACCTGTTGAGAACAACTCAAGTAATCAACGGAGAAGTACCGAGGAGAGCAGCCACTCCAAGAAAACAATGGCAATTCAATAATAATAATAATAATAATAATAATATCTGAAAGTAAAAATGTGAGAAAAATGACCTGAGACAGTCCTAAATGGACCGACGCTGTCTCTGAGATGTACATAATCTTCCCATCCGGAGCCACCACGAATATGAATCCATCTAACGTCTGCAATAAATAATCACACAAGCACAAAATATAGAAAGACATGAATTTATATATATATATATATATATTAAGACCAGGATCTGATGTTGGTTATCATTTTAGTTTGAGTTTAACCCATGTTCTTTGGCTCCATATTACCGCGGTCAGACATTGTGATAAACCTACCTGCAATAAATGAGATCCGAGTTCCCGTCCGAGGTTGTCCAAAGATCTTGTTCGACTCGTGTGTCCCCACGCCTCACCAAGACCTTCAAAAGTACGTCACATATTATTATTATTATTATTATTATTATTATTATTATTATTATTATTATTATTACTTGAAGTATATAAATACAAAATATATGAATATGAATATAACATTTAGGAAAGTATAGCACACACAGACCCACAGACACGTGCGCAATGAGGAGCTTCCGTTTAAATTATCAATTTACAGTAAAACTATTTTTTTTCTCCTTTACTATTTAGAAATGTATATCTCCCTATTTGTACGGAGACTGAAAGGACGCATAAAATCTAACACAGTAGCCACGACGATTGTTTTTTTCCCATCTCAAAATTTCTGCTTCGTGTCCAAATGGATCATTTTAGAACATTCTTAGCGCATAAAGTCAGCAGCGAAAACAATCAATTCAGTTACATAAAAAAAAATAATAATCAAGTGGAGTCTCGTAATCCTGGATACGTTTCCACTGTTGTAAATAAAACTAATTTCTCTGTGTGAACAGCTTGAGCAATATGCCCTCAATTTATATAAAATATGACTAGTTTTCCTTTTTATTTTGGCTTCGTTTTATTCCCCCTACACAGCATTTATTTCTTCCTCCCTCTCTTGCGTTCAATGTTGCGACATAAAAAAAAAAGAAAGTAAAAAATAAATGAGCCTGTTGTAGATTTCATGGAAGATCAATTGCTGTATTTGTCTTCTAGAAGACAGGCAATGAGGGAAGGGGAGGGGGGGAAATCGTACTCAGTTCCTGCGTTCACGGCCTTATAGGAGACTAGACGCCTCGCTGCGCCTCCTTCCTAATTGCTGATTGGTATTCTCAGTCACACATGAGAAGAAACCTGCAGAGACCCGTGTAAAAAGATGGTGGCAGATCGCCTCATTTGAAAGCACTGAATTACAAACAAACTATAATGCATTTGTAAAGACTCCCTGTAGATCAATGACAGAATCGCTTCGCTTCAGAACTCCTGCGATTTTTCCCCCCTTATAGCCTAAAGACTGCTTTGATAAATGTATGTTCGTTTTATTAGAATACAGATTACCCTGCGCTTTATTCTTAAATCAGTTGATTCCATGGCTGCATAATTAAAAGAGTGATATTAGTTTTTAACAGTTCTCTCTTTAGAATTAATGGCGGTTTAAATGCCAATTTAGCTTTTTTTTGTCCGTTTTTTACTGCATTATTTTTAATTTGTGTACCTTGTTTTAGTTGTTCTGTTAGATTTACGGTCGCACGAACAGTTTCCTCAAGCAAAAGTTGTGTATGTGTGCAATCAATCGTTAGTTTTACTTAAGAAAGCGGCGCGTAATTGTCTTCAGATGGCTCACCCTGCGGGAAAACAATCCTCATCTTTAGGTAGCTTGTTGTTAGCCGTATTATGGAGGCTTTGTCGAGCTGGGAGGTAATGGCCGACGGAAGAGGGAGCATTTTAGCCAGTTCATAAAATTCGCTGTTCTCTTTTTCTCGTCTAGTCCTTGCGGCCGTCTTGGATTTCTCCTTCATTTTCGGCGCCTCTGTCCTCACGCGTCTCAACTAACGGCGGTTTAGAGCAGCAGCAATCGGCTTTGCTTCGTTTTCATCGTCTGTCTGTTTTATTCAGATCAAGTTTAAAAAAAAAAAAGAAGAAGAAGAAAAAAAGACAGCCAAAGAACCGATGTAAACATGTGGATCCAACGTGCGTAAACATCCCTGGAAATCCCAAGTTCAGCCTCCTCGCTTCAGCCGCTGGCCTTTATCCATGTCCTGAGGAACAGAGAAGCAGACAAACATTTTTGTGGATAGCTGTCCAACAGAAAACATATACTTTACTCAGCTGGATATTTGGCGAATACCTAATTTTAGGCTTTGACTTGTAGAATTTCAAGAAGCTCCAAGCTGCTGTAATCTTGCACATTATTAAAAAACAAAAATAAAATAATACATCCTGACTACAGTGAATAATGGACTATCTGACAAAATAAATATATAAGAGCAGAATTGCATGCAATAAAAATCGTTGACTCATTTTAATGTTTAGGAAATAGTAAAAAATCAATCTGACGATCGTAGATTTGACAATTCTCGCTTTAATGAAAGGACCGCCACAGGCCCGTCCGTCTTAAGAATTTCTATAACCTTTATTTTCAATTTAACATACAAATAATCTGTCGATAGGTGACATTTGCTAACATGTTTTTTTTTTGTTTTGTTTTGTTTTGTTTTTTTTAAGAGGAAACACAACATGCTACAGATCGCTGATGTAGCGTCAGGGAAGTGACACTTGACCCGACACAGATCCTCAAACGCGCACAACAGCGTGCAGACCACTCCGATCGGCTGTGCATTTCTTTTATAAAGCTGAATCGCAACGAAACAAGAAACATACAGCTGCATCGAAATGTAGCGAACGCGTTCATTCCTACCAGAGCGGATAGTTTGCGTCCGCTGATCCCCCCCGCATTTGAAGAACAATCGATCCCGTGGCCCTTCAACTGCAGCCTGCTGGGAATTTCACCTGTCCTGAACCGGGTTCAGTAGCAGTGGTCCCGGTTCAAAATTGCTCTCGGCTCCTCCTGGATTTCCACCTGGAAAGGCGAACGGGCCGTGCGTTGCATACGCCTCTCCAAATTACAAGACGCGCAACGAGTGGCATCGGGTGCCCACCAAACCAGCTCTCCTCAACTATCTCTGCGTCAGCTCTCTGAGCGGCCGAACGCCCGCCCATCGCGTCCCTCTACTCTGCTCTGATTGGGTGGAAGAGTTTGGAGTCGCTTTGCGATTGGACACGCACCGTGCGTGTCAGGTTTTTATCTCGCAAGGTATGTGCAGCCTTTTTTTTTTTCTTTTCTTTTTTTTCTCTGTAGCCGTGCACCGTTGAAGCTTAAATGTGATCTTGTTGTGTTTTAGTCATTAACGCGGAGATGATGGTTCCAGATGAAATAGATAAATCCGTGCTATAGCAGAGGGATTTCTGACAGGTGAGAGGCTAAACACGAGCAGGGGTGCCTCTAGAAAATTATGCAAGGGTTTGTGAGATGGGGGACCACTAATAATCTTGATGTGGCACACTATTAGTTTGATGGAGGGATGTCACTTGAATTTTGAAACGTATGTTTTATATAAAAAAAATAAATACAATAAACATTCAATGACTATAATATTAAATAAAAATCTGGATCGTTATAATTTTTTTTGAACAACCAAAGTCCGTTCCTTTATGCGCTTTAATTAGAACATGTTCTATTTGGTCTCTGTTACATTTCTGTGTTTATGGTTTTCAAAATATTACATTTTGAATTTTTGACTTAAATATATGATGTTGGTCAAAACTAAACTACAATGAAAATCGTAATTATTAAGATCTTTTTTCACTGAACAACATGAATTTATTTTATCAGTATATTTTAAGAATAAAGTGATTTGTTCGAGTCAGACCATACTTTTTCTAGAACCCTTCGAAACCTGTAGGTAGTCCAAGTAAAACAAATAAATAACTAACTAACAGAATAAAGACATGACTAAATCTTGTTATTCTCTCTCTTAATTCCACGCACAAAAATTATGTGTGTAACTACCTCTTAGGTGTGGCCGTCCCCATTTGGCTGCGCCACTGTGAAACACACCAATGGGACAGGAAAATACAAACAGCAGTTGATGCGTTTAGATAACGCAGCATTTTTTTTTCCATTTTTAATGGAATAAATTCACACATTTCAAATTAATAATAATAATAATAATAATAATAATAATAATAATAATAATAATAATAATAATAATAATAATAATAATAATAATATCATCCTGGAACTAGTCCTAAGGTAATTATTTAATGTCAGCGAAAAAGTATTTGGCAGTTAGTTGATTAAGATAGTGTGGCACAGCTCTTATAAGTGATATAATTAGTTATCATTAAGCGATATAACGAAAAGTCTTGTATCATGTATATCAATTTGGCTCCTCTTCGTATCACTTTGTACCCATGAGGTATCTCTCAGTTGCAGAGAGGTTGGTGACTCCTGGTGCAACGTAATCAGAAATACGAAGCCAGCGAAAATAAAGTACTGTAAGGGTTTTGAGTTTGAAGGAACCAGCGCATGCTCAGCGGTGCTGCTGGTGATTATCAGCAGCTTTCACAGCTTTTCGCTCTCCGTCTTTGAGTATCATTTCAGTGCTCTTTCCTATTCTCGATAAGACTCAGGTGCCCAGCCACTTGACCCAAAATGCACCTTCTGCTTAAGTTGCGTCCCTAAAGTTAATGTTTTGGTCGTGAATTTCCTCAGACCCTCTTTTGGTCTACTCCCTATTAAAAGGTGCACTAAACACACAGGCTTTATTTGCCATTTAGAGCGCCGGGTTTACGTGTGCCCTCGGGCTACAAAGCAGGCTCTATTCTCCTTTTTCTTTATTTAAATTCCAAATGGAAACACCGAGGTTGCATTTGCATGATGTTTTGCGCCTGGAAACAAATAACCTCTTTTAAATCTCTTTCTCCCACTTAAAAAAAAAAAAAAAAAAAGACATACACACACAATCTCATCAAGTCAAGTCAGTCCGCTTTGTCTAAAGTTATTTTGGAGCTGTAAATTTCCAAAAAGACAAGTGCAACACCGTTTACACTACGCGTCAACGCTTCCAGAGCTCATGTAATGGTCCTGTGTTCGCCAAGAAACACGTTGGTGTGAGGATTAATTTCCATGTTGTGAATCAGATGAGAGCGCCGCGGCGCATGTAGTTTTTTAATTAGTTGCTGGGCGCTTGGATGGAAAAGGAAGAGGGGATGTTGGGGGAGAGAGCCTGCGGAGGAGGAGGGAGGAACAGCGGGCTCGGAGTCGGGGGCGCGGACGCATGATGGTGAGCTCATTACGCACATAATTAGCGCTTAAATTAGTGCAGCATCCTGTCTTAATTGGAGACTCTCCCGCTGCCTGGGAGCAGATATCGCTTGTTTTATCTGAGCAGAGGCGTACACGAATGGTGCCCCTCCTGCCGCCACCTCCCACCGAATCAGACACGTGCAGAAAACCGTCGGTTTTCTTTAGCTTATCAGAAACGCCAACAACTGAAAATATACTGCTCAAAAAAATAAAGGGAACATTTCACTTTAATTTTGTGTGTGGCTCCAAATCCAGGCCTCCATTGGTTAATAAATTTGATTTCCATTGATGATTTTTGTGTGATTTTGTTGTCAGCACATTCAACTTTGTACAGAACAAAGTATTCAATGAAAATATTTCATTCATTCAGACCTAGGATGTGTTATTTGAGTGTTCCCTTTATTTTTTTGAGCAGTGCATAAAATTTGAAATCAATTAACAATATAAAGTCCGTCTGGTTTCAACAATATGCTTTTAGAAAAGTAAGAATCTAATCTAAGCCGCCAAAGGAGAGATGTGAGGGGGCCCCAGACGTTCTTACATGCTTAATATTTGTATATATTCATTTAAGACAGAAAATGAGAAGGGTTAGGAATTAAAGAATAAAATTATTTCAGACATCGTTTTAAAATCCTGAGAAATGTGTAAGATTATAAGATAGATAAAAAAAAAACTGCTAATGTCAAGTTTTAAGTTGCAACTCAGAAACCAATTTGACGCCACATGAGGTCAGTCCGTCCATCCATCCGTTGTCTGTACCTGTTTATCTGTTCAGGTTTTCAGGGTGTTGAGGGACAACAGGGGGTAGCAGATTGGTCTGATCAGCCTGAATATGTAAGATTTTACATCTTCTGAACAAATGCAATCCATACTCCCTTGAAAAACACAGAAAGAGCCATTGAAGTCATCATGTTGTGGGTGGGGATGTTATGGTTATTAAGGTAGAGAAGGCCTCCAGCACTCATTAGGCAAGAGGCGTAGTAGACCCTGGACAGGTTGCCAGTCCTTCACAAAGCAACACGGAGACACAAGAACAAACAACCATCCACATACATAGTTACTCCTGCTTTAAAGAGCACAATTGAATATGCATGTTTTTGGACTGTAACCAGACATCCCACACATGGAAAACATGCAAACTCCATGCAGACAGACCTTACGCCGGTAGTCCAACTCAAATCCTCCTTGCTGCAAGGAACCAAGTGCTGCTCTTTCAAGTCCACTAGGTTTGCTTACACTGCTGACTGCACTTACAAATAAAAGAAACAAAACTAATAACTTTCTTTCATGATTCAGCCACACTCCCACAACATATTTTAATTTTTCCAACGAGTTCAAAACCTTCACCCAAACTAAATGATCTCATAACAAGTGAAAGTTCAGAGTTTCAAGCCCAATTCGGCTTTCATTTCTGCGGCTTCTGCTCTGGAGTGACAGCCTGTCAGAGTTTCAGAATTTTTATTTATTTTATTATTTTTTATTTTTTTCAGATTATTGGCTGCAGACTCCTGGTGAATGATTTACTCCACCTGGACATCCTGCTAATGCCCCACCGCAGGCCCTCGCAACAGGGGGCTCGCTTTGCTGTCCTTCCAACCCCTCCTTTGCCGCCACCCAAGTCTTCTTCGTCTTTCCATTTTTATTGTGCTTTTGCAAATCATGCTTCTCCCTGGAAGGCCATGTGGGGGGCGGGAATAGAAAATGGATGGAGCATGTTAGTGAAGGTTATAGGATGTGATGGGAAGGTGTGAAGGGGATGAGAGAATAAATGTAAAGCATGCCAGTGGTGCTGAGTGACGGGTTGCTTTGACTCTTATAATCATATATTAGGAGACCAGTAATAGGGTTTCATGATGATAGATGGAGCAGGGAGCTGAAATCCCAAGTCTTTTAGGGCTGGCTTAGATACCGAGCATATTAGTCTTGAAACTGGATTTTTTTTAGATGGCATATGTTGGCTCCAACAGGCACTTTACTGTCCATGTCAACTTTATACTGACATGGACTGAAAAGCCATTCAGAGAAGAAGAAGTCGTTATTCCAAAAGAAACAGAAAAAGCCAGATGACAGCTTCTAAAGGCACTCAGTAAAATGTTTGACATTAATGACCATGATACAGTATATCCCAATTACTACGAATGGGCTTGGCAGTAATATGTTGTTTGAGTATTTTGCTTTGAAAAGTGCATTTCACAAAAAAACAAACAAAACAAAAATCACATCTTAAGGAAAGCAAAAATATGAGGAGGTAATTGATGGGAATTGTTCCAAAATTTCAGCAAAATTTGGGAACAGTTTTGCAAAGGCTGCGGAACATGTTTTACCAATCAAAAACAGGATTCTGCCAAAGAGCTAAACACATTTATGTCAGGTTTTGAAATCAGAAGCTTCAACCTAACTGTCTGAAATAAATCTGTTCTTTATTATTGTGTAATTCATAAAAAAAGTGATAATTTTCTGAATTCTAATTGACCTAAAGCATGGTCTATTAGAAAGGTTCAGTCTGATGTAATGTCACACTCTGAGAAAAAATGGCTATGGGTCTTTGGGGGGCAGAGGGGGAGTAAAGGAAGTGCAAGTAAATATCTGATTTTAGCTGTATAGAGTATTTTGCAAAAATAAGGAGAAAACAGTGGAAAACATCCATAAGGTGTGTTCAGGAAAATATTCCACAACGAAGCAGAGTAAACATGCATATTTTCATGTTTAAAAGGAGTGAGCTCATTTTAAACATTAGCCACAACCACAGCAGACACGTCTGCCACATACAGCTGTGTCATTTATGCACAGACCCAAATTACCATGGATATCCACCATTTTATTTATAGCAACTCCCCCACATAATTTTTTTTTTCTCCTCATTTCTTCTCCTGTACTCGTGATGACATCCTTATGGACTAATGTACCACCATGCAGATACAGATAACCTGATTAGGTGAAACATTGCGGATTATGTCTTAGGAGCTTTGAAAGATGATGGGGGGAGAGAGAAGTGTCTTTCAGAGGCACGGATGTAAAGAATGTATGGAAAGACAGGAGATGAAGTGATAACATAATGGTAAAATGGAGGAAAAAAAAAGGAAGATGAAAAAGCAATCCTAAATGTGTTAGCAGAAGATTTCACAGAATGAGTAAAAGGCAATGAGAAGCTGGCACCATGTTGAGTTTCACTCTGTGCTAAGAGATTGAAACGGCTGGACATATGTAAACTGGCTTCTTGTTTGACCAAGATTTGCCAGTTGTGTTTTCTGTAAGCTATTACCGACTCTTTGTGCTGTTTTCAGTAAAAAGATTGAAATGCTATTTAGTGCTCCCTGCTTCCTCAACTGGGGCATTTTTATTTGGAGAGTCGATTTCAAATTTTATTTTTGTATTCCTTCCCTCCCATTAGCAGTGGGTTTCTTTTCTGTACAAACTCGGTCTCTCTGCGTCTCTTACTGCCAGGCACTTCACCGAGCCCATCTGCTGTGTGCAAGCGTTAATTAACCACGCTGCCATTTCCTGTGCGCAGGCTGCATTTAAAGGTGCTCAGAGTACGCGAGTCAGCCCCGCGAGTTCATCAAAATGCTAATTCAGCCCAAATTAAAGTTGTGATTAACATTATACAGTTTCTTATGCAGACACACTGATCCTTGCATGAACTCTCTGTCTTTTTCAGGGTGATGGGTATCTGGGGGAAAGACGCAAGTGGAAAGCAGGAGTAAAGAAAACAGGAAAAAGCCTGCAGACACGGTTTAAATTTCTGATTGCTATCTTTGTAACTTGCAAAATGCCTCAGTTTGTCCTAAAAGGAAACCTGCCCCCCCGCCCCCCATCTGTCAGTTTTTGTATGTTTCTATCCACAGGTGTTTTACTATATGGACAATATGGCTCCCCACCAAGGGTGCCATCTCATCGGGAAGCAGCATGAGTACTTAAAAAATAAAAAGGTTGTCAGTTTTGCCAATATTTCTGTTGCTTACTTCCAAGTCCAGTCAATGAAGAGCATGTACACCCCTGTGCTTTTTGAACTCAGGACAAATAGATTTGCCATGCACCCTTTTACATTTTTAAAAACACACAAAAGATGAGTATTTCCAATTGTTTTTAGCACGTACAGAACCTTACACTGAGGCTTTCATAATGTATCAAACCTAGATTAAACTGTTTTATTCTTATTGCAGATTCAGTTAAAGCATGTGGCCTACGTCAAGCTTTAAACATTTAACCTAGATCCACTTGATAACCAAAAATTGGTTTAGGAGTGAGTCTTCTATGTTACTTTTCATACAAGGACTGCCTCTGTTTCTGTGTGTCCATCTGGGAGTGTTTTACTGCAAAAGTGACACATTTGCAAATGAATTTATCCAACTGCAATGGAAACTGGCGACATGAAACACAAGGCGGTGCAAGGATTTACGTAAATCTCCAAAGCTGCTTTAAATCTTGACCGCTTTAGCTAAATTCACACCGAGGCTTTAATTTTTTGCTGCACACAACATGGAGAGGACAGCTATGAAACTGGAGAAAAGTATTTTAATCCTGGGTCAAAGCCGAGAGGCAACATTTCTCTTCAAGAAGCAACATTGGTAAATTTATATTTGGGTCTTAAATTTTATACTAGCTTGATAACAATGGACTGGTTTCAGAATGCAAAAATGCTGATATACCAATTTTGAGCACCACAATAATTTTGCCACATGGAAAAGTGTCTTGCATAAAGAATGTGCACCATTTGCAGATATGCAAATATGTTTTCAGAACTCCAGTGTTCAGAATTACATTCTCTGTTTCTTCAAATCTAAAACTAACTGTTGAATGGATGAATGTGGTGAATCGATACAAATGGAACATATGTGAATATAATAAATGCAAATACGTCTTTTTTATACATGTGACGTATTTATTTTTAGATATTATATGATTTGGTCAAACCCTTAAAGGATATTATAAAATGTTTTATGGGGAAAATCAATATTAGGTGGTTCAAAAAAAGGTTAAATAAGTCTCTGGTGCTAAAGTTTATCTTCAAGTCTTCTGTGATTTCATCCAGTCAAATCTAAAGTCATAAAATTTGTGACTTCAGCTTGACTCGATTATGACTTTTATAACCTGAACACAAACCACTGTAAAATAAAAAAATGCAACAAATGTTAGATGATATCAAAGTCAGCATCAAAATAACTCAATGCAAAATAAACATTCTGCTTTCCAAAGGTACTAACTCTCTACAGATTTCAGTTTTCTCAAAACAGAAAAAAAAAATAATATATTTGTTTATGTTGTAATCATGAGCAAATATGATTGATCAATTTTAAGGATGTTTTCAGTTTCACGGAAAATGGCAGACATAAATGTTAACACCGTAATGCTTTCTGCGCGGCTTAAAATGAACAACAGCAGTGAGAAAAACTGTCTGAAAAGAAAAACTTTCCCAGATGTCATAAATTACAAAGAACAGACATATTTCAGATCAAAGCTTTACTTCTCTGTGGGTTGAGTATACTGTTAATTTTAATTGCTTAAACAAATAAAAGATTATTCAGATTGAAATCTCTTCTCTGCAATCTGGCTGATCACGATCCTGATTACAAAAATAAGCAGTTCATTGCACACTATAAGAATACAGGTCATTTGAATAAATTCTGACCCTGCTCATATGTCTGTCACTGCTGTCTAAACCATAAGCCACATCCTGACAGTGGAGGTCCCTTACATATTCAGATATTTTTTTTCTCCTTGAGAAAATAACACCTTAACATTGCAATCAGTGTATGTCAGCAGAGGGCCTCTTTAATAATCTCTGTCTTAGTCTTTTGAGTTGACATGCACAACTTTACACAGTCGAGGAAAGAAAGAATGTAACTTCCCCACAAGGAAAGCCTCTGGCATTCATCACTCTCTCTTAAGTAGCGGTTATTGAGGCATTAAATATGTCCACACAGGAATCAGAGAAAGGCTGCCAGATCAGTGTTCTCATCCGAGAGGGGGGCTCTGTTTGCATACAGACAGGTTGGGGGATTGCGAACGTGCACCGAATGGATCCTGGGAGTCGTAACTGGGTGCCCACCACTCTTCCTGCTAGTGCCATTATGGGATGTCACTGTGGGAGAACTGCAGCTCTTCAGTGGGATTACTGAGATTCTTGCTGAAATTGAGCGGAATTGGAAGTAGGGCCAACGGGGATTCTCTCCCGAGCGATGCGCGCGCGCGGCGCCCCGCGCGTACGGAGACACGCATTGTGACATTCGCGCTCAAACAAATGTAAATGTGCGTTTACGCAAACATTTGACCACAAGTGGAGCTCTGATGTTAACACTTTTTATAAACAGGAGAATGTGCAGTCAGTTTGTATCAACCATGTTGTCCCCTCCCGCCCCACGTTTTCTTCTCGCAGCATGATGACAAAATGCAAAACAGCCTCAGTGTGTGCTTCCGCAGCCTCCACTGCTTTCAACACATATTTGGGCAGCATACAATGAAGTGGTTTGATGTGTTTTTAAGCCTTGCTTGCTAACCAAATTCCTGTTTAGGAATCACGAGGATTTGAATTGTAGTAAAATCAACCGAACTGACTCTGCAACAAAAAGAAAACATGCTTATTTTTGCAGTACTTTGCAAAAATGTTTTCGTTTTGTCACAGTACCTCCTTGGACTTCAAATGGAGGTTCATTTTAAGGACTCGGGTTTCACTGAGTGATTCACTAAAGGAATTCAGTTCACATGAGCTCATCTGTCTGAAAAAAAACAAACAAACAAAAAACAGCAGTCTCATAGATTCAAGGTGTGAATATGCAAATACCTTTCTCAGAAGAGAAAAATATCAACGAAGCTGAAAAGGCAGAATATAGCAATTTCTTAGCAGAAAATCAATGTGTTTCAGGACATGAAGTATCTGGGTAAACCATAGATCTCACTCTGTTTCTCAAAAGAAAAAAAATATATACATTTATACATACTTATTTTTTCTTCTGCTTCTGAATAATGGACTGTGTGAATGCCGTCTGTGAGCCAAATGATCTAAGTCACCCATGTTTTTTGTGAGTTGGCTCATTTGAGTCAATGAATCAATTGAATCAGATAATCTGAATCACCCAAAATGAACTTTTTTCTTTTTTTGTAAGCAAAATGCTATGATGGACAAATCACATTGAAAGTCACCTTGAACACCCCGTCCTCATAGTGAAATGATTGTGTCATAATCACACTGTGGGGATGTTTTTTTTTTTTTGTTTGTTTGTTTTGGGGGTTTTTTAGCCAAAGAGTTACTGAGAAGATAGATATAGGATAATTCTAGAAGAAAACAATTTAAAGGCTACAAAACACTTGAGACTGGGACAGAGGTTCACCCTTCAACAGGAAAACTACTTTAAACATAATAGAATTAATTAGACCACAGCCATGTAGGTTTCCAATGCACCAAAGTTACTTAGAATGAGCTTGAGCTATTTTGCAAGAAAAAGAAAAAACAAAAACAACAAGTGCATGTTTTTATTTGTAGAAATATTTAAACCATGTATTCTTCTACAATATTTGATACACAATGTTGATCTTTTATACAAAATCCCATCAAAAACTGTTGCAAACAGGGATGTTGTCTGACAAAATGTAAACAAAAAGGAAAAGTTAAACAAGTACATACAATACTTTTGTAAGGAACTTCACAGAAGTTAGATACAATAACATTTATAACCATGTCTGTTGATTCTGTTGCAGCAAGACTGAACGAGGTCTTGGAAAATCTGTTGGGAACAAAAAAAAAAAAAAAAAAGAAAGAAAAGAGCCTTTTTTATAGCTCAGCAGCGTACTTTCTAATGTGCTTGGGGGTCAATGTGCTGAGGCCACTCTCCCCTCTGAGGTCCCTTCTACTGTGTCATAAAACAAACTTGCTGGGTCCGACCCTTGTAAGGGTGAACATTAACACCCCAGTCGCTGGCCCACAGGTCAGCCAGGGTTCAGCAGCCTGTGGTGGAGGGAAGGGTAGAAACGATTCCTCCACAATGACGGAAAGCTAAACACAGCATCAGACACTTTGCATCACACACACTCCAATCATCGGTTTTGCTTAAATTACGTTTGAAGTACATATAATTAAAGGTGGGCTCTCTGAACAATAATGCATTTAGGAAAAAGGCAATCTAAAAACACACATTTAGATCATTTCAGAAAAAAAAAATTCTTAAATATATGTGCCTGGCTTTCAAGCACCCTGTTCTTAATGGGCCATGACTTAATTTGTCCAACAGTCAGATGGAGGCAGAGTATTGTGAAACGTCAATGAATAAATAACTTATAAAATCATTATTTAAATTTGTCATTAGTTTTGTCAGAACCAAAAATGAACACAGAAATAATTTATCAAATGCAGAATAAATTACACATGCCTCAATAAAATGCACAGATTTCATTGTACGAAAAAGATACAGTTATTTCACGATCATCACGAGTTAATTTAAACAGTCGATTAGAGGCGATTCTCTAACGTCTGATTGGCTATTTCAAACAGCGAGTTAAGACAACTTCCTTTTTAAGTTTGCCATCATCCTGAAAGTGAATAACTTAAATAAATTGGTATAATTTATCTACTACAAACAACTCCAGCCTCTGTATCTCTACTTCAGTTTGAAATACATCAAATATGTTTCCGAGCCTTCAGCCCTTCAGATAGGCTCAACGTTAGCTCCGCCCACACCAACTAAGCCCTTCCTCAGTGGCCACAGCCAGTATTTTTTTCAAATTCATCCTTGCTGCAGATGTTCAGGTGCTTCCAGTGAATTGTTTGCAGCACTTCACAGGCCCTGCAGCCATCTGGAAATTGTGGGTAGCCTGTGCTCCTTCTGTCTCCATGGTTGTGTGTCTTTGGGTGAGACACTTCGCCCGCCTCGCCTGCTGGTGGTGGTCAGAGGCCCCTCGCTTCTGTCAGACTCCTCCAGGGCAGCTGTGGCTATAATCCAGTAGCTTTCCACCGTCAGCGTGTGAATGTGCTTGTGAATCGGTGAATGACTCAACGTAGCGTGAAGCGCTTTAGGGTCCTGTAGGCTTGATAAAACGCTATATACAGGCCATTTACCTTTAAATACCTCTATTTACCTCAGATGTGTTGAATTCATCTATCGGTATCTTAAAAAGCCATAAGTTGTTTGAAGGCAACCACTCTCATTATCGTCTCCAAACTACCTACTTGAAGCGGTCAGAAATTCTTTTTTTATCCAATGTATGTAGATATTCGTTTTCCAAAAGTCGCTACGATACGACACTTTACTGCAGGCAAGTGGACTCTAACTGATAACAACTTTACAGAACCTCACTATTAAAACAGTCCAAATGATCTCTTTAAGAACCAAGTTAGTGGCTGAAGTGACAGTCATTTGATGACTTGATGACATATCAGACAAATAGACACTGATGTTGTCTCATGAGTCACCCTGCTCTTTGTCCGCTGTTGGTCACATGACTATTTTATGTCTGTTTAGACCTTAGTCAAGCAGACAAGCACTTTGTATTGCCTCGTTGCTGAAAATGTGCTATATAAATAAAATTACCTTACCTTATTTATAGTATTTTTTTAAACTATCTAGCCCATAGTTAGCTCTGTGGATGTCGTAATGTCTAATGTTAAGTAGAAATTGTACATTTTAAAATATGCTAAAATAAAGTAAACCTGTTTAAATCATGCATAGTTGAGCAAAAAAAGACTAAATGCAAGGATATAGGCAAATCAAAGAACAACTACAAATTGCGGTCTCAAAAATATCACAAGCTCTGATCATTTATTACACATTTTATTTTGCCCTTTCTCAGTGGCCACAGCCAGTATTTTATTTTATTTTATTTTTTCAAATTCATTCTTGCAGCAGATGTTCAGGTGCTTCCAGTGAATTGTTTGCAGCACTTTACAGGCCCAGTAACAAGAAGAGGCAGAGCATGTAACACCCTGGTGCATTATGCAGCCTGGTATGCCCCCTGACTGCGGGGATCCGGTGATATCAGACAGTGCTAACCAGCAGCTGTGGAGGGAAGGCACGGACACCGGACCTACCAAGACTGGTCAAACTTGATATACAGATCATTGATATACTGACATGACAGGAGCAAACACACAATTTCTGATGCAGTTTTTTTTTTCTTTCATTCATTTATTCAAGTTTTCTTTAGCAACAAAACGCTTCTAAGACTTATTTCCGCAGCGCATAAGAATTGGAGACAGGAAACAAGACAAAATGGTAGGATTTATAAGAAAACTACAACTTGTAGGATTTATTTGTCCTTTTAGCCTATCCACAAAGTGCTTATAAAGCCTCCCCTTGCAACAATTAGGGGGCACATAGATCACATTCCTGCTTTTGCAGAGGCCAAATAACACCACACGGCTTTGGGACATCTCATTCACATTGGGAACGGTCTGGAAGATGCTTTACAAGATGGATTTATATGTGTCCCGCGCTGGTTTCCAGTGATTGAATGTCCATGTGCATGTGTTGCGCCGACTTTGTGCGAGTCCGTCTGGGGACTCATAAGGCAGGTTTGAATTAGGCATGAGATAGAAGGAAGATGTGCATGTGTGCTGGTGTGCGAGTTTGTCTGCGGGTTACATGTGTGACTTGGAGTGCGCTATGGTGAACGAGCGTGTAAATAGTGACCGGAGGCAGATGTGGTCACATTCATGAAAGGCTGAAGATAAAAAATTATCAGGGCAAGACCTTAGGATCAGGCCAGAGTCGAGCATTTCTCAAGGAAGACATACTTTTACCGCGAAAGGAAATTTAACAAAGCACATGTCCTCAAACAACCGGACATATGGAAGCTTCTTGTTCAACAGCTCCTCTGGCTGATAATATTGAGTTACACAGGCTGAAATTAAACCTGCAAAAGGTTCAGGCGCTCCTTTTCATCCTCGCAGCTTACAGTTTTACCAAAGATGTTGGCCGTGGCTCTAAATACTGCTGAGACCATAAAACATGAGCTGGAGAGTTGTGAGAGACATAAAACACAGTTCCTTTTAATGTAATATTGATTTACAAACCAAGAGTTAAAACACCTCCTGGTCACGGCTCATTACTTCCAGCCCTTAACAAATTGAGCTCGGTGCTGAACTGGAGCCGGTGAACACAGGGCTGTGGAAGATTTTGGATCCAGATGCACAGGTTTCAGGTGTCTTTGTGTCTAGACAGTTACACTAGGATGACCAAAGAAAGAATTTAGGCAGACGTTTACTAGGAAGCTCGGTTAGACCGGCAAATTAACCACTGAAAGGATGAAACGGCAAAGTTTAGCCCGAAGCGAGTTTTTCATTTTGACGTTTTCTCTCATAATAAAAAGTGTTAAGCTGGCACTTAAAGATCCAAGGAGTGCACTCACCGATGCCATGTAACCATTTCCCAAGCTCATGTTGATTAGCTCAATTAGGCCACAATTACACAAAATTATTGTCTATGTTTTGACCTCACATTGCGGTGTTGCGGCAACTGGGACTATAACAGGGAGAAATCATAATAATTAACTTATTTCAGTCAGATAATGCTTTGGTAAGTACATAACGGTGTGCTGCACCAAGAGACACTGCTTGGTTTATTTCTTTTAAATTTGATTATGTTTACAGACAACACATCACTGTATTTGTAAAAAAAAACAACAAAAAAAACCAGGATATTTCGAGAATAGATAACAGTGGAGACGAGAGTTTGGTACCTGATTTAGAGAATTTAATGAACGAATGTCTCATGAAGCCTAAAAAGAAAAATGAAGATAAGCAAAGTGAGTTAATTTGCACTAACCTCAAAATACAGATGACGCCAGATATTTTTAAACGCTGCTTAAAAAGACGCATTTTGTTCTCGCTGTCAAACATTAAGTCCAACATTTGCCAGCATTGCCTTTAAAGTGTTCACTTTTTTTTTTCTCTCCATGAACTGTTGTTGCATTTGGACAAATGGCTTCTTCATTGCTGAGTGGCCTTTCAGTCTACGTTAGACTCCTCTACCAAAATTGAATCAAAATATTCTTCGTCTTTTTCTCTTTTGTTCTCAAGTTGATGTGCACGTCTCGCATCAAAACACATCCATCTCTGGGACAACAAACCCGAGGCCTTCCTAAACAACTATGTATGATCGCTAACCTTCTCATGCTGTTTATATCATCAAAGTGTCACCGTCAGGCAACAGGAAATAGTGCCTAAGAACAAACCGGACGTGTGGAGGATACGGTTGTTTTCTTTCTGTTGATTTCTTTTGATTTACGCATAATAATATAGTCATAGCTCTCAATCTAGTTATGTCTAATGTTATAAAGATTTCAGAATGCTTGAAATGGCATTAAATTATCATCTTTGCGGTCCCAAATTGTGCAAAAGCAGAGTAATCCAAGTGCAGGTAAACTCCAGAATGTGTAAAAAAGTTCAAACTTATATTACCTTTTATTCTTAGATTTAGCAAATAGACATAGTAGTGGAGTTGCTACGACCTGAACTTTAATTTTGGACATTCAGAAAAAACATATTGTATGTTCTGATACACTGTAAATTTTAAGCATTAATTTCTATTTATATTCAAACCATTCGTGATTAAATTGACTTTATTTCACTACAAATTAGATGATTATGATCATCTTTAAATTATACCAAAGTATCAGTTGATAAAACAGAAATTGTCCCTACACTCAATACTCCTAAATGTCGGAGAGGGAGCTATAGTTGTTTAAAGACATGCTCATAAAAACGTACCGTATGTTTGCATTATTTGGTCCTTATATACTGATATATTTGGAGTAGAGTAGAATATTATTTCCTACTGTAATAATTTCAGAGAGCTGCTCCCTCTCTGAAATCATGTGGATAAAGAGGGGAGATTTTATTAGCACATCACTGAAAAAGGGAATCTTAAATATTTTTGTACTAATTTACTGGAAAATGAATCCAGAAAGTTTTGCTCGTTTTTAGTTTTAATGTGAACGACACAAAAAAGTAAAAAAAAAAAAAAGGATTGTTATTTTTTTTAATACATTCATACGAGTTACATTTTCTACTATCTTAGACCAAGACCGGGCTTCTTGTGTTTCAGGATAATAACAAAAGACTTCTGGTTAAGAGAAACTGTAAAAGCTTGCAACTTGCTGTTTTTAAAAACAATTATCCTTAAAAAAAAAAAATAGCCCCTCTTAGAGTCCTATACCCCTCACCATGCGGGCAGACTGAACATATGGCTTGGACTGCAAGCATGGCTCCAATTTACATTTTAATTCATCTTAGGTAAATGCTTCCACATGAGAATATACTCTTCGGAGACAACTATTTTCTTAGTTATACGCAATCACTATTTCTTTGCAGCTTTTGGCAAACTTGTACAGCATGTTTAAATTTAAACATAGCAATGTTCTCAACATTCACTTATGGGAAACAAACTACAAATAGGCAACGTGTAGCACTATTTTCATACCTAAGGCAAATCTCCAGCCTACAACACTTTTTGTGTTGCTTCTTTGTGCTAGCGTAACGTTTCCCTTTCATAAAGTCACTAGCCTTCTGTTCATCCCTCAGAAGTCACTTGTCACCCAGTTGATTTAGTGAAGCAGTCATTTTCCAAGCAGAGCAATAGTGCAAACGCGTTCCCTGCTGCAAATGAATATTTACATGGCCGTTAACAGGTGGCGAGCAGTTTGATGGTGGTAATTGCTCCATGATGCATGAAGGAAAGGAGATTTAAATGTTGTGCAGCCTGGATTTTTCCTACTTCCCATTAACCTTCCCATGGGATGTAGTTTTCGATGCTTGTGAACCATATTTTGTATATCTGGAGTAAAATGAGCTTTATATTGCAGTACAACGTATTGTGCTTCATTCTTAACGTTTTGCTTTCATTATGGTAAGTGATAACTGTGTGCATATTTGTTTTGATCAATAATTAATTGAGCAGTATTGCGTTTCAACAAAAATGATGTACTTCCGATAAGCAAATATGAAACGCCATTTTTGTTTTTGCTTGCTAAATCATCTCGCGGGAGAAAGCAAGTGTTTTTGCATCACAAATGGCTGCCAAGGGGGATTAAAGGATTACTTAAACATGCATGGCAGAACTAAAGCAAAACTCCAGGTATGTTTTTGAGGAGGTAATGATATTAAAACATGATGCAAACTCAATTTTACATAATATTCCTTTAAAAAAAACCCTACCAGAAGTTGTTTTGCCATACACCCAGGGTTCATGTGTGCGCAAGGCCTATATGCTAACGACAACAATTAACTTTTTTTTTTTTTTTTTTTTTTTACTGAGCTCAATAAGAGTAGTTAACAAATTATTTATGTCTTAAATGCGAGACAGAGATTTGTTAAGCAGATAAATTTATTTCACAGCCAGCAGACTCATTTTCTCTTTGCTGGAAGAAAATTGAGTTTATTGCCCATCTGACAGCCATGCAAATGTTAAAACAGTGGAATGCTCTGAAGCAGATGGACACGGCGAGCTCCTCTCTTTCAGTCTCAAAGAAGATGACATCACCACATATGGTCGCGGTGATTGATCTGTCGTTGGAGAGTGATAGCTGGCTGAGCGTCGGGAACAGGAAAGAGAAATACACAGAGGAGAGGAAGAGAACCGCAATATTTTCCATAGCAAAGAAAACATGGCCAAGAAAATGAATGTATCCAAGATTGAGTAATTTGTGCTCCTTTGGTGTTCTTGTGTTTTGGCGCAAACTTCATTGTCCAAATAATGCAGGGAAAAATCAGAGCAGCAGAGTCTGTTAATCGGTTTGTGTTTGTTTTACACTTATCACACTAGATAATCATAAATAATAATAATAATAATGATAAAAAAAATGATGACTTCAGCACACAGTTTATAAATAGTTTATAGATAATGATTGTTTAAAAAAGCAGCATTCTGCAACTTGCAAGCTGTCATCAGTGGGGAGACGGAGAAAGATGATGATGATGTTGGGGAGAAAAGTAATAGCCTGGATGTGCAGCTCCAGAGACAGAACAGAAGCTGGGAGCTTGTCCTGTCCTGCTGTGAGTCTGGCAGATTGCTATGGAGCCTGTCATTGCTGCCAGCATGGTGTTCAGCCACTACATGGCGTTCAGCAGGGGAGCTGAATAAATCACTGGAACACACACAGTCCAGCTTACAGCTGACAAAGCTAACATTGGCTTCGATCACACCTATGCTCGGCGGTATCAGCATTATTTTGCCCCCTCAAGAACAAAATGGAATGTAAATGCGTTGCTTGCCTTACCAAACCTCGCCACTTCTGTAGTTTAGCCAGTTTATTGTTTTTTGTTTTTTTTTCTTTTAATGGCTGTATTTAACTTTATCGATGAAACGATTTTCTTAAGTTAATTGCAGTGGTTTATTTTTTTTATTTTTTATTTATTTTTCCCCCATACTGCTCAGCTTGTTATAATTCCCTTGGGTTTTTCCTTCTACAAGACACGAAAATGCACTGGGAAGCGTATTATTTATGTCTCTGTGAAGGGACATAAAATGCATTTTACAAGTGCATTAAAATCCTTAACCTGTGAAACAGCGTTATTACAGCCCATAAAATCTAAACTTTCCGACAGATCAAGTATCACATACTGTATGTCTTTCATTGTTAATACTTTGGTGACACTAACAATACGGGACTCCGTCTCTTTACCCTGCAATTCTTTAAAAAAATAAATAAATGACATGATTAGAACCATTTTTAATTGGTCAGCATATGCAGTGTAGATGACCTCCGTTCTTTCCGTTTATTAAAAATAAATAAATGTCTTCAATAGTCTCCTGAAAAATGTGTTATGGAGGATGTTTATTTTTCTCTTCATTTCTAATTGAATTGTCAAAATAAATTGAAAGAAGTGAGAAGATGTTCCTCATATCTCAGAGTAAGATTTCTTTTGGAACAACTATAGAAAAATCACCAGAAACTAGTAATACTGAATGTATTCTTTAGGAATAAAATTAAAGTGCATTTAGTATTGGTTAAATTTGTTAAAAAGAAACAAATTAAAGATAGAAATTAAGCCAACACCACATAGAAATGGCAATAGAGAGAATTACATAAAGTGTCAAACCCATCTTTGATCCAGCAGTTTCCAACACCAGAAGTTCCACTAAAGAAAAAAAAAAAACAAAACTTGACAACAAGTTGGTCAGGAATCAAGCTGTTGTCTCACTCATGAAACTAGATGGGATTTCTGTTTGTGCTGCTTGCACCGACCCGTTTCCTGTCTTAGCTGGAGGATAAATCTCTGCACAGCAGCTGTGGTTCCTGGTAACAACTTTTTTGTGACTTTCTCAATTAGCGATTTTAGTAGACAGATTTAAAATGAGGCTGGAAAAACAAATTTAGCACAGAAAATTATTTTTAAAATTCGAAAGAATTTGCGAAACAAAGAAATTACATATCTTTTCTCAAAATCACGCAGAAACACCAACTTCAAGACAAATGAATATTTGCTAAATTGTTCAAACTGACATTTATAAAGCAGCATGTGTTTATGGAGCTATTATACCCATTTACAAAACCGCAAAAAAAATATAAGTCGTATAAACTCAACGTTACATTTAGATGCTAAAAACAACATGCAGATTAGTACTTGGCATGCCTTTTTGTGGAGCAAACCGGAGCGATGTGGCTCCGATTTCACACAATTGCTTTCGTAGACAGACTTAGAAAACATTGGGATGTCAGTGTCACCTCGTTTCGATGCCACAAGGCAACACAGAAAAGCTTGAAAACCCTGCAATTGGCCAAGAAAATAGGAGACTGCGCTCCAGGAAAGAGTGGTTCATGGGTTTGGAAGCAGAAGCGGCTATGATGAGGAAAGAGGACAAGCATGTGTTTACACGAGACACCAACACAAGCCTCCGTAATCAATCTTGCAATCTCTCAGGGTGAAAACTCAGCCAAGAATCAGTGTGTGGGATGAAAGTCATGGTAAACAGCGTGAATCTCTGCCAGCTGTCTATTTAAAATCTCTGTTTATCCACAGAACTATGAATCTTTTTCCTGCAGTGTCATACTAAACATAAATGTTATTCACATGCTGGTATCATGGGAAATATGTTTGCATCTTACTAAAGGCCCCCATGGCATGATCTACATTTTATTTCAGTGTTCACAGAGGTAAAATAGATTGGCTGGGGAAATGTTCAGCTTTTCGACGCGAATACAAATGACCCAAAAATAAATAAAGAAATAACCTAACATCCACTTACAATTCATAACTTCTTGTGCTCATATTGGAGTTACCTTGTTTCAATAACACGTCAAACCACAGAGGACAACTTAACGCATTAGCTCAACCGATGTTGGTCAGATAAGTTTCATCTTCTGGCACAACCATTTCCAGACACCATGTGCGAAAATAAACACACTGAAAGAACAGATTTATAGTTGCTGTTTTGATCTTTGACAAATGATGTTGTATGATATTATAATCACAGCTTCCTAAAGGATGCTGAAGCGTCATGTGTGAGGAGGAGACAGATTAGTGCATCAAATTTTTTGTTTGTTTTCAGTGTCAGGCGGTAAAATATGGAAGTAAAACGTTTTCTCGTATTCTTTTCAGCTCAGCTGAACCGATCTGAGCTCACTCCCCTTCTTGTTTGCACTCTATTTCTGTCTCTCTCCCCACGATTTCTTACTTTCCATCCAAATATCAGACGGCCGACCAGACTGAATGCATGTTTTTTCCAAAATTTTTGTGGCTAAGCAACAGACACAGTTGTTCATATGGAGCACTGCATATCAAGAGGTTCCATAAAGATTTATAACTGTACAGCATCTACCGAGCTGAGAACCTTGAACTTGTTACCCAATGTACCCATTTCCTTTTTTCCTTAGCAGTATTGACTAATGGAACACGTTTGTTTCCGCATGTATGTGCCAGGTATTCTACAACATGAGGTTTTTTGAATAACATGTCTAACATACATCTGAGCATACACTGAGTTTAGAGGCCAGGCGATGAAATAAAGGCAACAGTTGAAAGAGTATTGTTGGTTTCTCAAATTATGAGGAAACATTAGTGTAAAAACACAGGAGACATTTTGTAAAGCCTTTGAGATGGATGCATTTCCCACTTGGCAATCCTGTCTGTGTTTTAGACCAATTTGGAAAAAAAAAAAAAAAAAGAAAGAAAAAATGCCTTCTAGACTGAGAGGCGCAAACTATAGAAGCACACATTTTTTCAGAAAGCTTGGGAGTACAGCCAGAAGTGATCTACAGATACATACACTGAACAGAAAACATGCACACCTCTGAAAAACTGTTCCCAACAATGTTCTGCTGTATCACTGCAACAGACTCTAATGCTGTTTACAATTGAATATAACTGTGGCAGCTTCAGGCGTCTTTAAATTGTACCCAAAGATAAACCAGATGTGAAGGTCCACCCTTCTCTTCCTGATATCTTGACTTAATATTTTTGGTTTTTCCAAGAAAACTGCGTTTGAGGTGTTTCGCCAATTGTTCCTGGAGAACTTAAATGTTTTAAAAGAACAATAGTCAGAAGTTTAAAGCATAGCCTTTTCACAGATTATAATTAGCTTAAAGACATAGCAATTTTGGTATATATAAGCTTCTATTTTTGAAGAATGTAGAAGACTGCTCAATATTCTGGTCTTTGGTAAATAGACATAATTAGGAGGGGTATTTTTTATTTTTTTTTACAGTGTACGCAAATATCTGGTTTAGGCTGCAGGTCATCAGGACTCTCTACATGTATTGACACCCGTGGAAAAGGTTAATTCTCCCCAACCTCATTCTGAAAACTTTTACCTGAAGCACACCCACTACAGTCCATGGAGGGAAAAGCATACACTTAGAAATAATTGTGACTGGCCATGACAAAACAAGGAACATCTCTCCCCCAGAGTGCTTAGAGTTATCTACAGATTTAGAAAAGATTAATTCTAAGCTTTCCAGTGATGTTAAAAACAAAAATTATAATAATTTTTTTAAAAAAGTCCCTCTGGAAATGAGATTAGTGAGGAAATAAACCTCAAAGTTTCATAAGAACTGTCCCCATACCTGATGAGCCACAGGAGGTGTTAGCTAATTAGAAAGAAAATATAATATAATACATTTTGTACATTTTGTCCTATTTTCCAGTAAGGCTGTGAACTTATGTCATTTGAGATATTTATTCATTCATTTCTATAGGTGGTTTTGGTGTGTTTTCTTCTCAGCAGCATTTTTTCTGGTGGATGTTGTCATCTCTGAAGTAAGGATGTACGCCTTTTGGCTTCAAGATGTCCAGTTGCTCTCATGACCTGCCTCTCTCTCTCTTTCTCCTGCTACAGAATCCATTGGCACGTCGTACGTTGAGTTTACGGCTGAAATTGATGCGTTTTTATACCTCCGTTTCTGCTCTGGCAACTTGTTCCTAGTTTTGTGGTGCCGTGTCACAATTGTGCCTTGACAGCACACTCATTGGTACCAGTAACAATTTGACTTAATAATTAGGGCTAAAACTAAAAAGTTTTACACATTAACATTACAAAATGCAGATTGATCGCATGACATGTTTTGACCTAAAAGCCTGTGTCCCACAGAGGGCTACCTTAGTTCACGGCGGTGAACTAAGTAGTTTTGGAACGTGAGTGAAAAGATGAGCGATGATACTTTAAAAAAAAAAAAAACACTTTGATAGACATTTGGATAAAACCAAGACAGTATGTAGCTGACTTACTGCAATGATAGATTACCCCTCTACCGAAGCACAACCAATTTATAGTTAATATTTCTAAATCATGTTTGAATCTACATTACTTCTTTTTAACATCCTGAGACAAAGGAACATATCATTCGAAAGAGATGAGTGGATGTTGATCTTTATGGGAAAGGGGGTTACTGCATACAGTCAGAGCAATAATAAGAGCCTGTGATCATAAACTATTTGCAGTAAAAGTCTAACAGCCTCTCAAATTCAGGGGCTACTTGTTATGTGTGTAGTTTTACTTTATGTCCCAAATGTGTAGTTGGCAGTATAATTCTACATTTTTTTGTCTGACATGTCTGCACGTTTTGTTGTGAACAATGTTAATATTGCAAATATGCATTATGTTTTTTCTTCGACTTTTATAAACAATTGTGTGTGTTCTCACACTTTTGTTCAGGAGTTTGTGACCTTTGGAGTTATGGACCATTTAACATTGTTTACCCAAGCAAGTGGCTGTTGCTCTTTAGCTCATGCAGAAAGGAGCAGCTTATTAATATGACAAACAAAACATCTAATTTGTGAACTCTTGTGTTTATGAGCCGCTGAAGAAGTCTGAGGTTTTGTAGAATTTCATAAATCCAAATTTAGAAATTATTAATCTAATTTTGTCTATTGGAAAAAAAACAAAACAAAACAAAAAAAACGCTTTGGTGATTTTTTTTTTTTTTTTTTTTTTTTTTTTTCCATATACACCAATTAGAAAACACAAAGGCACCGTCGGGGTTGTAAGCTCAAAAATATTTTTGCTCTATGACAGTTGAAGTTAAATAGCGAAATTCAGATTTTCTTTTTTTTACTTTTCTAACCTTTGGGACAACAAAAATCCTAAAAAGAAAAAGAAAAAAGTACTTGTCCTGGCATATATTTGTTTGTCCAGGCTTCGTTTTTTTTTTTCACCTTGACAGAAATCAGTCCTCCTGTTCTGTTTCCAGATGGAGCACAGCCAGACAAGAAAGGTGTTCGCTACAAACCCAGCTGTGTAAATTGTTAATTTTCAATCAGTAAACAAAAACCTGAGTCATCGGCCGAAGCAAATATGATAATTGTTTGCGGATTACTGAGATCTGGCAGGCAACTCTGCGGAGGCTGTGAGTAAACGGCAAGAAAGCTCAGCTCAAACAAATGCAGTTACTCAGCCAGTCAGGCAGAATCCTCAGGGGGAAATAGAGCCTGTGGGCACAGGAGGGTCTCTGCTGTGAAGGTTGGTTTTATCATCAAAACATACCTCAGCAACTATTAAAGTACTTTTAGCTTGTGAATATAGACCATTAGGAAAATAAAATGTTGTCAGAAATGATCCACTGTGATGCCAAAATGCCAATAACTCAAATTTAAAGTATGATTTGATGTGTGGGGAACAAATTTGGACTTGGCTTTTATATAGAAGCTTTCAGACCAGCGACAGCTTCTCAACTGGAATGAAATTTAGCTATGAGATCCAAAGTCATGTGACAAAAACATGTTTGTTTTGACTGACAAACCAAAGAAAACAGAATGCTTCTTTTGTTTTTTGTTTTTGTTTGTTTTTTGTTTTTTTACTGGAAATAAAACTCCACTGCCAGCAGCTACTAAGAAGTTTAAATTTGCACATAATAGTTGCAATGTCAAAATAAAGTTCAAATCAAACATAAGCCATTTTCAGTTGTGAAAGGGCAATACAAAAGCTATTAGGGACAGCAAATCAGTGACGTGCGGTCAGGGGAGGCAGGTGAGGCAGAGCCTCACCTGTCATCATGGAAAAATAATATATAATAATAAAACTATTTATATTGCTATTTTCACCTTGTGCTTTGTACAATAAAGTATCTATTTTTTTACTTAGCTTAACCAATTATGATGATTTTTGCTTCAAAATCGCTGGATTTTCGCATTTTCCCATTCAAATGCTCAGAAGCGAAGCCGGTGAGGCAGCAGGAAGCTGAGCCTCACCTGGGATTGCGCAACCTCTCGCTAACTACACTGGCTGCCGTTCTATGGGAGCATGCTCCTCCTGTCTGTACGCCAGCAATAAAATGGCTAAAAAACATTTAATATATGGACTGATTTTCCATAATTTAGCTTATGTATATAATGTGCAGTGTTGTTTTTTCACCAACTGTGTGTGTATCGTGTTTTGTGTGCCGGGGAGCGATCAGAAACGGCAGAAAACAGACTCCAGGGGAGGCAGGCAGTTCTCTTGCCTCATGGCAGGGGGCGCTCATGATCCCAGATATTGTGACTCCACAACTGCAGAGTAAGACACAGTGAGCTAGCCATACAGTAAATAAGTAAAGTACAGCGATATATTTGTTTTCTCCTCTCTTCTGACGTAAAAAATGAAAGACTACATTTCTACACTTAAACAGTTTTCTAAAGTGGATTTTCATTTGAAGCAGGAGATGATAACTAAGGAAGACCAACACCGGAGCTGAAAGTTTTGCTTCGAGAGTTTGACGATTCTCAAACGGAGTAGAAAAGACATGCCGAGGATAGACTTGGCTTTGGATGAACGGATGTTTTTGTGCAGAATTAGCGGTGCATGGATTTCATTGATAGATAAAGGTAAGACAGCATTAAGATGTTTTTTTTAATGAAATGTGCGTTTTTTGGGCTACAGTTTGTATGTCTAAATAATTCAGTAAAGTAGAAGCGGTAGCTAATCTACCACAGCATTATTTATTTATTAAACATTAAGCCTAAAACATACTACAACAACCGACTGAATGTTCTGTGTGCAAAATTCTTGAATGTTTTTTGGTGTTAAATCCTAAAACATGAAGTGGCATTGTTGTCAGTTGCTATGGCAACGAGTCTGCGTAGCTTAACGAATACAGATAACTTTGCTGTGGATCATAGCACGAAATCGATACCTACATTTCTAAGTTTCACTGAGTTAACGCGGCTATGGATGACATGTAAATGATTAGTCTTTTTGCCCTCCAGCGTTGTATGCATGCGCGAAATTTCCGTACGTCCAATAATATATGTGGTGTCTAAGTCATAAGTCAGTGCCTCACCAGCAATGAACCTCACCGCACGTCACTGCAGCAAATATATATAAAACCTGAAGACTTGGGTATAATAAGTACTAAATATACAGTGCAAGACATCAACAAGACCTGTTTTAAGAGAGCTGACACTGTTTCTAAAAAGACTTGAGCAAACTTTGACCATTCATGATGGACAGAAAAATCTGACCTACCAAGACTAAGAGAGAACTGCACCTTCAAAACACCTGAGACTGAGGCAGAAGAGACTTATGTTTAATGTTCCAAGTAAAAAATCTGCAGGAGTTTGTTTAAAGCCTGCAAAATGATGCCTCTAATTCAAAATAGGCAACTTTCTGTAGGGTTTCACAATGCTTCTAATACCCATTTTACATTCATTTTCTTCTTTTTTATTGTTTTTGACTGTGTTTGCACATTTTGAAACATCAACTGTAAAGCTAACTTTGCGAATGTCCGTTCTCCTCTTTTATGCTAAAAGCAGCAAATGAGGAAGCCATTTCCATCGACTTCCCAACATCAGTCACCACTAAATATTAAATATAAGCTGGGGAATAAATTGCTAAAAGAAAGGAAAGGAAAAGAGGAGACAATTGTTTTGGAAGATATTTTCATATTTTAAATTTATATTGACAAACCCTTCTTTCTTTCTTTTTTTTTTACTAGTTCTTTTATCATGTACAAAATATCTTAAAAATTCTATGTCCTATGTCCTTTAATAAAATTTTGTTTCAGCAATCATTGCCACACACACACACAAAAAAAACATTGCTCTTTAATGCTATTTATATTTATAATTTTTCCAAGAATGGCAATAGTTCCGTTTTGTGGCAAGGTAAACTGATCCCCTCACCACCAAGAGCAACATGTTCCAGTCACCCCTCAGATCAAAGCTTGCCAGGGAGCCCTGAGGATGATGTGCCATGAAACCAAAACTCCAAATGCAACAAAGGGTGTGTGAACTAGCCACTCTGTGGAAAACGTAAAAGAGAATTTAATTCCTGGAACGGCATGAGGATGGCAACAAGACAATCTTGTCATTAACTGCTCCTGCTCTGTCTACTGTGTGTAAGGCAATGGTCTTCAAGGATGGGTGGTCTGTCTGGGGCTGGAATCGGACGTATGTGTAGGGGTGTGTGAGTTCCCTTTGTGTCAGGGGAGAGGAGCCTTTGTTCTCTTAACCAGGGAGGTGGGTCCAACAGATTAAGCCTTTAGAAGTGCAACCGACCACCATGAGGGCACGCCACAAGGGAGAATGTGTTTGTTGATGCGCGCACGCGCGCGTGTGTGTGGGTGTTGATTAGCTTCACATACATGCTATATTCTTGTGTAGATGCACACTTTCTTGCTTTAGAGCTTGAATTACAAACTATTCTGAAATTACTAAGAGGGAAGAAACTAGTAAAGGGCTTGAGGAAAAATATATAGTTAGAGAGAACATTTGTAGCCATTTGCATGCGAATTAGCATGAGTTAGTGAGAAGCTGATGCAGGTCAGCAGGTCAATAGTTCTCATCCATCTGTCCTTCTGATGGCATGCCTCCCAGGTCAGTTTGATTTCTCTGTGAGAGCTAATCTCACCCCAGTGCTCAGTGAGCCTCTACAGCATCCTCTGATCTGCTCCTCCAAACCCCTCTTCTCACCATGCACAACAAAAACCGCTTGAGCCGAGGGGAGGGGGAAAGTCGCGCACATTCACACTCAAACTCAAACTCACACTTCTTTTTAGGTGTATAGTACTATATTTTGAAACCATAATATTAATTTGAACAAGAGCTGGTCCAAGACTGAGAGGCGTACCAAAGAGTGCTTGTTTTGGGGCCCTTGAAGCTACAATCCGGCATCAAAGTTCAATTAATGTTCTGTTTTTATTTTGAATATTTGTACATTTATGCTTTAAACATGTAAAATAACGAAAATTGTAGCATTTTCTCAACCCTAAAAGAGTCTTATTTCATTTTTATTATGTGTAGCATTATGAATCTGATGATTCTAAATCTCTTGGGGGGTGCTATGATCCATCCGATTTTAACCAGTGTGGAATGAAATATGCCTGGAAAAATAAAAGTTATTTAGATGTTATAAGTGGTTGGTTTTAAAGTTGGAGTTGCTAATATTAAAAATGCCCTTTTCTGAAACAAAAACATCATTTTGACCCATGACTAATACCTTTGAGACAAAGATAATTTCTGCAAGAAACATGGGTGAGCTCTTTGCAAGTAAACACAGAAGGGAAGCATAGATTTTTTTTTCTTACCTAATTAACCAATCTTTTGGTTTATAACACTTTTTGCCACAAGTTTATTAATTAAACAATCAGCTATAGAGGGGAATCAAAAGCCAGAACAGTGATGTGACTGCAGCAGTTGTTTATGAGTAAAAGGTTTAGCAAGTAAGTTATTCTTCTGGTGTTTATTAGGTGCATCGTAGCTGTTTTTCCTCTGGGTCCATTCCAAGTGAAGGACAAAAACTTAAAAGTTCAGTTGTGATTGTATATTTTAACTTTTCCTACAACCATTGTGTAGCATTAGTTTTCAGATGCTTTTCAAGGCAAACAGCATCTTCTTGTGACAATGCTAACCATGAGCTTAAGTAGTGAGTGGCTAAAGAGATAGTGTCCTTGGACTAACATTTTGAAAGCTAGATTACTGTAATGTAGTTAGATCCTCACAAGTAAAAGACAGTTATTATGTGCAGAAAAGTGACAGTTGTAGAGTTACTCTTTGCAAGAACAGGACAGGACTGTTGGCATCAGGTTAAAAACAGAGTATCGTCTACCTGCACGCTGTTTTGAGTTGCAGTGTTTGTCATTAACAGTCATTTAGTCTTGTGTTAATTATAGGCAGGCTTGGTTACGGCAGCCGTTTTAAATCTCTCTGTAGGGTGCTGGTCTGATAGGTCTCCAACCTGATACACTCAGACAACATGTGTATCAGGTTGTCTGCCATTTAAATTTTCAGATTACTCAAAGTCAAGCTGGAGGCTTTTCCTGTCACTACTTTTTCTTGCGTAGCCATTGTGCTATCAATTAATGTCCGAGTTTGGCTATTTTTGTTGGTTAAAGAACTGAATACATAATATAGCATGGACACAATTGAAATGGAAACTTGATTATAGTTACTATTTATTATTTACCAATGGCCTTAAATGGACTTCTAAAATAGTTAAGTTGACTGAAACAGTGAATTATTTCTTAACTTTATTTTTGAACTCCCCTATGCCCTTTGTCTGTACAAATGATGGACGTGCTTCGGTTTTCAACATATGCCTGAATTATTTTTAAGATCTATCAGGGCCATATTTGCATAGAGCGACACTTTTGGGAATTTTAGACAAGCACACCATCTGTGAGGGAGACCTCCATAAGTCTTGACCTCCTCCTCCTCCTTCTATCATTTCTTCGCTTTTCTTTTTCAGTTTTCTTCCCTACCAGTGTTCCTCCGTCTGTCATGGCGACTGTCTGAGCAAACAAACAGACGACGGTCCGTGGCGAGACAGACGGCGCGATGTGGAACTGTTTGCTTTTGTTACTCCCGTGCGGATGAAAGTTTTCTTAAGAGGGACACTGAGGTTCAGAGCTGAGCGGAGGGACAAAAAAAACAAAAAAAAAAAACAAATATTTACTCTCCAGCCTTGCAGTGACCTGGCCCTTTTCTCTGTGCGATGAATGAAAAAAGTGTGAATGGGCCCAATGTTGGTTCTGAGTTACAAAATAGATGTGGAAATTCTCAGCTGTTGTTGGTAATCTTGATAAATAGCTGACAGTTAAATTCCTTACTGCATCTTTTTATAATAACCTTTCTAGGGTATTCTCACTGTTTGCTAAAAATCAATATTTTTTTTGACAGCTAACACAATAAGACTGTCCAACTCTTTTCATCAAGCGGTTCCTTCTTTCTGTTTCCCCCATGCTCTTGCACTCCCTATGTCTTCCTTTTACAATCAGTCACAAATCAACAGATATTACTGTCCCTTCAATGCAGCTATTAAGCCCCGCTTCCATCTGAATTCAAAGTGTTTTCCCCAGTCAGCCCCCTGCCTATAAATATGTACATGTTTGACAGTGGGGTCAGAGAAGAAAGCAGGAGCCAGGCAGTAATGTCTACTTCCTGGAGGAGACGCCTCGGCATAGAGGCTCAACCAATCGTGCCTCAGCGCAGACGCATTCTTTGCAGCACTCCGTCACACATCAGGGATGAACAATAAAAAGCAGGGAAAGGTGAGTGAGAGGGCGCTCGCAGGAAGTGGCTAATTTAAAAGAAAGGGGCCTGTCATGGACAGATATGCAGGTGCTAATATCCTGAGGAAAGGAAATCGGTGCAGGCTTTTACAGACCTTCGCTGAACGTGGGGGCCGTCTTCGGCTGGGGAGCGGAATCGCTAATGATTGCTTCCCGTTCATCCCAACAATGTGGAGGAACAAAATACAGACTTTTAGAAAAATGTGTTATGCTGTTATCCCCTTTAATAACGCGTGTTGTTTCTGTGCAACACCATTTCTGGAGCTTGAGAAAATAACTAGATCGCCAGTGAAACTATAGTGCCCTCTTGTGTTACAAATATATATGTGTGTGTGTCACACCTCTAAGCAACATCTAAAAATCAGATAAACAATGAGAATTCGGTAGCAGGTTTTAAGAATGAAAGGTTTGTATTTTTAAAATAATCTTGATGTCTACTAAGAAAGAAGCTTCATTAAGAGGAAAAGAAATATTTGAAAATTTAATTGTGATCTAGTTCTACTTTGTTTCAAGCTAAAGCATATGATAGATTTAGAAAATGTGAGATATTGTTAAAAAAAATAAATTGAACATAAATATTTTAGATAGAGTTTCATAACAAGTTTTTTAACACGTTTTAGTTTATCTCTTACAAATTGGGCATCTTGGAATACTTTGGTTATTATTATTCACTTATTCACTTCATTGCAGTCTTAGTTAAGTTTTTGTCGTTTTAAGTTATTTTAAGTTTACATATGTCTTTGGTTATAATACTTACACAGAAATCACATAAGTACAGGATAAGTAGTGATTGAAAACTGACTTGGAGTTCACAGAAATAATGATGCTCCATGAACTTGTTGTCCAATCGTATAGTTTTCAGATTGTTTTAAACTTTTTTACAAACGTATGAATTTGTGTTCTCCCTTACAACTTATTACTCTGTCTAGTAATGCTATAAGAAGTACAATATCTGAGGAAATTGCTTTATTTCAGTGTTCGAATTGAAGAGCAATTAGGTAATGAATAGTTTTTATTTTTTAAGTGGGGTTAAACTGGTAGATTTTTTTTCTGCTTTGGTGATTGTAGTAATAAAACTGTTTAGCTTTGTCTATAGTAAAATATATATGCATACAATTTTTATTTACAATGCTCTTTCACTGAAAATTATTCTGCTTAGGAAAAGGAAATTTTAATTGATAAACCAACCTCCAGGTTATTCACTACTGATGTAAACCTTAAGGCTGGAGAAATAGCTATAGGCACATTTTATAGTTTCTTTTGAAAGCCACAAGTGGTTCATTTCATAGAGGAGTTACAGTGGATGCTTGCGAATGGTGCAAGATCAAGCTCACCGAGCTGCAGTACCAAAATGAATCACAGGAGGGCTCTAAAGTACACCAAAATAAGCTTAGAGACACAAGGACACATAGATCCATGTTGCAGATAGATAAAAAGTCGATTACAGATTAGAGTCCAAACATAAAAAACTCTTAAATGTTTGTGCAGTCCTGAGTTCAGCGGTGCAAGTGAAAATATATTAATGTTTTTCAACTAGATGAATGTCTTAGCAATATCAACAGAACAAAGTCTAGATCAAAACAGAAATCTGATTCAAGCACAAGCAGATCTACCAAGCCATCGGCATAACAAAGGAACAAGCTAAACATGTTGTCTGTCTTCCATGTTGCAGCATTTCTAAAAGAAATACAAGCATTGAACAACGGGGACTGCAAACTGTTGGCAAAGAGAGAGCAGCTTGAGACTGAAACAGCCATCACTGCTTCTACAGATAAAAATCTCCCCGAAAAATTGTGAGGATGAACTTCATGATGATGCAACTGTATCCTGAAGCAATTTCACGTCACAGAAATGTGTAACAAACACAGACTGTTGCATCTACCACCAACAGATGTTCTTGTTTTTAGCTCGAGTTCAAGCCTTTGATCACACTGTTCATAAAGTATCTGAAAGTAAATATTATTGGCTGTATGGCCTTGAACAGAACCGGAAGAAAGCTGTTTGGAAGGTGTAAGAAGAAGAGACCCAAAGAAATCCTCACATATATTAAACATTTCAGGGGGGAAGTTTAAATGTCACGGGGGCTGGAAAGTACAGTCCTGTGTTGTCTGTTGTGCCAATTTATCTTAAGCTAAAGAAAGGTAGGACAGTGGTAGAGAGCTATACATTAATGGAAAATGGAAGCCAATCAACAATTTGCTCAGAGAAGCTGATGAAAGACATCAAGGCTCAGAAAACACGTATTTGTTTCATACTAAAACAGTTATGTGTCTAAACAATATTCCAGTGCAGAAATATCTGGAAAGACACATTTTCATGCAATTTACCTTCCTCACAGAAATTTAAATATTAGACTTCTTTTAGGCTTCTCTCAAGAATTGTCGGACAAGTCCAGCAGACGGCAAATTAGGTTTTATTCTGTGAATCACAATTTCTACTGCGACCGCTCAAGACTTGTTGACACAACAGTTGATCCATGACTTTACACAGAAGCCAATGAATAAAAACAGGAGCTGTCAAGAGAGGATATTCAGTTGCCAGACACTTAATAACTGTCTGGCAACACAGAGGACAGATAACAAGAAAAGGAAGCTCATTGGAAATGAGGATTTTTCAGAAAGTACAAAGACTTCATGCTGGATCTATTGAGTAAAGGTTATTCAGTTTGCAACAGTAACAGTCTGCTTGTAAAAAACATGAAGGATTGGTACATGACAAAAGGGAGCACTGAGAGATGCTTTTGATTGTGCTGCATCATTTCAAGGCGTGCCACCAAACTGTTGCAAGGCCCAAATTGTACAAATGTTCTCTGTTGACACACTTTAGACATGATCACTTTACTTTAATGACAAACATAAAATCCAGCAGTAATGGCACATTCAATAGGAATACTTCTCCTCGCTCTTAAATGGAGTGTGATATGTTTCTATGGCAAATAGTCATTAAAAGCTACTGTGTCTCCCATAAATATTTCTGAAAATGTCTTTTTAGTCCATCTACAGATGATTTTACAAGTGAGCCCAAGACAAACTCTGATTCCTAAAGCACTACTGAGTGGATGCATGATGATAACATAAAAATGACAATGAAGAAAGATGAGCAAGGCTGGAAAAAAGAAGTGCCTTAACTCATTTAACCACTAGGTGTCAGTTCAGTTTTACAGTAAAACTGCTCAAGCATTGTAGTCTGAAATTTCCTGTTGCAATGTGTTCAGAAAAAAACAGAAATGCAATAAATTGACTCCATTAATGATACAAATTGTTGATTTCTGTGCGCACAAATATCCTTTTTTAAGTGTACGTAGGTTTTTCTTTGTGAAATGCTTAACTGATGAGCTATTGACCTTCTGTCAGCCTGAATGGAAACAAACTCACATTCTGAATATTAAAAGCTTGACTCTCCTAAAGAGAAATCACACAAAAGACTTTAAGTACAAAGCTAAACATTAAATTAAAAAAAAAAAAAAAAAGATTTGGGAGCTTGTACCTTAAAGCAACTCAGAAAAACATTAACATTGTCAGCCAACACAGAAAAACCTCCTTAGTACAAAATATATAAAGCAACATACAGCTTTATAACCTGTTACATTAATAAGAACATACTGTACAAATACATAAGGTGTTAAGTTTTGATAAGTAACTGCCGGTCATGCTTTAAGCTCAAGTTTCAGTATTAGGTTGGAATGCGCTTCATTGATTGTCACATTCAGTGTTCGTCCATAATTAGATGAGAGCTTGTTTCCTATACATATGAATGAAGGGTATCAGGACACGTTGCTGTAGAAATAATGCCCTGTCTCCCTCTAAGCCAGCACTGGTCTGACCAGTTTTAGGCAAAGAGGCAGCTAAGGAAAGGTTGTCAACGGATATGGATGCTTCCAGAGCTCATTAAGGAGCTGTCTGCGGCATGCCAGGCTCTGGGAGACAGGACCGGAGATAGAAAGCAACATCATAAAGGAATTCCATCCATCATGTTCTTCCGTGACATTAATATCTGTCATACACCTCTGACAATGCAATACTGCACTCCTGGAGTGAGACGTCGTTCTGTCACAAAGGTGCAACGCAAGCCAAGAGGGATACTTCAATGCGTATGTGTGCGTGTGTGTTTGCGTGTTCATGTGTCCCAGCGTAGTTTTATTTGAAGGCAAGATGTGGGGGAGAGTTACAGATGTAGTAAGTCTTCCATCTTGTTTCTTTTCGGAAACACTGACTGTGATGTTATAGAAAGTTTGTGCGTGTGTGTGTGTGCGTGTGTGTGTTTTGTTTTACCCCCACAAGAATAGCTTCAGTAGTACTGTGGAGGAGACAGTGCTTTCAGCAGAAGCCACTCCAGGCTGTTGAACCAAATCCGGAGTTTGGAACATTGCTCTGCTGACGCTTCCAATGGCATGATTCATGAGCAATATCAGGGCGAAGCAGCAATATTAGGGTGAAAGTAAAGCACTTAGCACATTGAGGATTTAAATGTCAGTCCTTGCTGTAGGACGTCCCAACCTCCCCATCCTGTTTCCTTTATGGGCTTTACAAGATGAAGCAGAAATGTCCCCAAAATGACTTTGTCAATTCCTTATTGCCAACATGCTTTGAATTATTGGACGGCAGAGTCTGATAATCCACCACAAATTTTATTGCAAGTATTTGATTTAGCATGTCAAACTCTCTCTTCGTTGTCTAAATTAATTGAATTTGTCTCCTCTTTTCTCATTTGCTTTCTTCCTGTATTTATTAGTTGACCTTAATAAGACCTATCGCTCATCATTTTACTCTAAAGCCAAATGTTTTGATAATTTCGTTATTTTGATTCTTTTTAGATGCATGTAACATCACTTAAGGTATTCCCTCAAAAGATTTGAAATGCATTCAGTAGGTAATGGCTCTTGACAACAATTAGGCAAATCGGCTCTCTGCAGCTTTTCTACAAGCAGTGCCTGTTGAAAGAGCTCAATCTGTCTATGTCCCACTCCCTCCAACCATTCCATCTTCTGAATTTTCATCCATTTTCTTCCACTTATCTTGGGTTGGATCTTAGGGGATGCAGCCTAAGCAGGGAGACCCAGCCACTTGGGCCAGATCCTCTGGGGGAAAACCAAAGCGTTCCCAGACCAGAAGAGAAATCTAGTCCCTCCAGCGTAAAGCATCCTAAATGCAAAACTACACCGTCCACAAAAGAAAAACTATCAGAGGTTCCTGAGGTTCTCAATCCAGAAACCCTGTTCTTCATGGCTCAAACTTCAGGTACTATTTAACACAAGCAGAATTGTGGAGGAGAAGCTCAGGTGGATTCTGAACTCACACTGAGAGCAAGCTTGAATTTGTACCATGAATGTGGATCTAGGTCTTGCTTTGATGTTAGGACAGTATTGCCGGCACCCTACGCCCCTGCTGTTCTCCACACACAAAGGCGTTTCGGAGAGAGTTGTAGGCCTTTTCTAAGGTCCAGAGAACTCAACAACCAAATTCTCTATAACGCCTCCTCTGCTCTCAGCAACTCTGCAGGGTTATGAGAGAGAGTCCGCTGTTCCGAGCACTGTAAGTCTGAGCCGTCCTCCTAAATCCCAGGTACAACAGATGGTGAGAGCCTCCTCTTCAAACCCACACATTGAGTTTCACTACGAAAAGATTCCCGTTCAAAAAAGATTGTGCCACAAATTCACTTAAACAGATTTATTCATTCAAGCATATAAAGTACTTTGTTGTTGACTGTTTTTTACTCTGTATTTAATATGGCACAGATTTTTTTTCAGATGGAGGTTGTAAAATTTATGCACGGGCTGACTGAACACAGACTCATACAATGTAATACTCCCCAGACTGAAATCACCCGATGAATAATGCAGCTGACGTTACGGGACTATTACAGACTTCTGATGACTTGTGTTAAACATCAAGTCTCCGTTTCAGCCTTTGCTCTGTTCCTCTCTCCCAGTGGATCATAACCGAGCTCAGCAGTCTTGACCTGAATAATCTGCCAGTAATACAATAAATCAAGCGCACAGAATGTCAGTAGTACTGTGACGAACCACCAAATCCATTTTACCTAGTGCTCTTGGGCCGAAGAATAAAAACTGTATTAACGTCATCATTATTACAGCGTGAAAGTATTAAATTATACGTTTTATTCAACTACATTGACATACCTGGACGATCGTAAGCCTGCTTTATTTCCCTAAAATACTTTCTGTACAGGCAAGATGAAATGCAAATAACACTTGTCAGAATGTCCTAATTTCAATTTATTATACTGAAATTCCCAATTTAGTAACAGAACCGAGAAAGGTAACACAGCTTTAAAAACAAAATAAGAAGGTCATGCCACTTTCTGTACAACTTCAGGACAGAAGCGACCTGGATAAATTAGTATCTTTAACAACACTATTGTCAATTGTTATTTTCATTAGGATACCGCCCTCTAGTGGCCGACCGGTTTTTCCCCAACATTGCAGAAGAGGCGCAGCCGTTACTGACTCTGACATGACTGTCCTTGGACCTCTACAGGCAATTTGTCAGCAGGCAGGCGCTGCACAACAGAATACAAAATTTGCAGCTGACTGAAACAGCAATCGACATGAACAAGCTCAGGCACCGTAGGGGCTGTGAATGAGAAATAACACAGAGGTGAACTGAGTAAACATAATCCCCCACCACAGTGAATCAGCTCATGGCAGCTCTTTGACAACACGAGTCTGTAGGGTATAAATGAAAACAAAACATGCATAAGTACGGTGCCTAGTTAATATTTTATCAGCTCTTTATTGACATGATTCACCACAATGTGATGAAGCAGCACCTCTGTGAGCAGTGACCATATGCCTTTCACCGAGTGTGAGGCATGGCTTCTGTTCTGCATGAGCCTTTTACCAGGTTATTAATCACATTTTCAGACACTCAACTGGAGAAAAAAAAACAAAAAAACACCTTCATCCCCCTGGGTGTTGTATTGTTTTGCTATTTAGCTGCATGTAAAATTGTGCAGACATACCACTGGCTGTTCAAACCACAGCCGGTGCAGAAGTATAGGTGGCTGGTGTTTTTATAGATGGGACTGGAGATAGGTTGTTCTAATTAGGCCACCGGTTATCTCAGTGGACCTCCTGTCACTGCTTATGCTCAGAACCTCTTTTTAATTACTCACCGAGAAAAGAGGATGTCAGGTGAAAATAGTAAGTAGGCTCCACGTGAGACATGCTGGTGGGTTTCAGCCGTTAAGACAACAGTTATTTAGACGGCATGCGGCACGAAGTATTCTTCAGGCATTCAATAAAAGGTGCATTCCAAAACAAAAAAAGAAAAAAAAAGAAAAACATATAGTGCTGCGCTTTAATGGCATTTTTGACTGTTTTTTTTTTTTTTACTGCATTTGTTAATATATGACATTAGTGTATTAGTAAAATGATCCTATTTCCAGACAGACTGAAAAGGAAAATCACAGAGGACTTGTATTTATTTCTTCAAGGTTCAAAATGATAATACATTTTACAGATTTTATTAAGCTGTATTTGAATGTTTTTTAAGAAGGTTAATTTATTTTTCTCTTTGCTGGCAATATCCCCTATGTGGCACCAGACAAGTTAATCTTAAGGTGTGCTTGGACCCTGAGAATGCTGTCTTTTGTTTTGTTTTTTTTTTTGTTTTTTTAACTATTGTTGAAATGATCCATGAAGTCCTTTCTTTAAAGATCTGCTGACATATGGCATGTAAAATTGAATAGAGGCATCTCAGCAGGGTGAAAAGTGATCACCAGTGGAAGGAGATGCCTTAAGTCAAGAAGGACCTTAAACCAGAAAAAAAAGGGTTGACTTGTGTGATTTGAAGGATCAGAACTGTTCATCTGGCACTTGGTGCATTGCTATTTGCCAGTATGTAATAGTTGTGAAGCCACTTAGAAAATATTTAGAAAATTTGGGACAGTTTCAGCTTTTTTTTTTTTTTCATTACAAAGGAATGGACTGATTTTTGTATGCATACATTTTTTTTTTGTTTATTTGATAGGGACGGACACACATTGACATAGACATAGACAAACTGAATAAAACAGCAGTCCCATGTTTGCATCATGGTGCAATAGCAACAGCTAATTCGCAGCACTTGTCCCTAGATGGGCTTTTATACTGTTGAGGTTTACAGTATAAAAAAATAGGTGAAGACAGGTCGATTTATGTCTTAGTATAAACAACTACATCACTTTTTGTATGAGTTTAAATAGAAAAGAAAAATGCATACATTGAATTATAAGTCTAATTTTACATTTGAATCAATTTGCAGTTTTTTTATCATCCTTCAGAGAGGTCAAAGGTTAAAAATTCTGGAAAAAACTGGTCTATATTTTGACAATAAAAAATGATGAAAGGAAAACTATGGTCTAATGCATACAAGTACTGTGCAAACTTGATTTGATTTTTTTAGTTGAAGTTAAACTTGATGCATCTTTTCATAGCCTTGAAGTGCTTTGATAACTGCTTTTGTCTATCTTGTAAACATGCTTTTTGAAAAGAACATTGACTAAAGTATTTTTCTCAATTGTGTAGAACAAATATTGTACCTCTGTTTGCAGCGTACGCTGGACAACATCACATGCTGGTTTGCAATTTTCATGGTTCATACCTGACAGGAGCGACGGAGATGATGTTTTTCTTTACAGCTCTAGCACCTCAGTATAAGCCCAGAGAAAATAAAGTATAAAACTGAATTATGGTTGCAAAAGGCTATATTTTCTTTCTACAAAAATCCTACAGCGACAGAAATAACTACCAGAAAGTTTTTATTTTACAATGATACACATAAGTAGATAAAAAAAATAAATAAATAAAATAAACCTGCATTCTCCTCCTTGCTGCTGGGTCGCACACCTCCACAGTTACCATAGGAACAGCCATCTCCCTGGAGAGGGGTTCCAGCTCCATCCTGGTGGCCAGTTTGATTGAATGGTTGTCATGGTTGAAGACGTAGGATGACGTGTAAGAGACCCGCCGTCAGACTTCACACAGAGACACAGTTGAAAGCTATAAAAGGTTTGAGTTAATGACTGCGTAGTAACAAATTTGTGCATAGACTGCTCTAACAATGGGTCACTGAAGGTATAGAATATTTTTTATGGCTTGAGAGAAATATTAATGAGCCCTCACAGTGCTCCTTACAGCTCATCTTATAAACACTTATATTTTTGGTATTATTTCCTCCAACGTTATGCGTACACCAATAAAATACCAAATGAAAATGAATGTTAAGACTTTTTTTTTTTTAACCTCAAAGTGCACATGCAGCATTCATAAGAATTCATTTTAATAATAATGTGGAATTCTTAAAACTAATAATTCTCCAAGTATGAAAACAGCTTTGACTTTTAGTTCTACTCAGATATTCTTTTGGCTTCTGTTAACCCGGAGAGTAGGCTTATCAGTAATCCCAACAAATGGGCAAAAGAAAAAATGAATGTTTCTTATGACCTCGAAATGTATGCAAATGCAAGCAGCTGCATTGGAAATAAGCATTATCTAAATGTTTTTAGCATTAAGTGTTGTGTTTTCACTCCCTCTATAAAGTTCGTCTCCAGTGGTAATTAAAGCCTTAGCATATATTCATCTTTTTACCTCTGATTTGCATAATCTTCCCGAGGCCATTATTTCTTGTATAAGATGTTACTTGATCAACACTGTAGAAAAAAAAATTAAATGACGAGAAAAGGATTCTTTTTAGAATTTTTAAGTTTCTGGTTACAGTCACTTAACACATCTGGCTAGATACGGCCTTATGCGTCTTATGCGCATTCATTATCCTGCCTCGAATTCAATTAGACGATTGCAAACAATGCAAAGGACATTGAGTAAAAGCAGCAAACTTCACCCTTCAACTCAATTTTTCAAAGTACTGGCTGTAAAACGGTATAGGAAATAGAAATCAATGCAGTTGTCAGTCGATTAAATATTATTACTGCATCTGTTCACAATGTCTCAGGAAAATATAAGGAAACTCTAATTGCAAAAGAAAATAGTCCAAATAGGCAGCTATTTGTGCTCCTCTCTCTCGTATACCATTGTAGAGAGGAACTGGGAGCTGCATTAGTGTCTGCCAATTGCATGAGTAGTTTGCTTAATGTTTATGTCTCCCTTAACGACCAGTTTCATTAGAAGTGTGGAGCTTTGGAAGGTAATAAATGTTTTTAAAGGCGTGTGGTAGTTAAACAATCTGTCAGAGACTGAGGGGAAAACAAAGGTTAGGGTTTTGTTTTTGCACATATAGCTATGTGTTACAGGCTCTGATACGTGCGCAGCTGTTTTCTCTCTCTCCTTATAAGCATCCGTGAAAGCAGGCAAGGTTGCTCTTTGAGTGACAGTTTGCAGATTAATTACTTAGTGCTTTATTTATTGATTGCTCACACTTGCATGTAATTTCAAAAGCAACATTTGCATTCCTTTCTAATAAAGGATGTCACTGTGACACGGCACTGCAGTTCATGTAGTGAAATCTGTGTTCCTGAAGCCATGTTGGTTGAACTATTCTTCATCTGGTATAAAAATCGGGTGCTTTATATGTTGCACACTTTTTTCTACTTTCATTTGCATTTAGTTTTACTCAGAGCTGCACATTTACATTTTTGGCCATATTTTGATCCCTAATTTTTGTAAATCTTAGACATGCTGAAATTGGTTTTATTTTTTTAAGACAAAGACAAAATAATTTAGAGCTGACATTTTAGAATCTTATCTTGGTCATTAGCATGATTAACATGGGCAGAATTAGTAGCCATGCATATTACTAATTTCAGTGCTGTCTTTAAGCACTGAAATTTCTAAGAGTCTGACAGCCATCACAAACAGATTAAAGCTCAAGGGCATGAAAGAGAAGAGATGTTTTGTTGCAATTATATTCAGTCTTCCGACTACAATTTAATTGTTGAAACTTACCTACCTAAGGAGGTTAACACAATGAAAAAACATGCCTCTGTTTTTTCAATGGCTTCTTACAGCTTCCTGTTTCCTCTAATTTCCTTTTTAAACACCTCACTGATAATGAAAGTAGCTTACTTTGAGTCTCACAACAACCTGCACACTCAACAGTGTTATGGTTGGCTCAAGTTCATTGTATCTATTTATGGGCGTTCACTAATCAGAGAAGGATTGGATTTAGATTTGCCTGACTGGCCAATCGATGCCCAGGGGCAATTCCTGGGTGCATCTCTGGCTTTGTGATGTTCAAATGTAATTGAAATGTTTCTTGCATGGCAAACCACGTTAGTGCACTAAACGAACATAATGCAGCAAAAACATTTAACATTTAAACTGTCAAATTACTCATTAGATTTGTCTGGAAAAAAAACAAATGGCCATTTTCCTTTAATTAGTTGGCTTCAAGTAGTTTGTGCAGTGTTACAAATCCATCTACAGCTGCTTTTCAATTAATAACCTACCCACTGAGACAAAATTATGGTCATCCATCACATCTTTCATGTGGAGCTTTCGTAGAAGCCTGTCAGAATATTAGTTTCACGAGCTTTGGCCATTTCTCTTTATCAAATGTATATTACTATTTGAGTGCATTAGTTTTACGTTTACGCCCAGCTGAGGCATCTTTAAAACTAAAGGTTAAGTCTCAAAAAGAGGTGAGACATAGTGCTCGGTCCTTTTGACTTCTAAACAAAGCTGTATTTTCACAATGTGGTTCCCGCGTGGCAAAGGTCAAGTAAATCTCTTCAACAACGGGAAAGTGGCTGCGACTGAGAGGTGGTGCTGCCTAAAATCAAAGACATTATGACTGAAACAGGAACACACTGGGGTCACACCTGAATCCTTCTAGTATTTGGCACAGCTAACTTTGATGTATAAATGTTATGAACCCACTGATGTGTGAGGGCAGTGAATGGAGAGAGATGAACAAACTCTTTGTCTTCCGTGGCTTGCAATTGCCAGAAAATTGATTTAAGCTCTGACAATTTAAAAAAACAACAAGAAACTCCAGTCATTTTATCAAATCACTCAAGGCTTTTACAAAATGGCTTCAGAATTGCTAGAAGCAGCGAAATTCTTTTTTTAAAAACACCATCCATGGAAAATAAAACACTAACACATCAATACAAAACACTGGATCATCAGTCCACACTAATTAAAGGGCTCGACAGTTCTTGCCAAAACCCGACTCCTGCAGTCATCCATCACAGCTTTGATGTGGAGCTTTCTTACAGGTAGCCTGACAGAGATGTTGATGCAGGATCTGAAACTGTCACTATTCATCACTCCATTTCTCCATCTTAATCCCAATGTTAACCTTTAGGCACATCAGTTGCCTGGGCGAGATAGCCTGTTAAAACTAATGCTAAACACAGTGAAGATAAGCAGCTTTGAGTCGACATTAACTTACTGCTAATAACTGTCAGAGCGGTGCAGCAGTTTAAGGATTTGCAGCTTCTGTGTCGATGCATCTGTAAACTGTAAATGTGAGCTGAGGCATTTCCAACAGATCTGCTGCCTTGTGCTAATGAAGCTTACAAGTTAGGAAAACAAGACAGAATATTTAGCTCGATAGTCAGCAGGTTCACCAGCTTGTTTGAAATATAGTTTTTAACGGTCGGTTCAAGAAATAAACTAGCATCAACTCTGGATTCAAAAAGGTGACCGACACTACGGAGTTTGAGGGCGACTGAACTACTTTTTGCCTTAAAGCAGTTCTGATGCTCAATGCAAAACATACATATACAAAAGTATGATGTGTATATGCTTTTTAGTTTTCGTCCTACTTTATTTTATGACAAACATGAGGATGAAGTTTTGCGTTACAAAATAATCTAAAAATGTTGTCAGACATAAAAACTAAAAGGTATTGCTTCTGAAGCGATGATGACCAAAGGTGATGATGAAACCATAGTTTGAAGTTTATTGAATTGATTTAATTAGATGGTTTGCTTTTGCAGTATTTGATTTTATGTGCTATTTTTGATTTTTGGACATTTTAACTTTTCTAATTTTTTTGGACCTTTTTTCCTTCATGTTTAGTTTCATGTAATCATTTTCACAGACAACAAATTCTAAAAATAAGTGGTAGTTTGTCCACTAAAATGACCAAACATTTACATCAAGAGTAAATGATCCAAAGTGGAAGATGTTTTATGCCTGCCATTTGATTTACATATCACTTTTCACAACATCACAAACGCTTTGTGCTACTAACAGAAACAAAGCAGAACTGTTGGACACACGTTTTAGATGCAATGTTTTCAAGAAATGCTGCAAATCTTCTAGCTGAGACATTTATGTACACAATTACAATGTGCTAAAGATGGAATTTTGCAAATGTTCCTTTAAAATCCTGAAAATCCGTTCCATTTTTCTTGCTTGAAGCATCAAAACAGGTGTGTTTGAATAGAGCAAAACAAGCATGATCAGATGGACCAGAGTGGCCTGTCACGTCTGTCCTCCATGTTTCAAAAGAATGCTACCATGTGGGGAGACCAGCTCCTGAACATGAGAAGTAGGTAGGAGACATCTTGGAAACTTACAGGCAACACAAAGAGAAAGAAGACTTCATGAACACGGAGAGACAAGCCTGAAGCATTAGATTACAAAAGTGAACTGACGAGCTAAATTATACAGGAATGTTATCTCATACCCAGGTTGCCACTAGGTAACTAGGTAACAACCTCAAATAAAACTAACATCCTTTTTGCAAGGCATTGGGCTATGATAGCAGAAATGAAACAAGGAGTGGGTAGTTGTGCCATAGTTGGCTGGCAATAAAGAGGTTTGGAGTTCAATTCCAAATGTTTCCCACTGCTACATGTCAAAGCTGGACAGAGTCTGAACCCTTCAGTTGGCTGCAGATGTTTGAATTGATTTGGGAATGTGTGTGGGGTGATGTAAAAGCACTTTGGATGAGAAGAAAGGCTAGAAACGTGCTACATGGATGCAGCCTATTTACCTTTCCATTTTACAAATGACAAGGTCCTTGAATCAGGGACGGAAAGAGGAGAGAGGACGACAGGGACAAAGGCAGAAAAAAAGGAGACTTTAGATAAAATCACAAGAGAAAACATTTTTCTTGCCAACCTTTCAGCTTCACTTGCTGCTTCAACTGTTCATTCAAAAGGAATATCAATGACTTAGTTGGAGTTAGAAGACACAGTTTCGCAGTTTATGTTGTTTGCTTTAGTCACAAGAACTAATTAAGGTCCTATAGGACAGTGCTGAAAAGGAAACAACTGATGAAATGCAGGAAAAAGCATTAGGGAAATTGTATCAGAAGCCTTTTTAAAGACATCCATGATAACTATAGTTTGATAAGTGAGGATATATTGAGCCCATATAGAAATAGGGCCTTAGTCTACAGGAAAACATGCTGGACATTATATAGTATAATATAGCAAAAGACTGATGGAACTTGAACATTTGTTCACCGTTGCTAACAACTACATTTATGCCTTATCTCATCTAAATGGAAAAGGACACCCACATGAAAAATCACAAAAGCGGTTGAAGAGGAAAAGTGGGAGTGCTTGGTAAGCATGAAGTGCTAACCTTGATCCCATTCAAAGCCATTTGGAGTAAGCTAAAACCCGGCAGTGAAAAACAGGCACCTATATATCTTTAGGAGCTTGATCCCTTTTCAGTGATAGACCTGAATTGACCAAAAATCAGGCATGTGGAATAGTTTTGCAGAAAAAAAAACAAAAAACAATGAAATGTTGTGAAACTGGTTTATTCATGATTGTTTCTGTCATATTCATGAAACCAAATGCACTAAAAATCCAAAACTTGTTCTCCCAATACTTTGTGATTTCCATCTCCTCGCCCTCCTCCTTTTTCAGACACTGATAAATACTTTTCCATTTTGTTTAGTGACCTTAATGAATTCACTTTTGTGTGCACCCCGTAAAACTGATCTGAACATGCTAAGCCTGCTCTTTTGACCCCCTTTAACTGATCGTTTTCTAATCAGCCATCTACATGCCTTCTTTAGTTTGTTGCAGTCCTGCATTGCTAGTCTAACCTGCCTTGGTGTGTGAGCTCTTAACTAAACATAACTCTCTCTGGCTAGCCAATTATGTTTGAATCACAGAATGGTGCACAGATAGCCAATCACCACAGATTTTCTTTTAGGCTTGCTCTTAAGTGTCTCTTAGGCCCAACAGACCATCTGCCACATCTGATGAGTAAATAAAATTAGATCACAAAATTACAGTAGCTGAACAGTAGATTTTCTCATAAATGAAGAAAAATTACAGTCCAAAACACTGCTGATTAAGCAAGCTTTTCATTAAACAAGCACAATGTTTCTCTCTAAAAAAAAAAACCCTAAGCAAAAGTACATTAATCATAAAAGGTATTACAGGTGTTATCTTTTGCTTTAACAGAACCTAACGTACACTACCATATATTTTTCACAGGATTGCATACATTATAGCAATACTACACTAGATTTACACTTGGCAAAGCTTGTTTTGCTATACAACTGTAAGATTACGTAATCAAAATGTTGTATTTTCCAATAAATACAAATAATCAGTGGAATATCTCAAAGTGCCTCCTGAAAATGTGTGTCCGCATTGACAGGCCACTTAAATTTTCTTTTGTGTAAATTGGGCTAATGGTCAAGAGAAAAGCCTGTTTCAGAGGACGATGAACAAAACTGTGTTTTCTGTGGAGACAAAGGGGGAAAAAAAGGAGTCTAGATATGTGTGCGGGTGGAGGGATCTAGAGAGGTGTGTGCGCGTTGCAGTTGGATGATAAATGAGTGTACAGCTCACTGTCATTTGTACTTTGGCATCCAGTCCAAAGCACAATTTGGTGTAAAATATTGCTGTGGCACCTTCGAATGACAAACTTTAATGCTGATGTATGAATAGACAGAGGCCATCTCGAGCTGTTATTGAACAGTGGGAGGTATGTATTCTTCTCAAAGGGCAATTAATTAGCATACACAAAACCTGTTCAGAGGGTGGACATTGGAAAAGGGCAAAGTTCTGTGTTGTGACATGTAACAGCACAACGCGGTCTAGTCAGTGATCAGCGGTGGTACAACAGAAGAAAAAAAACTAAACAAACGATGAACTCTATGAGGTCAATTTAAATTTGGATCTTTGAAAAACAAATGTTTTCCGCTTATGATTTTGAAGTTTATTGTTTTCAGACACAAATTACACAATATTTTCTTACTGAATGTTTTTTTTTTTATTATTATTATTTTAAAAGGAACACAAAGTACTTTCCAGAGTTTCTGTTTTCTGTCATTTACTCTTTTCAGAGGGAATTTAACAACATGCTCAATAAAAATGTTATCTTTCAGTTTAATAAATAAATGTGAAATAAAATATTTTCTGCAGAAATTTTCTCAAAAGCATTCCACAAACTTTAAAGGTATTCCTAAAATGAAAACTAATACACCAGTATTTAGCAGCAGATGTGGTGCCAATAGGTAAAATCATATTGTACTTAAATAATCTCAGCTGTCCCAAAGTACTATATTCCAAAAAAACATCTAATGACTAATATATACAATTTCCTCCTGCACCCAAGGTCTTTCTGTGCAGCTAAAATTAACTAAACCATTTTAAATTGCAGAATTTTGTTGGAATTTAAATTACAGAAAAGAAAACAGAGGACAATGGAAAATGCATAAATGTGTTTTGTTTAAATCCAGGGTTGCAATAAATAAACATAAGTTTTAAAAACAGGAATAAATAAAATGTGTATAACTAGTTCCAAAGGGCTTCTATCCGAATGAAGGCAGTAGTCTATACAGGTCTTAAAAGTTCTTCCACACTAAAGTCTCTCATTACATGATTTTGTGGGTCTTGTTTTATGTAATGTGTAGTGTCATTTCTGGACTGTTCTAATAAATTTAGGAGAATGGTATTGTCCAGAAAGTCTTGATATGCTGGAGCAATCCACAGCTGATTTTACTGGAACTAACTGACTGAGTCCAACTTCTGAGAAACACTCCCACACTAAATTCTCACTGCACCAAACTTTCCACTTGACACTGCACAGATAGCGGCTCTAAAATTTCACAGGGCCTACGACTTTGTGGCTAAGTTACTGTTGCTCACAGTTACTCGTTCTCAGTTTCTTCAACTTTGCTGTAATACCAATAATAGTTTGTTCATGAATATTTAACAAGGCAAGATTCCTGCAAATAGTGTCATTTACACACAAGGAAATAAAGAGTTATTTACAGGACATTAATTACAATCAGAGAGCATTGAAATAAAAACAGTAAAACGATTATTTTTAAATGTAGCTATTAAAGGCATAAAAGAAGCTTTTTGATAAAAAACACTGGCAAACCAAAATGCTTTCAGGTCTAACTTTTAGAAATCATCAGTTTCTGCACATGTTACAACTGGTGTAACATGATTCATGTTCCTGGTGCTTGTTAGGACTCAGTGTTTCGGATTAGCTTGAAATTTTGGAGAGGCATTGAAATAAAATCTCGCAGTAATCCAACCAACTTAAAATAAGAGGCATGTTCTAGTTTTTCCGTATTCAGTTTTGACAGAAAACTCTTTAGTCTGGCAGTATTTTTATGATACCAGTGAGTTGAATTAGTAACAGACTTATTATGGTTTTAAGCTCCAAGTCCCAAACCCAACTTCCTTGTATGCTTTGTGGTCTTTGGACACATTGTGTCTTGCTGAACACTTATTTTGCTTCTCACTTTGAAAGTGTAACAAAAACAACAGGCAACAATAGAACACATCTTACTACTTCTGAGAGTGTAGTTGCCTAAGACCCATTACTATCACTAAATTCCAGAGGGAAAAAAATCTAATTCGAGCAACAGGGTGAAACCTTCTACTATAAAAGGTAGAAAACCATGTGCCTCCGACTTAACCAAGGGATAGATTATTGTGTTTTTAAAGTTTCCATCTGCTTTCAAAGATAACAGACAACTGGTCTCTAGAATGATGACCAAACAGGTAAATTATATTGATATTCTTGTTGAACATACATAATTTAAAGAACAGTTCTCTGTTGAAAGCTATGTTTTCTGTGAGCCTTGCCATTGCTGCAGTTTTGCTTCTTGGTATGTTCATCTCAACTACAATTAAAAAAATTAATTTTAAAACATAATCAGTTGGCACTGTAGGGCATTACTAATGAGCAATATTCTGATTATATTTAAACAGCTCACATGGGACACAGTAAAAGAGGTAAGAGGCCCTGATTGGGTTTTTAAAAAGCATCACACATAAGGTTTTAGGTTCCTTTCTTACCAAACAGATCTAACACTATCAACTATTATACAATTTAAATGGATAATATGTAAACTAGTTAAAACCTTTTTTTATATTTGAATATTTTAAAGTTTAAATTTGTTATATGTCTTGAAATGTGACAACTTGCTAACTTTTCAAAATTACTAGAGTTATTTTATTATTTTAAATGTTATCTAAATAGTTACAAAATGTACAATTACATGCAATATATATATATATATATATATATATCAGGGGACAGAGCATCTCCTTGGTATATGCCACATTTGATGGACACTTGTGCAAGTGGTTTGCAGT
>NW_006799940.1:4577874-4649205 GCF_000485575.1 Poecilia formosa
GGAAATTGTTTTTTTTGTTTTTTTTTTCCCAATACAAATTTCAATACTTCATTGTCATATTTGTATTCATTTAAGTTTAGAATTAATCATCGTGAAAACTACTTTTATTATATATACATAAAAACAAAGTGACACAAAAAAGTAATTTAGTAAAACAGAAAACCTAATGGATTCAGGAATACATCACCAAAACCCTATCTGCTTAAATGTTTTAATCAGATTTTTAATTTTTCAGACAAAAATATACTTCTCAATCTTTCATCAAGCTGTAAGCAAGATGCGCTTTCAATTAACATTTTATGTTCTCAATTACTGGTGAGCATTAGAGTGTAAAAAAGTTCTTCTCAGCATTCAGAGAATGACTGACTTGCAAAAGGATAAACCGATTGCACCATTGGTTCTAGCACTATATAAGATGCATATTTGAATCATTCAGAGCTCAGCAGCCCACAGTGGAATCAATCTTCTATCACCTCTCTGAGGCAGCAGTTGATATGGCAAAGTCAAAGGCTTTGTCTTTACCATTTCACCAGGGTTCAAGGTGTCGGAGAATGACAGAACACTGGGTCAAAAGTCACCTGACCTACTACGCACATTAGTGCGCTGCTTAGTCAGCGGGAGATGTTATATAGCAGGACTAACATCTCTAATTGTGTCTAACAAAGCTCATCACTGACCTTCTCCCCTACAATCATCTGCTGCTGTTCTAGTAAAGTTTTCCACCACAGCCTGGATGACAAATCCTGAAATGCAAAATGTGGTCCCATGTGTCCTAGCTCCAATGTTGGATCCTGGAAGACGTGTTGAGCAGACCTATTGGATAAAATGAGTTGATCAGAGAAATACTCCATATAATAGTTGCTTGAGTACAAGAAAACGAATAGGTCTCTCTGAATATGAAATGAATCCAACATGATACATCAATGCTATTATATAGCTTATTGCTATAGGCCCCCATTTTCCTGCCATTTCTCTATTCAAGAGATGTTCTTCTACACCTCCACCATGGCTTTTACATCAGCTGCCCATTAATGAACCTATCATGCAAACCAGTAAACACACCACATCCTGAACTTGGAATTGATTTTTTTCCCCCAGTAACTCACTTACAGCTGCAGTAAGTGACATTTATATGAAGAAAAAGTTTTTCTCATGTTTGTTAAAACTGTCACCATGTCCTGACAATATGAGTTAGATAATCTCTGAGGAGATTGAGCTCCTCCACCTCGTCCCAGCGGAGATGTTGCCGTCTGAAGAAATGCACATCTCCCGGTCAAAACAACCAATCAGATCGAGGAGGAGTGTCTTAACACTGTCAATCAACAACATAGTAATCAAACTATCTTTAAAGGAAAACCATTTACCTATTGTCATCTGTGCCTATGCTAACTCACAACAGACCCTGATGACCGGGAGAAGCTATAACAGAGTGAAAGAGGGAGAGTGTCAGCAGCATGTACACAAGCATGATTGACTGCTCTAAGACCTTTCTCCGGGTTCTGATTGGTTGTTTTTTACTGAGCTGGGTATTTCTGCAGTTGGTACTGGGAGCACTGGGAAAAGGCAGGGGAAGTCAATTTTTTCACATAATATTTATCTTACTGTTACAACATAGTAACAGTTTTAAATAATATGTGGTAGGGATCTCAAATCAATACAGGTGCAAAGTATCCACTGCTGTGAATAAACAATCTTTTAAACATGCTGTATAACATTTTTGAAAGATTGCTGGAAAAAACCTTAGTCATTTTTCCAAGTGTTCCAAGGTTCTTCCACAATTCACCTATGTTCAGTTAGATTATTAAGAGATTCTAAAACAAATTTAGCACAGCTGTTTGGTTTATCTTTTTATGTGATCACACTGTAATGCCTTGGTGACATTCCAAGGGATGATTTATTTTATGAATGAAATGATTTCTGATCAGGAGCTGGTCATGAAGTGTTAATCACTACATAATGAAACTCATCCCGTTTCCAAAAATTGTCTCAGGAGTGGAAAATCGGCACAAAATAGGCCAAAATTGCACATGTCCAGCCTTAGATTACCTCAGATCTGGACAAGGTTAGTTTATTGAAATAATTTTTCTTTATCACAGAATTACAATTTTGACTGTAATGTAAAATTGTCTAAATGTATTTATACTAAAATATTTTCTCATTTTGTTGTTAAAACCCCAAACTTCACTGTTGTAATAGACCAACACATGTTTGTGAAGTGAAAGGAGCTGATATATGATTTCCAAATTGTTTTAAAAGTAAAAATCTTAAAAGTACTTATTACTCTGATGCCTATAAATAAAATGCAATGCAAACTGCAGAACTCGTAATTTTTTAAAAAGAGACATTGCTTAATATTTAGTGAACTCAAGATTCAATTGTTCAAGATCAGACAGGAGTACCAAAGTTATTTCTATTTTTAAAGGCCATGCTAATGAGTGAGGGAATTGTTTTAGGATTTTTTTATTTATTTATTTATTTATTTTTTTATATCTTTCTTTGAGTATAGAGGTTTGCATCCATTTCCCAGAACTTTTAAACTATTTGACCCGGATTCAACTTTTGAAATATGCTTTCAGAAGCTTCTGATAGTTTCATGGCATTTCAACCCACTCTGCCTACAAAACCAGTATGAGACTAAAGTTTTGGGTCACCTTGATTATGCACACCCTTTTTAGCCCTGTCAACCATTTTTTTTTTTTATGAAACTGATCAGATCTTTGCAATGGTCACTAAAAACATTGACTTTGTTGTAACATATTCAGCATTTTCTTACAGTCAGTTTTCATTTGAAAGATCCTTCTTTGAGCCCCGGCTCCCTGGGTGGCTCATAATTTCTCTTACTCATGATTTTGTGGAGAGCACTAGTCCATAATGCAGTAAAACAGCCTCACAATATTATAATAACCCAGATGCGACAGTGTCTCAGAATTTCAGGATTCACCATTCTTCCCCAAAATATAACCATAGTCATTATGGCAAAGCACATTATGGTATCATCAAACCACAAGACATGTCTCCAAGAATAAATGTGTTAGTCCCTCCCTAAGTCCATTATCAAACTGCCATTAGTTTTTACATGGCTATTGGAGTGAAAGTCTCGTCTTCACAGGCCCAAAACTCTTTTCATTGTTGGTAATAACAATGAAAATAAGCCATCTCTTGCTAGTTTTAGTATCATGTGTAATTGTATGAACCAGATTGTTTAAAGACAGTAACCTAAGTGGATGTGAGGTTTATTAAGAATATCATAATAAAGTCAACCAAAAATCATTCTTTCATTATTCTTAGACTTAATGAGTCTGATTTGATGCCAGACTGTCAGTAAAAAAAAATGGTTGTGTCATTGTACAGGGTGTATGTAAATTAGCTTTAATTGTACGTAAAAAAATATTAGCATGTTTCATCATTGTATCATGGTCAATGAAAGAAAATTGGACAAGAAGTTTAGGAATAAGCCAGGAATAACATGAAGTGGACACAGAATTCACAGTACATTTTCCATCAACACAGGGTGAGAGGTTAACCACCAAAAAAGCAGAGCAAACCTCAAATGGACACATTTAACCTTCAAAATAATGTACAGCTGTCTAAATACCTTCTGGAGCAGTGGTTCTCAATTATTCATTTTTCATGCCCCAGATAGGGAACATACTTTTTTTTCATGGCCCCCAACATAAATTTTAAGTTCTTGAGGCTTATTTATTTTTAAAGTCCTATAACAATTTCCAAGTTCAGTTTATAAACTCAATTTGTATCATTTAATCAGGACTGCTCTAGAGAGAAAAGGTGCATATTTTTCACTGGGATGTACATTAAACACAGTTGGTTACTTTTCAGCTTTGTCAGTTTATTATTCTTCTAAAAGTTATACACATAAAATTTGTTCTTTTAAAATTTACTTAAATTTGTCACATTTTTCTGTCCCTGGTCACAAACTTCTCCATCTCTCCTCCATCAGCTCTGAACACCAGTGTGCCTGTGTAAGACACCCATGATCTGTGCTTAAATGTTAAAGACTACAAAATGATAAGACGTACAACTGGTGAAGTTTCTCAATGCCTTCCATCTGCTATATGTATTATTATTAATACAATCATGTATTTTCAAATTGCAGCATAACTGTTCTTCATATGCAAAACAAATACATTTGTAATTTCCCCCACATACAACCATTAAATTATCAATATGTATCCAATTATCCTTTCACATGAACACAATTTACAATGAATTACATGTTTTAATATCTTTTATCTATGTATTCTACTTTTAACCAACACAGTGCTTTAATACTTGCAGCTGGGCTGTTTCTTGTTAGTATGTTCACTTGCTTTTTTTTTTTTTGTTGCTTTGGTTTATTTATTTATTTTTTTTACCAGTGCTTATGATACAATTGTCTAGTTTAACAGCTCATTGATTGCATACACATGTTGCTCACTGCCAGCAGCATATCAACACCATTACACAATGTGAGGATACTAAAATGGACCTCACTTAAATAAAAGGCAGCATGAAATAAGCATAAAAATAAATCAAAATGGCACCTGCTGCGTTGCCCTCACTTCAGTTTTTTCAGTTGTTATGATTCAAAACTCAACAAATTAAGAATTGACCTAATACATCCACATTTAGCAGTGTTTCCTTTTAAATATTTTTACAGCCCCTTTAGTGTGTTTGTTTTGCCCATTCCTAACCTGTAAAATTGTCTACTAGCATAAGCTAAAGTTAATGTTAGTCTAAAAGTTTAAAGAAAGTAAAACTCACCTTCGTATCTGTGAATGTGTAACGAGGCATACATCTCAAAACCTTTCTTCGGCTTACTTGTTGGGGCTTTGGATCGAGGAACATCATTAATTGTTACCTTGAAGAAGCCCTGCAAGGTGAAATGTCATAGACTGGAAACGACCGAGCCGCTCATCCCCGAATGCGGAAGCTGACGTGCTTCCGTGCAAAGAGCATTCTGTCTCACAGAGCAATGCGCCACCCTCTGGCATGGGGGTGTAAATTATCCCTAAAGTGACTTACTCTCTCAATACCAATTTTAATGTGATTACATATTAGTGTGTCATACCTGTGTAGGGTACTTCTTCTGCTGGGTTGAACATAGATAGGATTAAGAGCTATTAGGCCATATATAAAATAAGCATGTTTGGAGGAGTTAAGGTCCCTTTAACATTTTCAAAAACTGTACCAACTGTTAGAGGTAGATGCTGTTTATTTTTATTTAGAATGATCTCATCTCAGAATTGTATTAAAATATGTATGTTTCATACATGTATGAGCATTAGAAAATACTGTTTTATGTCAGGTTTGTATATATATATATATTTGTAAGATTCAAAAGGAAAGGTTTAGGAATTCCCTCTGTAGAATGTTGAAACCCAGAGCTGTTACCGTAAACTTATTGTTTGACAAAAATGCAGTTTTGTCACAGTCAGACATGTTAGATATGTCTCTGCCTGAGTCAGCAAGGCTGCAGACTTTGAAGAGGAACATAAACCATTTATGTTGAAATATGTGAACTATGCTAATCATTTCCATCCCTGCCAATGCACTCAATCAGTTTTGTTTCCATGGTAATGCAGGTGAACAAGTTTTGTACTAATAACCGTTAAGTTTATGTAGGCCATTGGGTGAGGCTTGCTGCTATAAATAAGCACAGTTCCCTACATCCACCCATCTCATTGAGCAAAGAGGACCTCTTGCTTAGTCTCGTTTGGTTGTGAAAGGTGAGAAGTGTCTTTTTGAAGCATTTTTTTTTAAAAAAAAAGACCTTAAAAGAACTTAATCTTTTTAAAATTAAACACTAAAATATCATGCCATCTTCTTTTGGTCTGCAGCATCTATTAACTGACACCCATTCTCTGCAAATATGGTCAAGAAAGTAAGGAAACATTTGTGACTTTATTTACTCAGATGGAGTGAAAGAAATTTTGATTTTGTGCTGTAGGATTTTATAAAAAAAAATAGTTTAGCAAGTAAAGTAATGCAAATGCAAACTCTTTCTGTTTCAGTCAGTTCTTACCGCCCTGGCACTCTTGCTGTTTGGTAGGTTCAAGTCAACAACAATATTACTAATTTCCAATCAAGATACAATCTATTAATATTTTAACAATTCTATAGATAACATTTTTCTTTTTACTGTATTTTTCAGGTTTTGTAGGACTTAGTCAACAAAGTAAGATCGTCTCATTGGGCATTAAATGCTTTCCCTGGATTCTCTGACAGTTTTACGATTTTACCTTTGTCTTCTTTCCTTAGAACCAGAATGCAAGAATTCCTTCTCTGCCCGTAAGTATTAACACCATTTGGTATTTTTATTGAACATATATTTGCATATGTACCCTAGTCTTTGTTCCTAAACAGTAGTCCTTTTTTTCAGAGGGCTGGACAGAGTGGTTTGACAGAGACACCCCTTCTCTTATTGGAGACAAGGAGACTCTTTCCTCTCTTCGTAGGGAGAATCCTGGGAAGATCTGCCCCAACCCTACTAATATTGAAGCTGTGACTCTGTCTGGCCATAGTGTTGAGGAAACGGGTGAAAAAATTTTTAAGTAAGTACTGCATTGCTCCGGCAAGAATAGTAAGTGTCACATTATGTTATGGCTCTGGAACCAGTCTACTTTTTACCTTTCTATTTTGTATGTGCTATAATTTAAGTAAAGGCGTCTGGAACAATGTTTTGGGAAATTGATATGTTGGCAAACAGACAAGGACAAGTGAAAATAGGAAACCATAAAGTAAAAAAAAATGAAAATGAACAACCACTACTAGACTGCTTTTTTTATGTATCTAATTTTCCACTTTTTCAGATATGACACAAAATCCGGATTTATCTGCAGAAACAGAGATCAGCGTGACTGGAAGTGCCAAGACTATAAAGTTCGCTTCAGCTGTTCAGTTGATATCTGTCAAAATGGTGCCCAACCTAAAAAATAAAAATAAAAAAAAACTACTAATTTTAATCAATACAGAATTAAAATGTATTAGCACATTTTTGTCTTGGTGTGTGCTGGTTCTCGTTTGCCTATAAAATGAATGCATATGCAGTTTTGGTAACACAGTTTCCTGTTTTTGCAGTGTGTTGGACCAAGTGGTACAACCGAGACCGTCCCACTGGATCCGGTGACTGGGAGCATCTGAGTGCCCTGAGAAAAGAAAACCCTGGTGGAGACCTTTGTGCTGATCTTGTCTATGTTGAGGCTGTTACTGTTGAAGATAAGACTCCAGCTCTCAAGACTGGCCAAAAATTCCATGTGTAAGTTATCTTAAAGAAAAACCCTGCAAACACATACCTGTAGAGCAATATTTTCTTGATATTGATGGTCTAGATGACATGTAATCAGTTTTATTTGCACTTTAAGCAAGGGATAAATACATGTATAGATTAACAACAATATAACTAATGCATTCAAGCTTAATTTGTAGAAGGAATTATCTTGTAAATTACATAATGTTTAAACATCCATTTGATTCTTAAAGAAGCATATTTGCCTAAATTTGACCTCGAATCATTCAGCAAGTTTCTCATTTCTTAAAAAAAACATGTACACTTACACTTTTGTTATAATTTTCAGGTACAGTCCTGGAAAAGGATTTGTCTGCCGCAATGAGGACCAGAGTTTTGGCAAGTGCAGTGACTACAAAGTCCGCTTTGGATACTATTGTACCTCTGCTTCCTGAGTTTACTCCTGCAAATGACTTGAAGCTATTTTGTTTCATTTTCTTTTCCTTTCCTTTAGTTTACAATGACACAGAGACACAAATGCAGTATCTGTTTTGCAGGCGCTTCCTGTTTGTCTTTGTTATCTTATCTACCTGAGTCACTGTGAGAAGGGGAATTATGGGCTATATCTGTCTTCAACAAATTTATACAATGGTTTTTTCTTTTACCTGTGGGGAACGAATAAAAAACAATAAATAATTCAAAGCATACATGCACTTGTTGTTTTCGTCTGTCCGTGTTCAAATTTAGCCTCATTTTAGCATATCATTTGGTCAGAGCAAAGTATGAACCTAAATCATTTATAATAAAATAATAGTAAGGTTGATCTCAGGGTTCAGGTTTTTTTTTTTTTTATTTAGTGAAAAAATTAAGACATACATATATGCTATGTATAGGTAGTTCTAACTTCAGTTGTGTCTGACTTTCACCAACTATCACTGACAACCTTATACAAATTGATCAGAGATTAACTGTGATAAAAGTCAGGCAGCTGAACATTTATAACTCATCTATATATAATGATGCCTATCACATCTAAAACAAAAACCTGAAAAGGAATATTCTACATACTTCAAAGACTAGATGGGTCAAAGTACAAATCTGTTGAAGAATATATTTCAAAGATGTAGTATGGGATGTTGTAAAAATCGCCATGGTATCTATAAATCCTAAATTTAACACTGTTAAAACATACCTGAGCTCTTAACAGGTCTGGTACAGTAATCAAGTATTCTGAGTAATCAGGAAAAGAATGTTAATGTCAGAAAAATGACTTTTACCTTTAGGAGATAGCAGAAAAAATCAGAAACTCAGACATTTCTAATATATTTCAACCCACCATTTATGGCACATCATAGGCCAAACATGGCAACCCACTAAATTGAGCCAAAATGCTTGTTTGAGATTGTAAGAACAAGAGAATCTATTTTTCTATACTTCAATAAGATTTGGTCTGAATAACAAGCACTGCTCATCACCAGACAATCAGTTTTCCTACAGTGAAGCCTGGTGCAGACTCAGTCATTCTAAACGTTGGCCTAACTGTTGGGGAAAGACATTATGTCAATTCAACATTGAACATTCTCCATTACTGTTATTCGTAAAATAAAATTCATTTTCTAAACAGAAGTTATAGTTTTTACTCTGTGCTCCCTATGTTCAAAGAAATATGCTGTAATATATTTCTGCGCTTTTTCTTTTCTATGCATACAATAATGGTTCGGTTGGAAAACCCCTAAAAACTGAGTCACCCAAACATGCTTTGTGACCGTAATAGTCCGTTTGCTGTGATTGTCCCTAACAGCCACTCATAAGGCCGTGTTGAGGCACAGCTGAAAACTGAACAATCCATGAATTATTTCGCAACAATGGTCAACAATCCTGCATAACTGGACAGAGGGAAACACGCTCTCACCAGCAGAGTGGCATTTTTCCCTGTGGCAGTTGAACTCCTAGGATTTTCCACTCATCTTTCTTTTCTGCATAGAAAGAAAAATCACAAAGAAATGATATATGTCACCGTTTTAAATCAGACTGGACCCCAAATCTTAGAACCACTAAACATGATGTGAAACACAGGAAACCCATTACGTTTAAAAGAGCTCCGTTGGGTTATTAATGTCTGTTTTTGTATTAAACCATAGAAGCCTGAACATTGTATCATAAATAAATAAGGATTCCTACCTCATGAATAATTTGATTCAATGTTCAATGACAAAGAACTAATGGAACTAATAATTCTTTCATTGTTGTTAATTTGTTGCATTTTTAATGCAGTATACCTAGTATACTATTGATATATATCCCTCTCTGTTAGATTTTATAATTCTTTTATTATTAATATTATTATTTATTTTTTTTGTAATTTCTGAAAATGTAGTAACTATGTATTTTAACATTTTTGTGTACCTTATTCAATTTAAGTTTTGTAAGGTGTTTTGAGTAAAAAGACAAAGACTTCCTAGCTTTACCAGAAATGTTTGTTAGATTTCAAATTCAAAAACACCCACAGCATTAATGGGTTGACGTTTATTAATCAGTGGGCTAGTTTATTGAAATGATTTGTTCTTACTGTTCTTATTCTTATTAAAATTTCTGATTCATGGTTAACATTTTGTCCCCTTGGTTAGTTTTTGTCATTTTATCGCATTACAACTACAGAGTTCATTATTGTTCACCAGGGTTTTTCTTTAATAGACCAACAAAAAAGAAATACGTATTTGTGAAGGTAATGCCTGGTTTTCAAATTGTTTTACCCACCAAATTTTTAAACCCCTCATTTAAAAATTACTCTGATACCCATATTTATGGGTATCAATGGGTACCCAATGCAATTGGTCACCTAATTTAAAAAATATATATATACATCAATTTAACTGTGCTATTAAGTTTTTAGATATTCCGCTCTGACCCTCAAGGCACACTCCCATTAATGTTTGGACGTTTCCCTGCTTCAGTACACCTAAATTCAGTTGATTGCTGATTGAAAGGCTTTTTTAAAAATCTAAACTAAAAAACTGTAACTGAATCAGTTTCAGTTACAGCAGGGAAACACTGAAAATATGTAGGGCAGTGCGGTTTGAGAACCTGGGTTGGTAAACACTGCTTTGGTGAACGTGCAGCACAATAAAGACTAAAGGACAAACAGAGAGGTCAAGAATAAAGTTATTGGGATGTTTACATTGCAGTTAGGTTATAAAACAACACCCCAAGATTTAATCAGATTTAGAAGGTGGGAAGTCTGGCAAGCATGAGGATAAACAAAGCTGAGAAATAGTGGAACTACAGAAGAAAGGGAAAAGACAAACACTTATCTGAAAGAACACAATCCAGAGCACAAATGGCAAAATAAATGATCACACAGGAATAAACTAAAATGGCTAAATAACAGTAGACAACAACAACAACAAAAAAAAATGGACCAACGCAAAGTTCAAACACTGCTACATTTGAACAAATTCATTTTCTATCATGTGGAAATTGTAACCAAGGAAAAACATGGCTTGTAGAAATCCATAAATCTCTTCCTGATGTCATATTCATAAAATTTTTTCATGATGTTGCAAAAGTTTGTTATATTTCTAGGACACTACCTTAAAATTGCATTCATATATATGCCTACATTCAAATTAAATCAATCAGTCAATCTAGTTTATTTGTGGAGCACATTTCAGCAGCCAGGCGATTCAAGATGCTTTACATGATAAAAACAGAATATTACAATGTTGTAAAGAAAACACTCTACAGTCAACAATTGAAGAAACATAAAATTTTGATGAGTGCCATCATCGAAATCATACACAAGTTGGTCAATGTTTTGTTTATTATGGTTCTAAAGCAATTCTAAACAAATGGGTTTTTAGTCTTGATTTAAAGGAACTCAGTGTTTCAGCTGTTTTGCAGTTTTCTGGAATTTTGTTTCAGATTTATGGCACTTGGAAGCTGGATGGTTCCAAATGTTTTAATGAACCTATAAAGACTTTACAAAGCAATGTCACCATCAGAGTACAATTTGTTTAAAGACAGTAATTTAACAGGGTGTTAGATTTTGAATTTAAAGGATGTAGTAAGAAAGTTCACAAAAACATTTACTCTTCGTCATTCTGCGATGAAGAAAATAAATAAAATCTTGATAACAGCCACTCACCCAAAAAAGAAAATCAAATAGTCTTTCAGTCAGTGACAAAACATGGTTTTGTCTTTTTTTAAAGTGCGTATGTAAATGAGATTTAACTGTAAGTAAAAACGACAAAGACATGTCTCCATTGTGCCAAGGTCAAGAAGACACAGCAGAGATGAAAGGAAATTTGACAGGAGTTTTAGGAACAAGCCAGGGCCCCCTGAGGCTCAAGGATAGCATGAAGTGGACACAGCATTCACAGTCAAGTAAATTTCACATTGCCACTGGCTGCGAGATTAACCACCAAGAAAGAAGCGCAAACCTCTTTTAACCTTGACAAAACTATGCAGCTGTCCATATAGAGGCTTAATGACTAGATGGGACACATAGCCATTAGGCCACATTAACAAGTACATTCAGGGGAACAAAGGTCAATTTAACATTTTCAAACCTAAGGCCAGTGTACTGTCAGTCACTGAATCACTAAATCTTCACAAGTGGAGTGATGCAATGCACAAAACGGACAGCGCAATGTTTACTCGAACAAATTCCAAAGTATATTTTGGAAAACCATAACTCAAACTGGCAGCTAGAGGGTTGAAACCTGGACACAGGTGTTCTAATAGAATATGTATTCCAAAGACACTTCAAGGAACATTTTGGAAAGGATAAATCAACTGTGACTTGACATGTATATATCCTAATTTAAGCCAAAAGCTTGCAGTTTTCCACAGCCAAGGTGAAAACCGTAATTCTTTTTAGAAATAAGTTGAGTCTTATAATCATTTCTGTGAAAGAGAACACAATAAAAGGCTGACAGTCCTAAAACAAGGCATATGGTAAACCTTACCTCTTGCTTAGTTTCCTTGGAATTTTTAAGGAAAGACATGTCTTTCTGGGAGATTTTTAAAAATCACCTTCACCTTTGTGCATAACTAGAAAACACTAATGTGGGATGTCTTCATATTTTTGAATGCAGCACCTAACTGATACTCTTGTTCTGAAAATATGACCAACCAAGTAAGGGATATTAATTTATTTATGGTAATTTATTTTAATAGATCAATTAAAGATGAGATTTTATACTGTACAACCTGAGCATATAAAATAAATTGCCTATGAAGTAAAATAAAGGTTTAAGGATTCCCCTCTCTGTTCTAGATGAATTTTACCATTGCAGCATTTTTGTTGTTTGGTATGTACATGTCTGCAAAATTATTACAAATTTCCAATCAAGATACCTACAATCTATAACATAATTTCAGTAACTTTTATTCTTCCAACTTTATTTTGCAGGTTTTGTAGGCTTAAGTCAACAAGGTAAGATAGTCTTAGTGGGCAGGTACTGGTTTCTCAGGGTCCTCTATATATCTGAGAGGCTAACAGTTATACTTTTGTCTTCTCTGGTTACCAGAATGCAAAAATCCTTACTGTGTCCATAATATCATTTGGTGCTTTTATTTAAAGTATATTTACCTTTGTTTATGTTTCTTTCTGAACAGTGTTTTTTTTTTTTTTTTTTTTTTTTAAGGGCTCGACAGAGTGGTTTGACAGAGACAACCCTTCTGGAAGTGAAGACTGGGAGACGCTTTCCTCTCTTTGTAGGGAGGATCCTGGGAAGATCTGCCCCCAACCCGACCAATATGGAGGTCAGGACTCTGTCTGGCCGTAACGCCGAGGACACTGGTGAAAAGATTTACGAGTAAGGATTAGTCATGAATAAATAATGTTGTTTTGCTATGAGCCAACCCATTTTTAGCTGTCTATTTAGTTACAGTGTAAAGCCCTGTTAATGACAATTGTCTCTTATCTTTTGTGTCATACTAATTTTTCTATTCTATTCTACGATCCTTAATCTCTTATTTTTGCCAATAAGGAGGAACCTCATCATTTGTAATATTGATAAACGATACGTTCACTTCTGTTTAATTGTCAGCTATTCTTTGCTGTTTATTTCCTGGATTTCATGACTTTAACATGGGTATAAACTTAATTTGTTGCCATAGAGGACTGTGTAGCAGCAATTCACTCAGGGTGAGTCACTGATCCTGCTTTGAAGATTTAAGTAAACAGGATCACCGTATAGTATTAACATATTCCTCTTGGTGTTTTAACCCTTTTGGTCATCAGACTCAGTTGCAAACCTTTTAAGACCGCTGTGTTGCACATTTCATTTTCTTTGTTTTGTTTTGTTTTTTGTTTTGTTTTGTTTTTTCTAGATATGACACAACATCCGGATATTTCTGCAGAAAGAGGGATCAAAGGGACCGGAAGTGCCACGATTACTAAGTTCGCTTCAGCTGCTCATTTGATACCTGTGAAAATGGTATCAACTCCCTTTTTAACAATACAAAAAGAAAATGATAAATGTATGTACCACTGGTGTCTTAGTGGCAGTTGCGTAAGTGGTTTTAGTAACACAGCTTTTGAACTCTATTTCTTTTTTCTTTTTTTTCTTTTTTTTTTGTTTTGTTTTGTTTTGTTTTTGTTTTTTGTTTTTTTAGTGTGCTGGACCAAGTGGTACAATCGAGACCGTCCCAGTGGATCTGGTGACTGGGAGCATCTGAGTGCCCTGAGAAAAGAAAAGCCTGGTGGGGACCTTTGTGCTGATCTTGTCTATGTTGAGGCTTTTACTGTTGAAGATGACATTCCAGCTCTCAAGAGAGGACAGAAATTCCATTAGTAGGTTATCTTTAAAAAAAAAGAAGAAAAAAAAAAACGGTTCTTCCAAACATGTCCCTGTAAAGTACAGTTTTCATGACATTAGCATTAAGATGCAAGTTAAAATAACCTGGCTTTTTTTTCTTTGGTAAAATAATAGATATACCTATAGAACAAAAAATAATGTATTCAAACTTAATTTGGTTTTTATAATGATCTTGCTTACTATATAGTATTTAAATGTACATCTAATTCTTAAATAAGCAGACTAAATTTAACTACAAATCATTCAGCAAGTTTCTCATTTCTAATCAAACATATACACTTAACCGTTTTTGTTATCATTTTCGGCTACAGCCCTGGAAAAGGTTTGTCTGCCGAAATAAGAACCACACATCTGGCAAGTGCAGGGACTACAAAGTTCGCTTTGGATGCAGTTGTCGCTCCGTTGCCTGACTCGACTCCTGCAAATGATCAGAGGGAAGAAACTGAAGTTTGATTTTGATTTCTTTGCCATTTCCTTATCCTTTTTAGTCATTTCCACAAATGAAGTATCTGTTTTGCAGGTGCTGCTTGCTTGTCATTGACGTCTCGTCTACTTAAAGTACAGTGAAGAAGGAAATTATAGCTTTGTCTGTGTTTAACAAATGCATCAATTGATCTTTTTATTTTACCTGTGGGGAATTAGTCAAAAACAACAAATAATTCAAAGCATATATGCTCTTGTTGGGTTCATCTTTCTGCTGTATTCAAATTAAACCTTATTGGATGATTTGGTCAGAGTAACGTATGACTCTAAATGATTGACATAATTCAGCTGTACTACATTTTTTGTCAGAGTTCAGTTTTTTTTTTTTTTTTATCATTAACATGGAGCTTATCACAAATGTTTCAGCACATTATGAGACTTCCTTTTCTTGTCTTGTTAGAAGTTTATTTAAAAAAAAAAATGTAAGTAGGTTGTGCTATATCGCTCAAAAATGAGCTAATGAGCATGTGGTTTTCACTGACTTTCCCTGGAAATCTTTTGCAAAGTGATTAGAGATGACCTGCGATAAACTCAGATAATTTCACATTCATAGCTTGTCTATAGTAAGTCTCATAGTTGAAAACGCTCATCAGAGCTCAGACCAAAAATGGAAGTCAAATGAATATTCTGTAAACTTCAAAGGCAGGATGGGTCAAAGCAGAAATCAGGGGAGAAATATGAAACAATTTCAATGTCATTGGAAATGCCTGGATCACATGTGCCAAACTCATAGTCTGTGAGCCAAATCCAGCCCACCATAGCGGAGCTACCTGATGTGAATACAACTTCAAGATAACAGTTGTGTTATTATATATTGTTTTATTTGTAAGATCCAATCAGGTTTTATTTGCATGGCACCAAATTAAGTCATTGTTAGAATATGTTAAACACTATTCTATTTTAAGATGTATTTGATATGAATTTTTATCAATGAATTCTGCTATACTCTGAGAACATTCGTGGCCTAGACCTCCACTAGGACTTATTAATCTGACTTATCAGAAAAGAAAGGACTCGGTTAGAGAGATGACCAGAGATCAATTGTTCCCCTGTGGAGCAAGGAGAACTATCAAGGTCAGCCATTTCTAATGCATTCCACCCCATAATTCATGGTACAGTATAGGCCAGCCAAAGCAACCTACTGAATTTAGACAATGAGTTGTTTGGGATTGTAAAAACAGGTGAAACAAAACCGATCTTTTACACTTCTACAAGATTTGGCCTAAACTGGCAGCATAATCACAGGCACTCATTACCTGCTCTGCTCATTACCTCACTAACACCTTCCCTACTGTGAACCACGAGGACTCCATCATTTTCACATTTTTCTTTGGCAGAGTCCACGCAGGAGGTGAAATGACAACAGCTAAATAGAGAAATTCCTCAACGACCCGTTTTAGGGAGCTCGACTCGGCAGTTGATCCACCAACATTCAAGTTCAGCTTAGTTCAAGTAAAAAAAATTACTCTGTTTATGCCAAAGGAAATTTTAAATATTGTCCTAACTCATACCACTCAAGTACCTTCAGAGAGTTGTGAAGGAGGCAGAGCCAGAAATTTTTCATAGGGGCGGCCAAGTTGGGACGGTTGATTAAAGTGGCTCTGATCGGCCCGGAGCCACTTTGGAGCACAACATTCATGTTTTCAAAATAACTCACAGAAGACCAAAACATTTACGTAAAGGCCTTGCTATATTAACAAATATAGAAGTTTAATGATATTATCAGTGCTGCCACCACCTGTTTTGGAGGAGAACTGCATGTTCAAAAGGTTTGTTGTCCTGGTTCTTTATCACCCTACACAGGAACTATCAATCACTTGACAGGGGTCGGTGCAGGTATGACGGTTGCCAAACACATATCCTGTCAATGGTCATGGTCTACTGAACTGCTAACCAAGCCAAACAAAGGCCAATCACTAAAGTACTTGCTGAAAATATATGCGTGCACAGGGAGAATAACCTGTAATATTTTTACCAATCTTACATTTATTTCCAGTTTTATCATGTATCTATCTGTGATGTGATTGCTGTGAAACACTTTGGTCAGCTGACGTTGTTGTAAATGGGCTGTATAAATAAACTTTGACTTTGAAAATTACCTCTACTATTCAGGAATATCTTTGGAAATTCTTTTAGGCCTATTCAGATCTGGCACCCACCGACATTGACATAATCATAAAAAATGTGAATGCACTCAGAATGGACTAAAAGCATCTTTTCGCAGGCCGTCTTTGGATGTAATCTGGGACACATTTAGTTTTATTAGTTTTGCCAGCTGAACACTATCCCTCCTGGGACACTCTGAAATGCCACAGACAGAGTTGACACGGCTCCCATCAACCAGAAGAGTTATTATTGGACATTTCCCTATTAATAGAAATGAGCATTACTGCTGAAATCAGACTAGTTTAAATAAAATGAAGCAACTGTCAGTGTCAATATTCTTAAGATAGGGCTTTTTTTATTTTATTTGACACAGGATATGGAAGATTTTCTTTCTTTACATTCGTCCACGTCACCTAAAGTGTAGCAGCGTTCTGCCGACTGGAGTGTGATATCGTAAAACATCTTAAGTTCTTGCTCTCATGCTGCTTATGCCAGACCATAGACTGTATTAAGACTTTTTTTGGGCTAAGTGTTCCCCACTTAAATGTGGCACAGACGAAAATATCTGAAACTAATTTAGTTAGCGCACATAACTTGATTTATTACAGAGATCTGACTATTAAGGGCAAGCAAGGAAAGTTCGCAAAAGTGAAATAAACAGGTAAGACTGCATAAAAAAAACAAAAAAAACTAATTCAACATTTGTATTGTTTCTAATTTATTGTAAAGCTATTTTGGATTATTTACATAAACTGGTCAGTGCATCCCTATATTTCTATTGATGGAAATGACATAAGTAATCACATATTGAGTTTTTTTTTTTTTGTTGATTAATGATTGGTATTTAAAATTTGTATATATCTTACAGCAGCTACTATAGGATTTTTTTTTATTATTTTTTTAATCAGTGGACATGTGTACTGAGTCTGAGAATATATGAAAAAAATGCTCACTAAGACTTATATTTTTGCATATTCTGGAATACAGAGAAGTTTAATTCTTTTCAGGATATCTTGCATGTATGAACAATATTGCAACAGGTTTAAAAGGCCTGGCGTAAATGACTTGACAGTCATGACATAGATTTCTACTCAAACTCAGCCAAATGTAACTTGGTGCCAATAAATGCCCTCCATAATTTAGACTTGGAGGCTCAAGGGTGGCTAAATTACTATCTTGAACTGCAGCTTACCCCAACCCCACAATTCTTTTGTCTGCAGAAGACTCATCTGTTGACACAGAGCAGAAAATTGAGCAGTCCATACATATTATTGTGACTATTGCAAACAATCCTGGTTAACTGGACAAGGAGAAAGAAGCTCTCAGTATGAGAGTCGCATTTTCCCCTATGGCATGTCGAACTACTGGGATTTTCCGCTCATCTTTGTTATCTACATATAAAGAGAAAATACAAACGTAAAAAACAACACCACTTTAAAATATATTGGCAATCATAAATATGTATACAAATGATTAATAAACAAAAAAAGTACAATGATGAAGTTTTTTTTTTCTTTCATTGTAGTTAATTTATAGTATTTCTATTGTTTGGTGATCAAACTGCTCAGCCTTAAGGGCCGATGTCCTGCATGTCCCCTCCAGAACTGAGTGACATGATAAGGAGGTATTCCAGCTATTTGAATCAGCATTTCTTAGAGCAGTGATATATCTTCAACACGCAGGCACTGGCCCTTCAGCTCTGAAGTTTGACTTTTGGTAACTGCTGCTTTACCGACACTTGACCTTTCTGGTAAATTGAGCCTGTATAACCTGTTTGTATGTCCTGTGGGATAAAAGATGCATGCTTTCTTCAGGCGCAGCCATTCATCCTTTTTGAAACATCCCACAAACAAAATGGAAGCAACCAATAAAACGTGTTAGACCTGCAAATCCATTTTCCAGGCTTTGTGCTGTTTTTGTTTACTGGGATGCAAAAATTTGGCTAAGTGATCCAGTTGCATATTTTCAGTCGTTAGATGGAGGCATGGGCGGAGTGCGGATGATACAAAAAATGTGGAGAGCACAACAACTGCATCCTTCTGCTTGAAAGTCCTGAGGTGAGGCTCATGCTTGTTGAGTAAAATGTCTGTCTTTGAGACATTGCTTTGTAATTATTATTATTTTTAATTTTTATGAAAGCCTTTTTATGTTTCTTTAACAGAAGAGGAGAAACTTCATCTGCTGCCATGATAAAAGTGGTAATTTGTAACTTCTTAGGCAGCAATTTTAAATATTTAATGCAAAAATATGCACATTCAAATTGGATGCTTTATTTTCTTCTAGATTAGTCTTGCAGCTCTGGCTGGAGTGATCTGTGGTAAGTTCATCCTGCTAATGAACATTCTGTTTTGTCAGGTTGACTAATGGAAGACAGATAATTTTGATTCTTCTTTTTTTTTTTCATAGGATCATGGGCTCAGGAAGAAGTATTCAGTAAGACTCTTCCACTTAAGTTGAATTTAGTCGACGTGAATGACCTTGCATTATATACTATAATGTACAGTTAATCCCAAAGGTACTCATATCTGTCGCAGATTAAGGCTTAAAAAACATTCACATGAAAAATCTTTACTTCGCATCAAAGAAGTCAAAGCCCTTTTTTAATTGCCGAAAAGCTTTTTTTTTTTTCTTTTTTTTTTGCATGCTTCCACTGGTATCTTTAGACATTCACCTATTAAGATGTGCTCCATGTCTTTGAAGTTGGAGGGCTCCCCCTTGCCCATCCTCCTAATCTTTAGCTCCCTGCACAAATTCTTTATCATATTCAAGTCTGACAGGAGCACGCTGCAATTATTTCTTAAAGTCAGAAGAAACATGTGGATAAAATTAAAAGATATCTAGAAACCCAAACCTGCCAGGAATAGTAATAATTGTGAGCTGCGCTGTCGCTTTGCACAGTAAACTAATGGTAAAATGATAGCTTGTGAATTTCTGTCACATATGAAATGTCTTTTCACTTTGATTTGTAAGTTCGTACGTTTTCAGCTTGTGGTTGTTTCTTGAAGATAAATTTTTCTGTAGCATTTTTTTTTTCTTAAATATACTCTCTTTCAAGAGAAGAACATATAATAGTAGGAGGAGGTTTTGTGTGAAATAACAGTTTTGTGCCTTTTGTTTTGTCCCTTAGACTTCACGTCTCCAATTATCCCAAGTGAGTTCCTAATTTCTAATCATTTTGAAATCTAAAACACACATTTGTGATATTTATAATACAGCAATTCAATTTAACTCACACATAAGACAACACCTCTATATATTTAGATTACTTTTTTTCTTCTTTAAACCACAAATATGTTTGTATTATGCTAATTAAAATTATGTTTTTCTCTTTTTTCTTTTGCTTAATGAAAATCCCGTCAGATCCACAAGGTTAGACTTTATTTGAACATTTTAAAAACAAGATAAATATGTTGTTATTTTTGTCCTTCAGACTGACCACTACATTTATTTTGAAATAATATTTTCTTTTGCTAAAATACATACTTTTCTCCTGTTTCTTGTCTCATAGCCCTAAATCCACTTATATCAGGTCAGATTTTAATTTGAGATTACCTTGACATTTAAACATAATTTATTTTAGAGATAGAGACTGACACTCTCTGCTTTCTTTTTAAAATCTGTTTAGGAGTCCAGTGCCATCAACCCACCGACCTTCGTAAGAAGAGTCCACTTTTTGTTTTCTTAGAACTATCAGTTTCACCTGGACTTATATTTTAGTGATCTTGACACCTTTATAAGCTGCAAATCCATCTGCAAAGTTAATTTGACATTTTTTATTTGTTTATTTGTTTTCAGAGTGCTGGACCCAGTGGTTTGAGACTGATAATCCCTCAAGATATGAAGACATGGAAAATCTTGCCAAAATTGTCCGAAGGCATCCTGGACAGATCTGCCCGGACCCAATAGATATTGAAGCTAGGACACTGTCTGGCCTAACTCCAGAAGAAGCAGGAGACATAATTAAAATGTAAGTTTCACAAACGTGGACGTTTCATGGAAGTGAAATGAATGAAGTAGCCCTTAATAGTTAACCCTTGCTTAAATGATGAGCTTTGTCACTTATTTATTTTTCTATCTTTGTGACACACATCCTGTACAAACAAACTGAAAAACAAACAATTCTGTTAGAGAAAGCGTCCCATCAAATAAAAGCAGTGTATCACATTTAAATTAGAATTTGTTAAACCACCTTTTGATTCCGTATCATTAATCTAATATAATTACTGAAACTTATTGTTACGGCTTCAAAACATTTCCCGTGTGTAGAAGCCAGTCACATGTTTTGCTCAAAATTGACTTTGGACCGTTATTCCACACAAATCCTGAGGGGAATGGTGAGCTTTTCTTTAAACTCTGAACTTTGGCTCTTTCTGTAAATTTGTATTGGATTCAGTTCTCTGCCTCTGAAATCCATTTGGTTTCCTTGTGCTTAGATTGACTGTCTCGGTTTAAAAACAAAAGAGAGACCTTCACTTTCATGTTCTCCTCTGGAATGTCCTGGCTAAATTTCTCCATTAATTCCCATGTCAAATGAACTTACTAATTCCAAGTCAATTTGGAGACATGAGTTGTATCTGAATCTTGGACAACTCTTTCAATTAAATCTGTAAAGCTAATGGAGGATTTAATGCTGTCCTTCTGTGTTACGGCCTGAACTGAAACATTCAAAAATGTAGAAGTATGTCTGTAATCCGTCCCATCAGGGTTTTCAACAATAAGGTTGCAGAGCTCTTGAGAGAGCAGTTTTCTTCTATCTATTCTTGAGTGAAACTTTATGGTAATTAGGGATCTTCTCAGGCCACCAGCAGATACTCAGAAAGCAGCAGACATTAACTTGCACCGATTAGGCGGTTGCTTCCTAAATGCTAAACTTTTTGTGATTTTTTTTTTTGGCTTTATATAGTTTTTTTGCTCCTCTTTGTATTCATGTCTCAAATACTTATTTCTTGTGTCATTCCACTTTATTACAAATAATCCATGAGCTAATTTGTGTTGGGTTTTCTGTTTGTCTGAATTATTTGTGAGTTTTCAATCAATATGCTAACTAGAAATATATTCACAAAGAGAGTTTTCTATGTGTAGTGTCTAATGGCACTACATATGTAAGAAAATATATATTAATAGAGGCTTTTAGGGAGAACATTTGTGAGCCAGTCTTTCGATGAGAGTGAGCGAAAAAGGTAAAGAGTGTCTGAATGTGCTTAAAGGCAGTTGAAGGTATAGATCGCTGCAGTTGAAGGCTGTGCTAAATGTAGCTGGAGCTTTATGTTTAGAGGTAACAAAGCCAAATATGTGAAGCTGCGTGAGCTGTTTATACTTTTGAGTCCTTTTACAATTCAACTTTCAGATTCTCCCCAGGTAATGTGCACCGATCTGCAACATGAGCTTGTTTGAAATAGAATCATTCTTTACTCACAAAAGTGTGTGTGTGTCTGAGAGTTTTTGCACAGAGGCGTTTGTAAAGGCGACAAATCCCTGTAAATACACTCTTTGCATTCTCCATGCTTATTGTTCCTGCTGCACATTGCAACATTTTTATGTGTCTTTCGTACGCTCCACCCCCCCCCCCCCCCCCGACACCCTTTGCATCACTAACGTAATTTACTTTTCTTCTCTTTCAACTTTTCCTTCCACCAGTTGCCTCGTAGGTGAATCACGGGTCTCCATTTGGTCCCGTCCTCTGTCGCCACTAAACTTACTCCAACTAACTTCATGTAATCTTTCACCAAATCCACAAATCTCCTTGTTCGGTCTTCCTTTCAGCTTCCTGACCTGTGGCTCCAACCTCGGGATCCTTCTACAGATCTAATCATTGTCTCTCCTCTGAACATGTTCAAACCATTTCAGCCTGGCTTCTGTAGCTTTATCCCCAAAACATCTAACATGAAACGTCTCTCTGATGTAATTATTCGCGGTCCTTCGTCGCTCCCAAAGAGAATCGCAACAGGCTGAGCTCTGCAAGCCCTAGTTTTGTCTCTAAACCATAAAACGTTGCTGCTCTCACCACTTTTCATGTGCACTAATTAGTGATGTTTCTACACAAAGTGTTAAGTTTCTTTTATAAGTGTCTTTTTTTTACAGAACTGATAGGGGATTCATCTGCAGAAAGAGAGACCAACCTGACAGGCAGTGTGAGGATTATAAGGTTCGCTTCAGCTGCCCCCTTCCTTACTGTGGTGACATAGGTAACGAAAAGTAAATGTTATGCTGTTAATATACTTTTTTATTATTATTATTCTTTTACAAAAATTCCAATTAGAATAGAGTGTGCATTTTAAATTTATTTTGTCCGCTGCAGTGTGTTGGACCAACTGGTATGACAGAGATGACCCGTCTGTAACCAGTGACTGGGAGACTCTGGAGGATCTGCAAAGCGAAAACCCAGGAGAAATTTGCCAAGAGCCTGTGTACATCCAGACTGTTAGCACCCACACCTTGTCCCCGGCTACCTACACAAGGGAGAACTTCTTTGTGTAAGTTCCCTTTGAAAATAAGCATTCACACAGAACATCCTCCTTCCACCAACAACAGTAGACTTGTAGGGTATGCAGCCTTTTTTGTTTGCATTTTTTTTGTTGTTTTTTTTGCACAATCCAAAGAATAAACAAAACACAACCCGTTAAAGACAGCTGACATGTGAATAACTATGACTAGTAGGTTTTGACTGAATTCTCTGAAACATGAACAAATTTGCGTACGTCTAAAATGTCAACAGTACAAACGTTTGCAAAGCTGGAATCTAACACTCCTATACCTACTGAGTTTGTATCCTGTGCAGGTTTAAGAGACACTTTGGAACCAGTCTATGATGTCACTAGCTAAACCTTAAGTAGATCCCCTAGAGCCGCTAACACTGTAAATAGATCCCCAGTCCATCTCTGGCACTTCAAGAGCACACAGGACACACGAGTTTTATTGATTTTTATTTTATTTTTTTACAGGGTGTTTAGTGAGCTCTCTTCAGGTTCTCCTGCTTCCATCCACAGTTAAAAAGTCTGACTGTTAATTAATCATGTCATGTCAAAATTGGTCTTTATATAGAAGCTTGCAATAACTACTTTTCAAAGGTGGACAAATGCCTTCAAGTACTGATCTAGGTTTTTCGGAACATCCCTATCTAGACATAAAGAATTGTTGACTCTATTTCTAAGCCATCTTGTGCCATCCTCACTTTCTCTGAACCGTTTTTTTTTTTTTTTTCCCCAGCTGCAATGCAGCAGCAGGTTTGATTTGCCGTCAAAAGGACCAAATGCCTGGGACCTGCAGGGACCACAAGATTCGGTTTGGATGTCCTTGCAGATAATGAGCCACGACTCTACCAAAAACGAGAAAGTCAAGAGGAGGAAAACAGAAATTAAAAGAAAGAAAACATGTCTGTTTGTATCTAAGAAAAAGAACTGACTTTGTGTTGATGAGTAATTTTGAACTTGAGCAGAAGATCTTCCAGTTTTCTCTGACAAAAAAATGTAAAAAAAAAAAAGTTACAAAAAAAACACACAAACAAAAAACGCCCTTCTCTGCCATGTTGTCTTTTTCCCCAAGCTATTTGTGGTCTAATGGTGCGGGAATATTAGTCTAACTGCAAATAAAATGCATATTAAAAGCAAACCTCGGTTTGTGTGCAGGTTTCTATAGTTCACTTACAACAGGATTAAAGTAGAGATGCACTAAAAGATCAACAGGACAACTTAACAAAATTATCTTTAACCCTGGTGAGTGATCATCTGGTGGTAGCTAAACATTTGTCTCATAAGTGACAGCACTGTGAGACAAGACTTCCGTGGAATTTGGAGGAAACGCGAAAAGTGAAAGAAACGTCTAGTAGGGAAAATGCATTGCTTCTGTTTAAATCCATTTAGCGGCTACTTTTCTATCGATTTGTGGGCACGTGACGGCAGGATGGCAAGCGATAAAACACACTCCCTCCACTCGTCTGTACGCGGTCGCCAGAAAATTGCACTCACTTTCTGTTTAGTGGCTAAACTTCTAAGTTGGGGGTTGGAGGCTGTAACTCTTCTTCAGCTCAAATGTGGTGACAGCCAGGACGGGATTTTGGCCTAATAGAAATAAAAAAACAAAAGAAAAAAAAAGAATGTGGTGTTAATTCAAAGCACAGAGGAAGAAGATAGCAGATGGAGGAGAAATGAAGAAGAAGAAGACATGAAAAAGGAAAGTTTGTTTATTTTCCTTTACTTTTTCTTACATCTTCTTTTCTGCCTTGCTCTCCTCCGTCTCTCCCTTCTTCCTCTGCTGTTTGGCCAAGTCCATCGCTGGCTGTCACCCCATTTCAGCTGAAAATTTGGCCAATCAAGTCAATCATAAGAGTTATTGCCCTCAACTGACAAATAGACAAATACACCCACTAAACAGACAGTGAGTGTAACTATTAAGCGAGAACGTACACATGGGCGGAGGGAGAGCGTTTTACCGCTTGCTCTGCCTCCAAATAAATGGAAATTTGGCCACTTTCAGAGCTATGTACTCTGTCGATTAACGAATGAGCTGTTATGATACGCTTTCCGGGTTTGGCAGGAGTATGACGCCACACAGGAACCTTTCTGTTAATATTGTCTGCTCCGAACTCGGGAAACTTCTGTTCAAATCTGGAATCTGTTATTGTAATAACAGCAAATCTTTAAAACCTAGCAGCCACTGTTCAATCTTGAACAAGGAGACTGCAGTAAATATTACAGCAAAATCCATATTGTACATACATGCACATTTATACACTATGCATATTCTTCAGTCTGAGGGTCAAAGCTGACTTCATTCTCACAGTGAACAAGTAATGTTTTTAAAAGACATGCGTAAACTTTTATAGAAAGAATTCTGCTGGAATGTCCTCAGCATACTGACCCTAATAAGCACATCTAGAGTATGAGCAGCATAATTAAAGTTGTCTTTTTCTTCCCCAGTTAAATTTATTCCCATTTAGAGCATAATATAGTTTGCTCTCAGAGTAGGGCCAGTGCAATAATAACCTTCCTCTCTGCTCTCCGGCTTAAATAACACCACCGCTATGGTTCGAGCAAAATTGCTCCTGGCGTGAGGCTGCACTCGCACATGAGCTTGCACAGCCGGAATGCACTCACACCGTCTCACACACAAGTGCGCATAAACAGCGAGGAGGGCTGGGAAATACAAGATGATTCCTGCTACCTGAGCGGCTTCAACATTTCCTCGGGAGATGAGTTGCAGCGATAGGTGCCGAGCAGAAAACTCTGCGGCGAATTGCACAGAATGTGAAATGAGCAGAGGCAACTTTTTTTTTTTTTTCTTTTTTTTTTGTCCTGCTTCCTGCTCTTGGAAAAGCGTGTGCTCTTTGGGTAGCTTGCCAGGCTTGCATTGCATCAACTGTTCTGCATTTTGGTGCCATTTAGATTTCAGCATCCGTGCCCGCCGTCTTTCGGTGAGGCTCTTTTGCAAAAGAAAGGAAGTGCGACGAGTCGGTGAAGGGGGGAGGCAGAGTGGGTGCAATCTGCCGATCGCCCACACCCCGCCGCCTCCCCTTCACCTCAGCCAACCTATATCCACGGCGTTACGATAAAACTGAAGAGGCAGACTCTGCCAGTGTGTGGTGGTGAAATAAAATGAAATACACAAATCCGAAGAGCAACAAAAGTGTCAAAGCCTCAGAGCATTATGGCATTCTATTCTCTTCCATTAATCTCCCAATATTCCATGTCTGTGAAGATCTATTTATAGACCAGGACATGATTAAGTGGTTAAGCACTGTGCCACAAAGGGAACCAAGCTCATTTTCTCTTTTACTTCCTCTCTCGGTTTCTTTTTCTCTACCTACATCTCCTTCTCTCTGCCTATTCCTTCATGACTTCAAACACTCTTTTGTATTCTCCACTTTCTCTTTATCCCCTTGTATTCGTAAGCATAAACTACTTTTTTTTATTTTTTTTTTCCCAAGTCCAGGCTTACTTATTAGCCGTCAGTGAAAGTCTGTCTCAAAGGGTAGGGATAAGTCCTTAAATTCAATTTTTTCCCCATTAGACAGCTAGACAAAAGGGATTAACGGAAGTGCTAATTGTGACGAGGATATACAGCATGAATGACAACCTTGACTTAGGAAGATGAAGCTTTCTTCCACCAAGTCTTCATCACTCCGTCAAGCTGGATCAAGACTGAAAGGTGCCCAACGAGTTGGGTACAGAGTAGGAGAATATCCGCAGAGGGAAACCTGCGTGCAAGGTGTCCTTGAGTGGAAGTAGAGCACAGCACAGGGATAAATTGTTAAGCTCATTTTAATGTGCAGAGACATGATTAATGGAGGAGTGGAGTGAAGAGGAGAAAAAGGAAGAGAAAAGAGGAATGACCTCAGCCAGCTCAAGATCGTCCTCTTTAATTTTTTTTTTTTTTTTCTACTCACACCACTGAGGGCATGCATGAGATCAGGTCTCTTCTTTAAGATTCCACACCCAGGCTCTACCAGCTGATCCACCTCCTGTTTTTTTTTTCTTTCCTTAGTCTGTTTTTGGTCTTCCTCTTTTTTTTGTCGAGGCTTACGTAGCAGCATATTTCTGCAGAGTGGATCTCGCGCAGGGCTTAATGTAAATACTGAGGACTTCCATAAGAAGTATTTGTCTATTTAAGGCACTTAACAGATTTGTGTGAGAAAGAGGAAAAACATGTTCAAAATATGAATAATCTGATTTATTTATTTATTTATTTTTTTTCCTTAGGCAGACAGGTCTGGGATATAGTCGGGGATATAAGGTTGTAGAGAAACTTAAAGCAGGGTTAGACTCCAACACAATATCCCTAGTTTTGAACATTTCAAAGATCAGTGCTCATCTCTAAAGATGAGAAGAGTACAGGGCAACTGCGAGCATCAAGACAAAGGACAACACTTCAGAGGCTGCAAAACAACTGACATTTGGTTGAAGTTTCACCTTCCGCCAGGACCGGTCCTCATAAATACAAATTCACAGCAAACGTTTCATATTTGGAATATCAAACTGAAAACCCCTCCTACCATTTCCTTCCATGCACATAATTTTGCACGGCTCCATATGTTTTAATCCACAGCTATTTGCGACCACACAACTACCGCACTATTTAAACATTCCTTTTTATCGGTCCAACACATTTTGGTGCGCCTCTTGGCAGCTGGTAAAAACCCTCTCTGCTGCAGCAGCCAGTACATGTTCCTTGAGCTATTTTTAATAAATCCCTAACCTGGTACTTTTGATCATTCTTAAACCCATGCGTCAAACATGCTTTTAATCGAAAGACACAAATTTAGCGTTTTTATGACGTTGTAAATTTGATTCACGGTGGATTATGTGCAAAACGAATGCTTTTCCTTCCATCATTGAGCAGTGGAAAACCAACTTTAAATCCCTCTTACCAGAGCGATAAGAGCCTAAAAAGCTATTAGAGCATGACTCCTGAGAGATGAACAAGACAAAAGATGTGATGCCTTTACGTTTATGGAAGGTGGGAACACTACCAGGCTATTTTCACTCCAACGCGTCATATTAGTTGTGCCAGCTTCTGCCTTTCAGCTGCTGCTGTTCTCTACCTCTTGGGCACATTTTGTTTCTTGTCACACTAGCTGATCCCTCGATTAAAAACATTGAATGCTGAGAGGGTGTTATCCTTGTTCTGAGTTTTTGATCCTCAGTGTCTGGGGGTGCCTGCTGGGCCCAGTCGTCCCTTGCTGAAACCGTTGATCCCTGGATCTTTGTGGAAATGATTGCACAACTGGAATGGGTTCTTAAACATGCCAAGTGTGTTTACCTTGCCTAAAACCTCGTGGAGAAAAACAATTTCAGATCCAGATATCAAATGGCTGCAAGGCACTGTCCAACCAGCGTTCCCTACTGACTACTAGAAGCACAGCGGTCTCAAACGAATTTAGCACAGTTTATAAATGTTGCCCCAGTTCACAATAAATGTCAAACATGTCAAGTTTAAATCAAGCTCGATAAACTTCAAGTTAGCCATGATAGTCAAGAAGTTCAATGCAATACAAACAATAGCTTTGCTAGGAATAAATAGAAACCAAATCAATCAAAATGATATGTAGCCAGACAGACAGACAGACAGGATGGACACAGCATGTAATGGCAATTTGTATAACATCTTCTTTTCAAGCAAAGCCACCACTGAAATGGCAGCATTCTCACATCATGAGCAAGCAAGTGGAGTCAGTGGAGAGGAACCACTCAATTTTAACAAGAAGAAACCTCCAGCGAGGCAGGTTCCATATGGGAAACTTTCTGCCACAACTCGTTGGTTTGTCTTTTCCTAAAAACAAACAAAAAACAAACGAGCTAATAACAAGCGTCAGGAGATTGTGTCAATAAAGCTGTAGACAAATCTATTTGTTTCCCCATTCACAATGTCCATCCCAATCGCTCCAATTACACTGACTGAAGAGAAAAGTTTATTTGAGGCATCCTTGCAACAAAATGCAAAGCCCAGCGAGTTTCTCTGCTATTCTCCAGTTTGTTTCTCTGCAGGAAAGCCTTTGGCACTCACCAGTCCAATGGGGAAAGTCACTTTTTGCAAGCATTGCCAAGATTTCGACTTGAAGGCCAAACCATGGAGGCAGACAGATGCATCTGTCCACAGTCTCTCTGTTCTTCTCTTGGAAATCTTTCTCTCTTCCCTTCTCTCTCACCCTCTCTCTCTCTTTAGCTCTCTCTCTCTGTCTGTCTCTCTCTCTTACTCTCTCTCTCTCATATACACACGTACGCATGCAAACACAAACACGCGCTGGGGGTTGCTTCCTCATCGTTCACACAGAGAAATGCCCTGTAAGGACATCCTTATCCAGCAAACCAGACTCAGCTGGATGCTCTGCAATAACAACTCCAGCCGTCCACCATCCAATCAACTGGGCTTACTGCTGTGTGGGTGTGTGTGTGTGTGTGTCTGTGGGTGTGCATGTGTGGGTGTGTGTGCATGATGTCTTTTTCTAAGATCTGTAACCACAAGGCACATGGAGTATTTATTTCCCCAACAAAAACAGAAACATGAACAAGTCATACAAAATGAATATTGAAAAGGAAAATACAATTTATTATAGCTTATTTATGGTTCGTCGGGATGGGGGTTCTAATGGGAGAATCCCAGCGTCTCATTCAAAAAGAAATTCTTCTGTTGAAATTTTCAATGCATATGCTGAGAGCTATAAATAGAACGAAAACTAATGTGAAAATTTTCTGCGTAGTGACGATTGACTGTGGCGGATTATGTCGCTGGAAAAATTGAAAGTGTTTCATTGGATGTTTGACTTTACTGTCTGGCAAAATGGGTCAGTTTTTCAGTCCATTAAAAGTTTTAATTATTGTGAAATCAATCAAAAACTTAAACTACTTTTTCATGCGCTCACTTTTAACTTAGTAATGTTGTAATTCACTTGAATGAATCATGTTCTCATTTGCGAAACATTTAAAGTGCTGTATAAAGTTATAGAGACGAAATTTTAAGAATGTGAAATAGATTCTTAAATCTATATGCAATTGTTAATTATGTTACCAGCCAATATATAGTTTCTTGGGTTTTTTTTTTTTTTTTTCAACATTGAACATCAGTCCTGCTTATTATAGGCAAAAAGACCTAACTAGACTGGATAATATGTACATTTAAAGAGTAAATTTTACAGATATGTTATTTTTAACTATTATTTGTGTGAATCATTGACACCTTGAAATCAACATCAATGACTCCAGTGTATTCATATTTATCTCCTTCAAATTAAAATTTGAACTCACCATGCATTTGCTACAAATAGGGTGTAGATAGCATGTAATAAAATGCTATTACTAGTACTTGACTGCATGCAGACAAAAATGAGCATTACTCTGGCTTATCTACTACAAAAATGTACTTTTAGAAGTTTTCAGGTTTTGTCCCATTTTTCAATAAGGCTGGGGAATCGTCTTTGCTGATCAAATCAGAAGGAAATAATAAACTTAAAAATGTAAGACAATGTTTGCTTTCATGTCGATGTAACTAATTATTATATCTTGTGTTACGCAGTTAGTCAGCATGCTGCACACCACAGCCTGGTGTGCAGCTGTGGTGTGCAGCAGTGATTAGGGCTGCAGAAAACAATGTGGATGACTGGGCAGGCCCATGATCTGTGGGCCAGTTGTTTTGTAATCATGTTCTTAAAGCAATAAAAGTTCTGAAAGTCTTTTCAATGAGAAATCGAAGAGTATTCCTGCACACACGAATGTCTCCACATCATACAGGTGGTTCTGGCGTGTTGTCTTTTCACCTTCAACAATGTTCAATTATTCTCCCTGTTCTGCCACTCTCTTTCTGGTGCTAAATAATCCATCCTCACATTGTACTCTGGAAAACGTTTGCGGCTGCATGACAGTGTGGACAATTCAGCTCTGGGCCAAATATAGGTGAGCAGTTAACCAAAACCTGTAAATGGATCTGATTCAGGGTCTGGAACACAGCCTGTTCCAGGGTGAGTTAGCGTTATGTGGTGGTGACGCTAAGTGTGTGTTTGTTTTAAGCTTTCATCTCATTGGCTGAAACCAATAACAAAAGTATGCGAATAGCCCAGAAATCCCAGTATCTTGATGAGGTATGAGTTTCCCCCAACACTCAAAACAGTTCAAATTTCCTCTGTAAACAAGCTGAATTCAAATGCAAAAAGTTTACCATTTTAAAGTATTCGAAAGTGCTATTTAAAGCATGGCATGAATCCTTTACAACTTCAACTGGTGTATTTTACAAAAAACAATAAACAAGCAAAAAAAATCACTATTTTCTTAGAAATTTGTCTTTTTCTTTTTTCCTCCATTTCTACTTTGGTGACCTATTTCCAGTTTTCCTATGACACATCACATGTTTATTATCCTTAAAATTACAGTAAATGTTGAGACAAATTTTCTCTAAAAGTAAAGAAAAACAAAATAAGCATAATATAAACATTTGATTTCTCTTTGCAAGTGTTCCACTGATTCTCCACAGCCTGTAATGTATTTGTGACAGCCTGTCATTAGGCTTACAGACAACAGATTCAATTTTATCACATTCCTCACTTTTATGATACATGAGTGTTCCTGTAGTAGTTTGAAGTCACAACTGGAACTTAAGAGTGCGGCAGGCGAATTAAGTCTGCCTAACTGCAGTTGCTAGAAGCAGGGATTTGTGGGCATTCGTCAGCACTAAGTGGAAGTGACAGTATGGAGAGAGGTCCTAATTACTGTCTCACTTGACTAATTGTCGTCTCTGAAGAATGTATTCCCACTGAGGTCCCTGGGATTTTTTGAGAGCTCTGCTGAAGATATATAGACCTTCACCACGCAGTGTTCAAAGGCGTTTCCACAAATGGTAAATGTAAATACACCAAACTCAGAACTGCTAGAGTGAGGCACAAACACTGCACTGCATTTGCTCGGAGACATACAGGGATAGCACAGCAAGAAAAGGGAACAGGGTTATACATTTTGTATGTGTGAAGAAAGTGCATGCATTTCTGTTGGGTCTTGCCAATGTGTTAAAACATCCTTTGCCACAGTCATCTTGACAAGATGTAATGAATCCATCTGTGGCCTTCACAAGCCAAGGATGTTAAAATAACCTGTAGCATTCAAAATAATGCAGCAGACATGAGCCTTTAGTGCGGGCGCAAACACAACTGAATGAATCTCTTCTTTTTCAGGGTCTTACCATTCAAAGTGCATCAGCTTTTCGTTTCCATGGTTTCCTTCTCTGTGCCAGTGCTATCTATCCACCAGTCTGCCTGTGTTAGAGAGCGAGGGAGGGAGTGTAGTGCAGACAGAAGGAGAGAGAACGCTTTTTGCAGTGGTTATCTCTCCTTTGCATAAAAGTCCCCTTTGCATTAACTGCTCTGTGAATGGAGTTGGAATAAACGCACCAGCCAGTTCACACAGATGTCTCTGTGGGTTACAAGTGAGTGTATGAACTCCTCTAATTTGTGCTCTCCTTCAAAAATGACAGTGTGATGGTGGATGCAAATAAAAGATCATCCGTCAAACGGCACAGGGGTATTTTCCTATTAGCAACAACAAACTAGAGGAGCGGGGTTTCAGTTCAGTATTACAGTGTGGCAGTCTGCCACTCCCATATGTCCCTGTTGTGTAGCTAGGTCACACAGAGTTGTTACATATTTATTGGTTGTGGTAGAAAGAAAAAGTTTGGAGTTTATGACTAGTAGCAAAGATCTTCTTGTCGTGTCCGATGGCATCTTTCTGACCCACATCCAAATCACACTCTGCAGCAAGGTGGGAGCACAAGGATTTACTTACAATATGTAAAACTAAGTTAATGACTGAAGGCATTCTTTTCTAGGACAGGTTGAGGATTTGTCTGGTGGAAGAGAAGACAGGTTAGCAGCAGGTTTAGAGATGCATTTGACAGTGGATTTTTTCTTTGAGGGGAAACATGCTTACAGTTCCTTACAATTGCAGGTAGAAAGAGCGGTGAGAGGGATCTGGGTGAAGGAGATTGATGGACTTGAGATGAGTCTTTGAGGTTCAAAAACTGACCAGAGGGGAGCAAGCAGGCAGGTGGGACTAGAGCTGCAGAAAACAATGCGGATCAGGTTTGTTCCAAACAGGTTCTTGCTTGAGCGCATGCAGGTGGCTGAACATTTTCTGAGATGAGAGAGCAAAGGTATGCATGGCTGGAGATGAATCTTAACTTGATCTTCACAAACTTGCTAAGTTACTCAAAAGAACACTAGGAGAGGCACAAATCAATTCTGACAGGTTAGAAACAACAGTGACAGATAACAGTGGTTGTGTTGCAGATCCTTATATCATCAGTGGCCGCACTACAATCAGGGCTGCTCACTAGCAGAGGTCTAACTATATGAAAGATTGCCACACACACCCAAATCCAAAGGCTGCCACCTGGTGGCCCAGACAAACATGACAAACAAGAAGCCTCAAAGTCACGGATCAACTGGGGATCCAACATGAGGGAGTGAGAAACCCAGAACAGCTCCTTAGGACTGTAACCCTCCAGGTCGAATCGGTGCCGGATGCCCCTCCCACAGCACTGGACATCCATTATCCATCTGATTGAGAAAGCAGAGAACCCACCAATATCTCGAGCAGGTGGAGGGGGGTCTGAAAGGAGGGCACAAAGGACTTCATACCACAGGTTTTATCAAAGAAATATGAAATACTGGTTGGATCCATAGACTCTCAGGTGGCTTGAGACGAACAGAGATGCGGCTCAGCACAGAGGTTATGTCAAAGGGACCAATGAATCTGGGGGAAAGTTTCTCATGAAAATATTTGGGAGTCATGTCTCTGGTGGAAAGTCATGTCTTAGGTATTGAAGTGCTGCAAGTCTCTTGAATTGACAGGAACTCTGGCTGCAAGAGCAGAAGTAAACAGACCCAAGAGATGAACGGTGGTCCTCACTCTGATAAAATCTCTTGGGGCATCCTGTGAAGACAGAAAACAACGTTTTACAAGGAGCTGAGCTGTTTCAAGAGCTTATGAGAGATTAATATAATGAAGTGACAAGCCTTAGATGAGCAATCTATTATAGTTAAATAGAGATGGTAGATCATTGACATATGTGACCATGGATATGATAGACAAGTACATAGCTCTTTACTCAAGGGCCGGTGTCTTGAAACTCTTAGATGTGTCCAAGGTCCAACACACTGGAATCAGATTTTAAATTGGTACCTACCTAAAACAAATAATGGGGCCATTATTTGTTTTAGGTATGTTGAAGCAGAGACACGTGTAATGTTGCAGGACACTGGCCCTCGAGACCTGGATTTGAGGTATTAGCTGTGTGTGCCCAATAAATGAGTCTGGACCTTAGAGCAGAGGGAACATAGGCCCGGCCCCGTGTTCTGACTCCGAAAGTTGAGCCTCCAAAACCTAGTTTCTATGGATTCCATGAAAGGGCCACCATGATAAATGAAGTGGGATGACAGAGGCGACTGTTAGTTCATTGTCTGGAGAAAATTGTCAAGAAAGAGCATTGGGCTTAGTGCTCTTGGAACCCAGCCTATAAGACATTATAAAATTGAAACAGGACAAGAAAAGTGACCATGGTGACTGGCTCGGGTTGAGACAATTAGCCTCTTGCAGGTAGCCCAGATTCTTGTGGTCTGTCCAAACAATGACAGGATATTTGGCTCACTTTAGCCAATGTCGCCACTACCCTAAACCTAGTTCGATGGCTGGAAGTTCCCCATCTCCTATGTGACAACTTCTTTCTGTTTTTGTGATCCAAATCTGTTCATTCTTAAATATTTGTTAGATCAAAACCCATATATGGTTTGAAGCTCCACTCATACCTGACGGCATTTCAGAACCCAGCACATTATGTCGGGAAAATAAGCTTTTTCTTGTGATTACGAAATGATTAAATTGCATTACACACAGATGAATCAATCAGCTAATGCAGGGGCGTGATTTAATTCAATTTAAATAAATTCTGTGTATTTACATAACTCATGTTTACAATGGATATCATTAAATACAATCAAATATCAAAGGCATTTCAATGACAGAAATTCCTTTTTTAAGCAGAATTATAACTAAATCAACCTAGTCGTATACAAAGATTCACATTCAACTACGTACATACTAAGTAAATCCAAGTTATAACTCAGTGCAATGAAATGTATTATTACTACATTCCGTTACTAATGCTAGCGCTTTTTCTATACTTAACAGCAGTCAACTGCAGAGTTGTTCACTTTACAACAACTCTCCACATTAAGAAGTCATGTGGTGACACTGGAAAGGAACTACTCCTGCTTAACAGGAAAAGACCTCCGGCAGAACTCAGCTTTGTGTGAGTACCCATCTACTGCAAAGAGCTCAAGCTATGAGAGGACAAAACAGAAAGACTAAAAACACAGTCGCGCAGGTCCAATAGTACTTTCTATGGCAAAGAAAAAGACAAAGTTAATGGGAGCATTAGCTCTTTAAATGTTTTCTTGGAGAGTCACACAGCTAAACAGATGAGCTGGACGGTGGTATAAACTATGGGATGAGAAAAAAGTATTTGTAGTCAGTGGCAGAAGTAGGCACTTGAAGGCATTTATCCAGGAGAGAGACACAGTTATTCACAGAAAGACACTACAAAGTGTATTCTCGGTAGAAAATAAAGATATTGTCAGCAATAGCTCAGCCAACAGGCCCATCTATGTCTAAAGACCAAAACACTGGACTGGGTGCACCTTCTGTGGAGAGGGAGAAATAAGACAGAACATAAAGTTAGTCACAATATTTGAAGATGATGCATAATTGGAAATTATTAGGATAAAAAGCAGAGCGAGACAAAGTAGTTATTATGTTCAATAGGGTTTCTATAACATCATAGCTAGAGAGAACGATCAAATTTATCCAATCCATTTTAACAAAAGGTTGCTCAAAAAGTAAAAGGTCTTTCCTCTTCAAGTAGACGTCACAATGATCTATAACAGCAAGTGAAGACAGAAGACTGCTGCTAAATGACTCGCACCCAGAAAACACTGTATATTTAAACCTCTTGTGTTGAGATGACATGAATTAGCTTTTTATCACTACAAAACTTCCTTTCAGCAACATAAGGACATAAACATGTTGTTATTTTGAAATATAGCCAGGAATGTAGATTTTTAAGTATTGCTTTTCTTGGCTTCTCTAGACGTGTTTTCTCGGAGCTCAATAAGGATTCCTTTCATGCTGTCTAAGCTCTGCTGACTTATATGAAAACCCAGAATTTCTCCATAATTATGCTAATGGTCCAGATGGTAGCATGATGAGTGCCATTCTCTTTGATATTCACACACTTCAGAGTGCTGGTGTGCAGACCCACGCACCCCGACACAGGTTCAAAGTCAATGTTCACACCACCTACTTGATTCCATGTAATTACTTCGTTTTTCCTTTAGCTCATACAAGCGCCCTCTCCACTGTTAAATGCATTTGCTGGTATTTGTTAGGGGGATTTGACAGATCATGTGAAGTACAGCGCTCTAGCACTTCAGCAAAAATTAAAAAAAAAAAAAAAAAAAGCAGTGATGACGAGTTTATTCAAACGGTTGCATTATAATTGGAATGCTGCAGGGAAATAAATATAAACAAGCGGCCAGAATAACCACTGCATGAGCCTACTTCGGTAACATGTTAGTGGATATTTTAAATCAGTGATTAACTCTCCAAACATCATTTAAATACACTGTGGGCCACCTATAAATACTGATAGGCTTTATTTAGAGTGTTTCTTCACTCACAGGGAAGTCATTCACACTTAAACCTCACAATGACTGTGTTCATCCACACTTGGACCATGGTGGCACCGATCAAAGAGCTTCTTTCACTTCCCCACAGGGATTAAATAGCCATCCATCCTCTCAGGGCGGAGGTGTGCTGCTGTACCTTTGCTTCCAGCTGATGCACTGGCCTATGAAGAGCTGGTCACGGGGGCGGGCACTGAGAAGGTGCATCCAGATAGTCCACACAAGAGCGACAGATATGCATCTCCTCGCCGCAAAGACATGTAACGCAGCTCAGCCTTTTTTTTAAAAAAAAGCTTTAATCAGATAAGAGGTATTATAGACTCTAAAGATAGTCGTAAAAATGGCCAGCATCTGTAATCTTTTCCCATGCTAGAAATACCTGTTCATATAGGGAGAATTCCTCATTCTCAAAAACTGAACTTTGTTGCCTCAGAGGCTTTTAAGTTTAAGTAAAGATATTTGCATATGTTAAAAAAAATTCAACCCTTCCGGCATCTTCTGTCGACATGACAGATTTGTGGTTCTGCCAATTTTAACTGGTTCCATTCCACTCCTCCCACACTGCTGGGTAGAAGGATTGCTTATTGAAATCCCATAAAGGGGATTTTGACAGGGAATTTGTGAATGGCAACAAACATGAAGTAGGCCTACAAAGCTGAGTGGCTGACATTTATAGTCTGGAGTGCTGTTTTTCAGCAAAACATCTGCTGTATAGGCTACTTTATCTTTCCCAGATGTGAAGACAACCTAAGTCATTATAGGTTATTGTTTGCCTGCTTCGGCATCTAGAATTACGATGTCTCTTTCAATGGAGCTCAATGATGAATAAACAATCAGGAACACACCTATTGTGCCTTGCAAACATATACCCTTTAAGCTTCTTTTTTTTTTTTTTTACATTTTGTCATTTAAGGAACAATAAACCTCTGTGAATTTTAAGAAGATGCTATATGTGGGGCTGAATGCAGTTGGATTCATCCCCTAAAATCTGATTCAACACATTAAGTTACTGTGCACTATGATATTAGAGTGCAGTTCTGCTGTGCGTAATTTAGTCTCAGTGTAAATACAGCTGTTTTTTTGAAGGCCTCAAGGTCTGTAGTGTCATGAAGATGAAGTACAGATTGCGCAGGTCAGGGATAGTTGTAGAGAGGTGTAAAGCTTGGCTAGACAACATCCGAACAATATCCCAAACTTTGATCATCGGGGGGAGTTCAGGTCAATCCGATATTTAAAAGTCAAGACAGCGTGGCACAGTTGCAAATTTGTGACTGTTCATCTGAACTGACATGTAGGGCAAGGACAGAGTTAATCAAGGCCATTGATTAGAGAAGCAGCCCAGAGCCCCACTTTAACTATGAATGAGCAGTACAGATCCGCAGCTCAGATTGGAGCTTGTCGACACAAATCTGGTCTTTACAGAAAGGTTGAACAAGATACAACAAGTCGATTTGAAATTAGCCACAAAGAAGAAATTAAACAAAAAATACACTTTTTGGTCTACATAGAAAAAGTCCCTGGTTAGAAAACCAACTGTGTCACCCTGAACACAACATCTTCAGCAAGAATGACGGGGTACACACAAAACCATCCAGCCAATCTCACTGACCTCGAGTTATTTAACAAAGAGTATTCAATGACATTTTGGACTCCGGACGTATAAAGATGGGAGACACATACTATAAAAACCTTCAAGTATGCTCACTATCAAACACTTGACAGTGCTAAATACATGTGCACACCACACATTTAAGATTTTAATTTGTAAACAGATTAAAAAAAATAAAAAATCTATGCATGTATCATTTCTTACCCAATGGCTGCTGGAGATAAAGATTGAAGATGTTTCAGATAATAGCGTTTAGACAATGGACAATGGATCAATCCTTTATTCTACTTCAATAAAGCCCACTTAGCTTTGGAGTATTACAAAAAAAATTCTGAATAAAACACATAACTTGTGGTTTTAACAAGACAAAATGTCAAAAAGCTTTTCTGGTTGTAAAAACTTCTGCAAAACACAATTTGGAATATCAACTACATAACAATGGTCACATCTCAAACTGGTGATGAGCATATGTTTTGTCACCACACTGAATTTCCCAAGGAGGACTTTTTTTGGGGGGGGGCAGGGGGGGTAAATAAATAAACATCAGATGATAGTTTTGGAATCAGAAGAAGCTTTTCAGTCACAGGGCCATGTGCGTACTTTGCATATCCGCCCATCTCACCAACAGTTCTTCAAGTGCTTGGCGCCAAGTTGTAGGGAGGCAGAGAAACTGCTATAAAGGTGGAATTAATTAGGTTTCCCACTCAATCCCCTCTCTTTATTGATACTTCGTTCCTCTCTCTTTTTCCTTTTTTGCATTTTTCCTCTGTGGATAGTCCATCTCATTCTCTCTCTCTCTCTCTCTCTCTCTCTCTCTCTCTCTCTCTCTTCTGCCCTCTCGCTCACTCACGCTTTCCGTCTTTGTGGTGCGCGTTCACAGCACCAACCTTGGCTCGACGTCAGAGGCTGTGCAGCAGTGCAGTATAATGGGAGAGCAAGCAACACAGAGAGCCTCATAGGGGGGCTGCATATCGCTGCTGTATCCTCTGCTTGGCGCTCTCCAGTAGCCTCACCTAAAGCCCGTGCCCGGGCTCCCCCTCCTCCACGCCGGATCCGTACCCTTCGACATGGATGTCCCATCATCCCTCGACCCCGAGGATTGCCGTTTCTTAGCGCAGTGAAGAGGGAGACGGACGACAGGAGTGACGGAATTATGCCGGGATCGCGAATGGATTTGGGGAAAGCGCGAGTGACCATGCCGTGATCTTGCACATCCAGGGCCGCCGATACCCCTGCCTTTGCCCAACAGCCGTAGAAGAATCACGGGGGAATCAAGCCCGCCGCGCACCGGGGAGGAATTATCCACTGTGCATTTGCTTTGAAAACATCATGAAGATTACCTCCCATCATCTGATGATAACCGGTCTCGCTATCAGGTTCAACCTCAGGCTGATCCCGCTTCTGCTGCTGTTTCTTGGATACACTCGCGGGATGCCGCACGTTCTAAGATTTGGTGAGAAAACGTACAATCTGTTACAAAGTCTACTGGCCACACTGATCGGATGTCTTGTGCGCTTGTCTGTTGCTCGTATTTTGAGTGGAAATTTGAGGATGCACTTTGTGAAATGTATCGTTTTAGTCATATGCTTTGCAACTTCACTTCACCATATAAATATTTAGAGCTTAAGAGTTTTATCACGACCTGAACTCCATCGAGAAAATGCTTGGGTCTTTCATCAAACTTGAAGCCACACTAACTCTTAAAAGACCGTACTGTAATGCTGTGCTAGTATGCAACAGTTCCTGGCTATTGACTGCAAATGAAACTCAAGCAGCACCGCTTTGGGGCTTATATTTTCTAACAGGTACCCAGCCGGGCATCCCCGCATCTCCTTGGCCCTTTAAACCCCCCACTCCACAGCATGCCCGCTGCAGTGAAGGTTTCAGATGTAAACATCAGCCCCGGGGCTCTGAGAAGATACAATCTATCTGCGTCCTGTGGTGCTTTTCAGGTTTAATTCCACTAAAGCGCCTCTCATATAAAGATATTCCCGGGGTTTCTGCATGTACTCGGACAGTAATTTAAACCGACTTGGAGAATTTGCCTTCAGCTCACTTTAACTTTATGGAAACTGGCAAGCAAGTATTTAATGTTGTTGGCTGCGGTTGCCACTTTTGTATTTATCGGCTCGTAACTTCAACGTAACGCATGTGCGCGTAAAGCAGCCGAAATCAGACCTCTCCAGACTTCTTACTGGTGCCTAATTAGATCCTCATCTCTCAGGATGGAGATGGAGAGGGCTTCTTGCCTCTCCACCCAGTCGCTGTATTTACGGAAAACACATCGGAGTTGCACAGAAAGCGGATGTCATCAAGTGTTGACAACAAACTCCCTAATATTCTCATCCACTCCCCCCGTGGGGGGTCCTGCTTAAGAGTCAGGCGACGTCCACGATTGCCGCCGCTATGGCAACGGAAAGTGCTCTTCTTCCTGCTGCATTCTCTTTCCACTGAGTGGCTTCCAGTCTCACAATTTGCCTGACAGACGCCCGGCATCAACTCTGGGATTTATTTAAGATAGTTTTCAAACAGTCCGTCGACTGGAGATAAAGCGGAAAAAATGAGCCAAATCAGGAACGTTACGCTTGATTTGTTCAGTACATTGATAAAGTGTGGGGGGGAAATGGCCAAATCAAAAATGCTACGCTTAAAAGAGACGTGTAGTTACCATTCAAACCAAACCACACACAGAATTTTGCTAATACAATTGTGTAATATAATCCACAAATCCTTTTTGTGTATATTTTAATCACTATTTCTGAGTGGAAACTGTGTATTTTAGTACATAGTTAAACTAAGTGGTTAAATTCTACAAACTGTGATTAATTAATTTAATTCAATTTGTTTTTAATTATTCTATTTTGAGCCTCAAGTTAAGACATAACAGTCAATATTTGTTCATTTATATTTCATCAATCATTAGAAAGTCCAAAAAAATCCACCCTACATAGCTAATAAACACCAACACACAGTATTTAAATCTATTTAACGTAACTCAACCCCAAATATATATATATTTTTTTCTTACTTAATATACATTTAAAACCCATAATCTCAGAATGACCAAACAGTACAAAAATACATTTGGGGGGATATTAATCATAAACCATACAAATAATTTATATCCTCAGCTTACGTATTTGCTTTTAAATGTATTGTGTAAAGGTGATTACTTTGTACTGGTAATAAATTCTATCCAAACATTCAGATCTCAATTCAGATAAAGTTGTTGGTTTAGTTGATTGTTATTGTCATTTGTCTTGTATATCAGAAAATAATAAGGCTGAAATATTTATATGGAATCTATCGAAAATGGATACAACTTTAAAAAGTTTGGAAGAAGAAAATTAAGTTGTTTTCCAACTTCAACTGGTTTGAAAACAGTCCAAAATCTTCTAAAATCTATTGAAAAAAAAAATATATATATGTAAGGCATGTATTTGTTCAATTCTAACAGTTTCACCAGTGCACACCTGATTAATAATGATACAGTTTTACAGTAGTCAAGTTATATGGAAAGGGTTGTTTCTGCCACAAAGCTATGTTGTTTTCCATGTTTTCTAAAAGAAAAAAACAAGAAATAATTTTTCATGACTAAAATATTACTGAAATTACTAGTACAGATTTAATGTGTATTCTTACAGGAGAGCATGGAAGCATTTTCTCTGACAACCACACCTAAGATCTAATTTTTTTTTAGCTATGCTAACCTCAGGACTAAGAAACACAGATTGTTAGCAAGTTTGACATTAGCATTACCACTGATGCTACATTAGCTAGCAAAACTCAATGTTAACTTAAATTTTTGCTCCAACTCAGAAAGTTTCTTAAACACGATTGTCATGGTAAGCTCTGTTGAGTCAGTATTCATAAATTATGACAAACAATAAACCCATATCAGGCATATTATTGTTATAATTCTCTGAGACACCAGACAACAAACAGAGATTGAGCAAACCAGCAACTTCAGCGCAAAATCTAATTCTAAGGTACATTTAAGGTAGTTACCATAACAATGTAGTGTGGTTAGATTTGAGGGATTATTTAAGATTCAATTTCCGAAAAACATGTTTTAAATACGCTTGATTAAGTAATTTGACTTGCTTGACTTTAAAACCATCCGGAAATGCTTTTATGGTGTATGTATGCTTTATCAAAGATTGCATGAAGCCAAACTCAATTTAAATTCACAATATTTTTATCTGTACCTGCTGTGCTGAACTTGTCGCCTCTGCTAAGCTTGAAAAAAAAAAAAAAAAAAAAATTCCGCAGGGCATCTGGCATCAGTTCTGACATAGACATGACCAGGCGAGATAAGACATTATTCATGCCACTGCGATCTTTTGCTCTAAGGTAAAAGCTCATGCTTGATTCCTTTCCCCCCTCAACTAGTTGCATGTAACACGGCTGGAATTGAGTTAAACCCTTAGCTTGTCTCTGTCTGTGGTTCTGAAAGGAATAAAAAAAAAAAAAAAACAACTAAAGCTTCTGTTCAGAACCAGGGACAGAGACACATATGTTCGGCACAACTGCTTGTTGCTGAACAGTGCTTTCAGTCACGTTTTGTTACGTTCGTGCTTACTGGTTCATTATCTATTGCTAGGAGGAGAATGTCGTCATTTGCATATGTGTGTATGAAGAATTCTATTGAAAAACCTAAAATGTACATGTCAGAACGAGAAGAAATGCAACAAAGAAAACCCTCAGGTGAAGCAGGAGTCATTTCCAGAGCCTTTTCTTGTACTGCAAGATGTGCTTACTCAGCAGGATAATCCCAGCTGCTCCTGCAGGAGGCCGGCTGAACGAGGAGGTCAGCTCCCCCGAGTCTGCTTGTTTCCTTCCTTGCCCCCTTGCTACATTCTGTCCAGACAGGCAGCTCGCATTGTGGAACTGCTGTTCTCTTGTCAGACTGAAACCTTTACACACTGTAGCACCACAGCCCAGTCAGGCTTTTGTATTCACAGCATCGGGCTCACCGGGGTAGAGTGACAAGTGTCAGAGGAAAATAAAAAAGAAATGGGTAAAAAAAAAAAGAGAGAGAGAGAGAGAGAGAAATGTTTTTTGGGGGGCCACCAGCTGCAGGCGAGGTAGCAGAGTTTATTCCCACACCGAATTTGATTTTTGTGTTTAATGTTTGTCACTTAAAAACGTGGAAGATGCTCAGTGTGTAAAAGGGTTTACAGAAGATTTAACCAAACACCCGGTAAGAGTAGATTTTCTCTTTGACAGACACACACCCACCAAGTAACACTTTGCAGAGCTGCTAAGGGTCTTCTGGATCCAGAAGAAAATATCACTTTCAACCTGAGCAGTCACCACAGTCAGACGTGCCGCTTTTTTACTCACACAGGCAGCTGAACAAAAAAATGTGCACTGGATTAATCTGCAAGCTAAGCTGCAGCTTTATTGCTCTTTTAACACTCTTCTTGGCAGAATTGCTTAAGTGTTTTTATGTGCAGCAATTATCAAACTTAACGTATAAACTTAATTTGAAAAAGTGGTAATTCAGGTTTGAAGTAAAGTTTGAAACAGCCATATTCCTTAAATTATTTTTTGAAAAAAAAAAAAAAAAAAAAAAATTTTATATATATATATATTTGTGCACAGCCAATTTGTATATGGAAAGTCTGTTGAATCTAATACAGGTGCACAGTTTTTGACATACATTTCACATGAATTCATGCCTGCATATTTTAACTTTGTAAATTATAGAATAACATAATGTTAACTGAGCGTCTCCACACATTTCTAGTTGACTTTATTATTGCTAATTCCGTACAGCACATTGAGCTGCTTTCAGTACGAAGTGTGGCTTAAAAATAAAATCGACGGATTAACTGTTAATTCACTGCCAAGAAATTTTAAAATTTAGGGTCACATAAAATTCTGTTCTATTCTATTCACACATGTAGCAGCTCAACATATTTGGTGTTAGCAGATACTGCTGAGTTATCCTGATATGTTTCCTCCATATCCAAAAATGTAGCCGTTTCTTTGTGTGTATATATATATATATATATATATATGGCCCTCAGCTTATATATATATGGCCCTCAGCTTATATATATATGGCCCTCAGCTTATATATATATGGCCCTCAGCTTGCCAGTGACTGTGACGTTGAGTGATAGTATTATCGCTGCCATCTGCAAACAGCATTGGCAAAACCAATTTGTCTCTGGGCTGTCAGCTGCTGGTGAAATCATTGTTGACTCATAAATGCTCTTTCTTTCTCTACACGTTCTGTTTACATTTTCTTAGTATAGACATATGCTGGATATATTTCAGACAGAAATGCAATCATTATTTTTCATTTTGAAGAAAGGAAAAAAAAATCAATTATTTTCTTTCAGTCAACTGCCAAAAGACAAAAATCCCCTCTGGTGAAAAAAGAGAAGGTGTTTTTTTTTTTTTTTCCCTGACCTCCCTCACTATGTCTGCACTGTGATATGGGATCTCTTATTGCATTTCTAATTATAAAGAGGCTCCGTCCTGTGAACTGATTTATGGCGAGGCTAAATGTTCAGGGTGAGAAAGAATGGTGGGAACAAATTCAAGAGGAGCTGATCACTAATTGACTTTATTTGCTTTCGGTTTCTGCCAGTCTGGAGTATCGGCAGGCTGGAGTTGAGTTCGGGATTGTAAGAATTATGGATAACACCCAGCGCCCTGGCCCGCTGCCAGCATGTTCACAGCGAACCCATTTAAATACGCACAAAGCTGCTTAAAATATTCATGTGTCACTTGGCCTCGCTGTGGCTTATAGAAATGTGAAACTATCTCTGCTGGCAAATGATTTCCATGGTTTAAAAATACCCACTGTGGGTTTCAAGAACAAAGAGGAGATCTGTCTCACATTAGCATGCAGCACCACACGTGGACTCGAAGCAGAGAACTATCTAGATGGATTTCTAAAACATGTTTACAGTCCCGACTCTTTGAAGGTCTCGCTGTCATGCCTCGGCTACGAAAAACCTCGACGCTGATTAATTCTGGGGTGCAGATTGTTACCGTTTTGAAATGGCAAATATCCGTGAGGTATGAAATTAGTTTTCTTGCTGTGCTAAGAATTAAGCCATTTTCACAGATTTACCAGTGTCATTTTAAAAGATTATTTACATAGGAGGTGGCTTCAGCTGATTGACCTTGTCTGCAGCCATTTTTCAGTTTTTTTTTTTGCATATCAAATAGAATACACACGAGACCTGTGCTTCTCTCTTGTTGTTGGCTTCACTCCTGTGTTGGATTTTCACTTTTCGCAGCCTTTCACTCACTGTCATCATCGCTCATGAATTCCAGTGCTAAGGTTAAGGGTTACATGTGCAATTGTTCTCTGAAATGTCCCTTGAGAAGAGTGCCTTTGTCCCGCTTAAAGCTAACTGAAGGTCAGAGCTGAGAGCACTAGCATGGAAGACTTTTTTTTTTTTTTTTTGAGTGTTTGCATTCTTTTTAATGCATGCAGAACTGTCCTTCTCAATGTTCCTCAAAGGGAGATGGTGGCATACATTGATGTCATGGAGGGGTGTGAAAAAAAAGAACAAAAAAAAAAAACAGAGTTTTTCTTTTTTTTGTTGGGAAGGTGGAGAGGGGCTGTAGAGTGTGAGTGAAAAGAAAAACAGTGAGTGTTGAGGGCAGCAGATACAGAGTAAAGATAGATTAGTTTGCCTCAGAGCAGTCCACTCTCAGCCCACTCGCAGTTCTGGTCCGTTATTGCCGTTTTCTTATGGCTTTTCGCGAGGAGAGACAGAAAAGGAGAGAGGAGTTTGCTGTGGAAATGTGGTGGGAGGCCAAGAGTCATGCACTGCATCTCTGAATAAATGTCAGCGGAATCGTATTAAGAGAGCTGCAAATTTGCCTGCGACTACAGATACAGATGAGAAGGCTTTAACAGAAGAGAAACACGTCGGTAACACTAATGTCCTTGTTGCTTTGAAAAATTAAGCTGGGGATGTGTTTTTATTAGCCTTTATTAGCTGTGTGTCTCAACCAACTGTAAAATGGTGGAAATCAATACGAATCGAAACGCTGCTACGGGGAATAATGAAAAAAAAAAAAGTAGAGAAAGAATCAGGCAGTGAAAAACAAATAAGCAATGCAAAGTCCCAGATGCCACCCTCTTTCATGTATCACGGGTTCCCATCTGTGGGAAAGGAAAAAAAGGTAAACAAACATGCGAAAAGCAAACGTAGACGTGTGCTGCAAGTGTGCGTAATTGCGCCAGGAATACATTTCTCCTTGAATGATTGACAATTTATGAAGTAATCTTATTTTCCCGCAGTTTCTAATCAAGATAAAATCTACAGTTATCTGATTTCGTTCACTTTCAGCCATTCTTAATGTTCTTTTAAATGTCCTAATAAAAATCAAACGGTGTCGTGTAAATTTGCATTCAGCTCCCTTTTCTCTGATACCGCAGATAAAGAATGCAATTAACTGCTTTCAGAGGTCACTGAATGAATAAACAGTGCCCACCTCAGCATAAGTATGGCTGTTTTGCGGATGCCTTGTGTGTGTTTTTTTTTTTTTCTTTTTCTTTTTTTTGTTGCATTAGTGGAAAAAATACTGGACCACAAAAACCAAGGAACAAACAATTTTTGTAAGAAGCTTAAAGCAGTGTTAGCTAAAGCAGTACTCCATTCTTTGAACATCTCAAGGAGCACAGTTACAACCATCATTCAAAACTGGAAAAGGGATGGCACAACATTAGACTCACCAAAATGTGGCAGCCTACCTAAAACGGCCAGGAGAGCATTAGCCGGTGTCGGAAACGTTGGAGTTGCCTTAGATAATGTTTAGCATGAGCCTTAAAAGCGTAGCCTGAAAAGTACTAACCTTATGTTAAATTGTTCTAAGATTTACAGCCTTTTAGAGACGTCACATTTTGTCCAAGTGTTGTTCGTCTATTTGGTAGTTAGCAGCTACCACTTTCAGCCCTATGAAAAAAAGAAAGCATATTTGAAGTTAAACTGTCCAAAGCCCAATGTATTCTGTTGCACCTAAATGTTACAGTTGTGAAATTGTAGAAGACTCTATTGTTTTAAGCTTTGGTCTATTTTTGAATAATACAAATACAATAATAGTAGATGAAAGCAACTGCTGAAAGAAAACTGTCAGCGGTTACAAAAAGTTTTAAAATTTCACCTCCCAACAAGAAAGGCCAAAACATAAAAAAATAAAAAAAATAAAAAAATCAACAATGATCAAAGCATATCCATGTGTTAGGATGGACCAGTCAAAGTCCAGAAGGAAATTGAATTAAGAATCTGTGGTCAGGCTTCAAAATTGCAAAACACTGCCACGCTCCATTTGATCTGATGGAGAATGAGCGATTTTGCAAGGGATGGGGAAAAAAGCTGACTCTCTAGATGCGCAAAACTGGTTGAAACGTAACACAAAAGATCTGTAATTGCTGTGAAAGGTGGTTCTGCAAACCATTGAGTCCAGGGGAAGAACACAAAGGCTTATCACATTTTCAGATGTCTAGTTTTTTTGTGTGTGTGTCTGAAAGATGAAAAAAAAAAATTTTTCTTCTATTCCAATTTTGTTTACATTACTTTTTGTTGATCTATCTCATACAACAATCCAGAAATATATTGAAGTTTGTGGACGGAAAGTGATAAATCTAAAAAAAAAAGAAAAAGAAAAAAAAAGAGCAAAACTTTTGCAGTAAATCCAGCTGCTTTAGGTATCTGTGATTAGTTTCTTGAGAAGAAACAATCGTAGCATACCGCCTTTCAGTTCTGAAACTGTACATTAGCGATAGGTGCAAGAGTGCATGCTTACTCTGTATTTTCTCGATTGAACTCTATTAGGCTAATGCATTGGACTTCATAACCATTTACTTCATGGTGGTATGAATATGCATCAATTATTTATCCCCCCTTTGTCTTTATATATGCATCTTTACACGTTTATAGATATAGATGTAGATACAGCTACAGATATATACATATATGCACACACCACACCTGTAGACGAATAAATGCTTCCTGTAAACCAAGACGTCAACATGTTTATTCCAAGCACACAGCCAGAGTAAACAAACCTGAAGCCACCTGCACCACAAATGAAATCTCTGACGTCCAAACTGTGCGGGATTCTGAAGTCAATCGATTACAGAAAGCCCTCTGGCTCTCTTTGCTATGATGTTAGACCCTGATCAGGTTGGGTTATCACTTTCCAGCTGAATAAAGGTCTTTGAAGAGGAGTGGCGCAACAGTCTAAAGGATAGAGGACAGAATTCAGGCTTCGATTGATAGAAAAAGCCCGTCGGAGGTGGGAACATTTCTCTGTGTGAACCAAGGACACAGAGAGAAACGTGCTCTGTGGGTGCACATAGTCAGGCTGAATTTACTTAAAATCATGTTCTTTGAATCAGCGTGGCGCACCTTTGTCTACAACACACCAGGGCTATGCAGAATGTCTCCCCCGTTCAAAGTTTTTTCTTTATTTTTTGTACTTTCATTTGTTTCTCTTTGAGAAGTTATGTGTTGCTCTCTGGTGTTTTTGTCTCAAAGTAATTAGTGGATTGAGATGTGAGAACAGAAATATGAAGAAGAACAAAATGTGTTTTTTTTTTAGACAGTTAATGCAACATTTAAAGACGATCCCAACTATATCTATGTGGTAAGCTTAACAGTTTGAGAAAGCTTAGACGTTTTTTTTTTTTTTTTCATTTGGCTCCATATTTTTGTTTGAATTTCGTATTTTTCTAAAATGACAAGTCTGCCACGTGTTAAATGTTTTCATAGATAGATTTTGCATGCAGAAATGTGCTGTGTAGTAACGGTCATAAATCACCCATAGAAAAACCTTCCACACATTTACCCATCTCCTATCATGAAGAAATGTTGCAGTTACAAGTAAAATATGTATTTAACATCTGTAAATGGTACTATACCAACATATCAAGCGCCTATAGGAATACCACCTACGTGTGAAATATTTCCATAAATATTTCCATGTCTTGCATGCAGAAATATATGGTAACATTTTGGCCACAGGACAAAACCTTCCCATGTTTGTCATGCTTAAATTATTTTGTGTTGTACTTTTTTCCATGGGATAATTATACCATGTAGTAAAGTAGGAAACGCATGGTAAAAACCGTTCACATGTGAATTATTTACCCACATTTCAGATGCTTAAAGCTGTGTAGTGACATGTGAAACATGCTTTAAATGTTCCACTTATAACAAACATGTATTTCCCCTCCTACACATGTTGCTGTGCTTATTCCCAACTGTATTTTTATTTTGCTGTCATTGCTTGTGGGGCTTGTTTGTCGTAAATGGGGGAAAAAAAAGTAAATTTTTCTTGCCATTTTCTTTTTTCCATAAACAGCATTACTGCAGAGTAAAAAAGAAACTTGGTCAGATTTATTTTTTCATATTGCACAAAGGATTTTGATCAGACTTAATGCAACCCACCGGCGCTGTTTTCTTTACATAGCCGCCTATCAGATATGCGTACAGAGATTTGGCCTCTTTTTCAACATGACAGAAGGCTTCAAATTTTCTGCCTGTCGAGGTGTGACTAAATGTCAAAAATAGTGAGATATTGCAGACAGAAGGTCAGGAGGAAGATTAAAGCAAACCTTTTTTTTTGATTTTCTTCCAATTTCATCTTCATTGTCTCTCTTTCCCTTACCCTCAATGATCCTTGTTTACAGAGAACAAAGTGAGCACACACACATTTTTTATATATATTTTTTTTTGAGGGGCTTCATTATTTGGTCTGTTCTTTTCATTTGTCTGCCTCTGGCTATTTTCTTTGCAAGAGTCACTCTGCAGGCCTCTTTCTTTATTCTCACTCTCTCTGCTGCTGTTCAATTGCTTGTGTGTTTGTAGAACAAGTGAGGAAAAATTGACACACCTTTGCAGCAAAAGTGTACCTGCAGCTCTGATCATGAGCTAGCTTCTGAACAACATGGGAGGCTGATGAACCCAGACCAGAAGCTGACATTTTCCTGCCCTGCGGCAGAGCGAACGGGGAGGGAGGGGGAAGGGGGGGGGCAGGTGTCTGTTCAGGTCTAATGGGCCATCCATTCAGGGCTTTAATTGAGTGTCTTTTATCTGCCTCTAGTGACCTCTTTTATTCTCAATTCTTCCCTCTTCGTTTCCTTCGCTAATCCATTTTTTTTTGGGGGGTGGTGGGGGCCCCACCCACCACCCATCTTTCCACGTTTCCCTTTCCTTTTCTTTCCCTGCCTCTACACTTCACAATTTTCCTCCTTTCAGCTGCCATACTTCTGCTTCTCCTTTTCTAGTTTCAACATAATAACTGGAAGCCTGTTGTTTTCTGAACCCGTCTGACAGGTTGAGAGGAGTCAGTATGACGACATGGTGCACTTTCAGCATCAAAATCATGTCTCTTTTACTATTTTTTTTTAATGCCCATTTCTATCCATTCGTCCTTCACTGTCCTTTCGCTCCCTTTGGCTTTCGGCTTGTCTCCTTGTCCGTCCCCTACTTTATTCTCCCTCTTTTTTCAATCAAGCCGTGCTCCTGTCTGTCCTCTGGTCTTAGTGTGCTCAAAGACAACGGCATAAATCCTCATTTGACATGCACAGTGTAGACTTCGATTTTTTTTTTTTTTTTTTTGTGGTCCCTTCAAATCCTAAAGAAAAGAATACAATCCCAACTATAAACTGCAAGTTTTGCATAAGGATTACATTGACGATACATCTAAAACACATTCAAATATGCAAATCTTTGTGTACGACGACGATATTCGCCTTAAAAATACTTCTCCAGTGCAGAAACACAGTTCCTTGACAAAGACCTCATACCTTTTAATGCATTTTAACATTTTATACAATCACAAACTTCAATGTATTGCACTGGGATTTTGTATGATAGACTAATGCATAGAAAGCAGTATGCTGTAGAAATATTTTAACATTTTTCTTCAGTATCTTTTACCCTCAGAAGCCTCCCTATTTTGAGTCACAAAGCAAATCCTTTTGCATCACCCTGAACACATAATCCCTGCCATAAACATAATGGTGCAGCATCATACTGTGGGTGTGCTTTTTTTTTAAACCCAGATGGGAAGGCTGGTCTCCATTCAATTTTACTGAACCTCAGTTATTTTTGCAAGGAACCATTTTAACCAAATGTACCACTATAACTGCAGTAAAAAATGGTTCTACAAAGTAATGATGAGCGATGGGGCTGAATATAAATGGAACATTTTTCCGCCTTTGTTGACATTTTTTGAAAACCATGTAGAATATTCCTTTCATAGATCAATGAGTTGCCTATGTGCTGGTCTATCTCCAAAAATCTGAGCAAATACATTAAAGCTTGACGTAAATTTTCACACTCAAAATGTGAAATGATTAAAAGGTTGTAACTTATTTTAAAGGGCGCTGTACCTTTGATGAATAATAGAAGCACTGTTTAAATGAAATCTCTCAGTCAGAGTTTTAATTTTGCACATTTATATACTAATATCTAATATTTATGGAGCACGTTGTGTTTTAAACGGTACATCTAGGACATATAAAAGATTTTCCACCCTATGTTCATTAGCTAGATGAAAACTGATGATTGGATGGATCGATATACATATGAAGATTAAAGATTATACTAAACCGATTAACAAAACCTTTTCATTCTTCCCTTCTCTCTCCTTCCACCCTGTAAAAATCCTGCTGTGAGAATTAAAGAGCTGCCTTCTGAATTAATTCTTGACCTTTGGCTCTAAAGGGAGATAACATCTACCCCTCTACATGGAAGAAAGTCTAATTTTACAGACATTTTGATCCAAATTACAATAGAGAGTGTAATACAGGGCCATTTTAATGTGCAGGAGAACAGAGAATGAGAACAGGAGCGACAAAGGGAGCAAAGAGTACAATGGAGTCCTGTATAATTTGCTTTGGCCTAATTGCAACAGCATAATTTGAACTTTTCAGCTCCATGTCAAGGTCTGTTAAACATCATATTTATTAGAAGCTCCTTAATGCAAATCTATCTTGTCATCCTGCTGGAAAAATGCGCCTGAAGATTCTACTTTTTCATGACATAGAGGCAGCTTGAGCTCCCCATGCTTAACTTCGCGAGAGTTTGTTTTAAGGCTGCAGGATCACTGTTAGCAGAGTCCTTATCCATATTTATTTTGCTGAGCGATGGTGCTCCAGGGTCTTTGCATCCTGGGATGCACCAGACAGTCCATCCTGCCTCGCACTTCTCATCTGCAATGCCAATAATGGTGATTTTATCGCAACAGGGGAAAGCGATAATGAACCAGCGATGCACATGCATAGTCACAGTATTCTCCAGGTTGGACTCTTCTAGCCTGCAGTGGATAATTAGCATCTCTCACATGTGCTTAGGCTTGATTAAAACTCAGTTTACAGTGAGCAGCGCTGTGAGGTTGCCATCTGTCACCTGCAGAGGCCACCCTGTGATGTGCTCTTGCCTGAGAACGCTGGTTGGTGCGTGCGTGTGTGGGTGTGTGCGCGCGTGTGTTTTGATGAAGGATTGAAAAAGATGAGGCACAGACAGAGAAACGACAGGAACGAGTGAGGCATGAAGCCATCGGAAGCATTCTATTAAATAAGAGTTCCTTCTCGCTCCCAATGGGCTGTACATTAGAGCCAATGCACATATTTTCTTCTCACAGCAAAACCCTTTGACTGCAGTTCTGAGGTTTATATTTACTTGAACCATATCATAAGACTGCAGCTTAGGGAATACGTATCTTTATCGCGAAGTGATGTAAAGAGTGTGAAAGCGCCAAGGTTCTTAAACCTACTTTTTTCCCAAACAAATGCATGTTTACTGAGCCCCTCTTCATTTTAGTAAAACAAAACATTGCATCCCACATTTGTAATAAAAAGTTCATCAAACTTTAATGCCGCATTTATATATTATTGCCGAACACGCATTTGCAGCGTTATTCATCGCGGTGTTAGACGACCTGACGTTGTTGCATATAAAAACATCCCGTTTCCATAGCGATGCCTTCTGGATTTAATGTTCTATCATAAAATGTTTGGGCAATTGAAAAAGACATGGAGAAATGAAACCCCTTCCATATGTCAGATATGGAGACAAGATTTCTGAAGTGCCCTGTGGAAAAACAACAGAGAGGAAATATTTATTGAGGCTTGACTGATTTTCCTGAGGCGCTGCTGCATTATGCCACCAACCGGAACCGTGTTGTTGTTTCTCTTTTCTGTTAGATTAGAGCCACTGTCTGGGATTTTCTTTTTGTTTGCTCTGTGTGTTTCTCGGGAAAAAATTGTCCTCTTTTTTGTATGAAATGGGTTTTAGTTCGTGAGCAAGACATTTATTGAATAATGGCACAAAGTTTACCAAGCAATATTGACCGTACAAATGCTCTTTTTGATGATATTACCTCTACGTTTATTACACTGTGAAACCTATTATAGATGTTGAGTATTTTAAATAAATTTCCTTGCACAGTAGTTAGATATATTTTTATTTATTTATTTATTTATTTTTTACTATTTACTGATGCAGAGTCAGTCAAGTTAATTCACAGAGCAACAGTATAACCAGGGGTTTAAAATCATTTGAATGATTGGTGTATCTCGAAATAATAATAATAATAATAATAATAATAATAATAAATGAGATTTGCAATCTTTTCTGCAACACATTTGTTTTATCACTTTGTAAGATTGTATACACAAACACTAATAACGTCCTTTGCATTCTGCCTTGTCTGGGTTTTTTTGTTGTGGGAGGAGCTTGTGAGAGCTGTGATTGGCTGGGGGGGAGGAGTTTGTATAAGACTTGATTGGTCGTTTTGGGTGGGTTTTGAAAAAGTCAGAACTTCCTACCTTCCATTATTGTGCTACTGGAGACTTTTTGACAGAGACACGTGAAAGCACCAATTGTACTGGAGCTACAGCGAGCAGTAAGTGCTGCCGTGATTCCCTTCCACCTCCCAAGCACTAATGGTGGTCAGTCTGAAAGCAGCCGTGTCGTGCAGCAAACCCAGCCCTCACTGAGAGCAGACAGTAGAACCACCATATTTTGTTTTCATATTGTAAATGTAATATGACTATAAATGTTGATGTTGCACATAATTTTTTCCTTTTTTTTTTTTGTTTTTTTTGTTGCGCATCAATAAATCCCTGCTTTTGATTCACACAGTCATGGATTCACCTCCTACACGGCGCGTGCCCCTGATAACTGTCTTTTGGTTAAAATCTATGTAGGTTCAGGCAAAGTCTTTACTGCACATAAATAATTTCATAAAGTTCAATTGTAGGGTTAAAGATTTTCAGAGTATTTGTAATCACTTGATATTTCTATCTTCAACTGCCTGGATTCACATAACACATAAGTAAATTACACTATGATGTTATCTAGTGACTTCTAGCATCTTTTAGGTCAGCCAATAGGGTCTTTCCTTGTTGTGGAGTTGGCAACAGTGACTGCAGCGGCCCTGACTGGACTTTTTATGCAGCTAGTAGCAGCAATGAAGATATTTAAGAAATATCTATTTGTAAAGATTGAACAAAATATTTCCAAAATGTATCCCTTTAAACGGATCCACAATTAATTGAACACGTTGGCCTAAACGTGTTGTAATTTTCTTATTAACTTAAAAATAGCTGTTTGTGATACGTCAAAACTCACAATGACTTCAAAAAAAATATGTCTTGCTATATTTTTCACACATGGACGTCGCCATTTTTTCAACTGTGCAATAGTGTTGGAAATTTCGGCTCTTTTCAAAGAGCTGGCTCTCACGTCTCGGCTCCCAAAGAAGAGTCGGCTCTTTCAGCTTCCAAATGGCTCTTAAATTATTATCATCTGCAGCCCCATATGTTAACATAACTTGGTGAGTAGGGATGCTGTATATGATAAAACCTTTTCCATTCAATGTTCTCTAATGAGAAGACTAGGGCATTTCTTTCATCTTATGTATTTGTTCTGTTACAAAAGCAGACATTCTCACTTTTATGTAATATTTTAGTCACTTTTAATTTTTAACAAAAACAAATGGTTAATTTATTTGGAATCTGTTTTTCAGCATATGAAAAATAACTGAATCCGCAAGCAAATCTACCAAGCACATTATTAAGTTATTATAATAACTTAGATCTTCAGCCAGATAGGGCTTCTCTTTTACAGGTGGGCAGTTATATGTGTGGGTTTTGCGACACATTCCTCATCACCACTGTCTATTTACTGAGGAGATGGACTCACCTCACAGTTATGTCATTCCCCCTCTCTGCTTTCACATAATGGTATGATCCAATATCCTCTCAAGTAGAGGTTACGAGACTGCCATGCTAATCGAAACAGCAGTCTCCGTTCAGCGGAGCCACTCAAAGAGTGAGAGCTAAGCAACAAAAGGGAATAAAGTGGGGAGACGGTGTTCTGAATGTGAAGACCAGACCCTAAGCAGGAGTTACAGACCAAAGACCAGACTTGACACAGAGCTACTTAGAGAACTACTTACCGGATCACACAGTCCGATCAGAGGTTCGTGTCATTCATCATTTCATTCATGAAGTTGAAGGTGAGAACAGAAGCACAAACACCAGCTTCTTTTGCCAGAGCTGTTTCTTCTTCCTCCGTTTGGTCCGCCTCATCTTCATTACCTCTTGGGATTTCTACATTCCCGTCAATTTCAAGTGCGCTCTGTTTCAAATTGTAAAGGCTTAATTGCTGTTTTGACTGGATAGAGCTAGCCAATCACATCCAGTATAATTTACCCAGAATGCATTGCGTCTTGAACCACACGGTGACTTCCGTGTGACAATATTTTATTAAAATTAAAAAAATAAACCGAACAGTTTTTTTGTTTTTACATCTAAAATACATATTTCTCAAATAAAGGCGATTGTTACAACTAATCATTGATCCCTTTAAAGTTGTAGTATGTCACTTTTATAAAAAATAATATTTTTTTTACATATTTGTTGAAACTGTCACTATGTGGAGACAGTTTGGTATGAGACATAATTTAACTTCCCTGCTTTCTTGCGATTCTCCCAAACTATAAACAACCAGTCAGAGCCCAGATGGGGTCTTAGGCTGTCAATCACAATGTCATGTGACCAGCTGATTTCCTAGTTAGCGTAGCCACTGATGACAGCGAATAAACGGTTTTCCTGTAATGGTAAGTTGTTTTTCTTTGATTTACACATTTATAAGTGTGTGTTTGAGGGGTGAGTGGCAGCTTTAAGACTTTCCTGCTGGCTCTGATTGGTTGTTTTTGAGCGGGAGCGGTGTATTCAGACGTCAATAATAGCTCAGGGACGGAAATGCTCATCTGTCTCATATCATACAGTCACAAAATAGTGATAGTTTTAACAAACATGTAAAAAACATATTCTTTATAAAACTTAAATACTACAGCTTTAAATGTTAAGAGTTTTGAACTGTATATGTATTATGTTTTAGCAGCTAACTTTGCTGCAGTGCTAATGCTAACCTGCTTGCATAAACAGAAATACCAACATAAATGTTGGTTTTAGTTCATTTATTTAATTTTTCTCAATTCTTTGCCAGAGTACTATTGCTGTATTGTTAGGTTTTTGGTCATTTATTTTCATTCACCTTTTTGTTTTGTTTTTTTGTTTTTTTACCATTCCAGTTTACCTGACATTCTTGGCAACAAAATGTTAGGTATTTGAATGTATCTACCATTGCACAATCTACCGCTTACAATTATTTTTACTTGATGGGGGATCTATAGGCAATATTTTGTTTGTCACCTGGCCTTGATTAGATCAATGCAATTTTGAAAACTTTGTTTTCAAAATATAATTTAGTTATGCATGACATTTGAACATTTTTATGATGATTTATTCTAATTCATTAAAATACGTGACTGCAGTAAAAAAATGTCATGAGTCCATGGATACCAAATGGTGATAAAATGAAAATGTGTAGAAATGAAATGCAAAGACAGTTGTGATCGTCACCAATGCTTGGTTATCCTTGTCATAGATGTTTGTATGTGTCTGAGGTGAGGGCCAGTTTTCTTTTAATTTAAATCGAACAGTCTGTGATTTTTTTTTTTTTTAGGTTTTTGCAAAGACCATTCATTTTTGTTTTATTTTAATACTTTAAAACAAATAATTACGTGCTTAGTCTACTATCAGGGGCCCTGTGATATTGGCAATACCTCCTTATCAATGTAGAAAACAGTTTTTCCTCTAACAATATTCGTCTAAGCAATTCTTAAAGCTCAGTGTCCTCTTAGTAAAATATGTGCAGACATATAGGCTGAGTGCATCAACACAACAACTCCCAGAAAGATAAATTACATTTTGTAACATTTCTATGCATTTTAATGGAAATTAACAACTGCGCATATCGCATCCTATTGTTGAACTCCTGACTCTAAATTTCCACTTGTGTTCTGATGATATCTCGGTGACATCGTAACATTTTGACTTTAAAGAGCTCATCTAATCTCGAGAGCAGCCTTGTATTTCTGTGAAATCTGTGTGTGTCCGCCTGTTCCCTTCGCCAAGCATGTGCTCTTAGCACATATGCATCTTATTTTCACAGCAGATAGGGTTTCTTTTCAGTCACATTTGCCATTCGAGAGCTGTGGAGGGCTTGGAAACCACCAGCACACAGAAGTCATTTAGGAATTCAGCAATTCAAGGCCTGTGGAAGTGTGTACTCACAGTTTGGCTCAATTAGTACAAAAAAGGGGTCCCTGCTTGACAAATTAGCACACAAAATGTCAGCTGGTAGTTTAGCACATCCACAAAGAGTACTTGCAAATTAGCACATATTTTGAGGAGGGAGCTGGCACGTTATTATGAACTGAAAGAGCCCAGGAAATTAGCACATCTGTTGCCAAAGCTGAGAATTAATACATGTTACACGATCACAGGTTTCCTACTTGGAGCCGGGTCAGGAACCATGGCCATGGCAACCATTTCTAATTGAGGATTGTGTATGTGCTCATTATAAGAGATTGATGAAATTGATCTTGTGGCAACGAACAAGCTAATCATTACGCAGAGTGCAGCGGAACGCAGGTATCCCTGAATGCTGCAGGCGTGCACTCTAAATTCCCACATCAGTCACATTTCCCCTAGACTCAGTTGTTTCTTATCCGACAGATTTGTTTAGTCTCAATCATTGCTATGCGTGCTCATGTGTGTTCACTCTTCCACCGTCAAGTGTGTGAGTCAGCCTGAGGCTTAGCGTCCAGCAGTGGCAGGTGACAGTCCACTCTAATGTCAAGAGGCTTTACGTTGGCAGGATTAATTCTGTTCTGGAGGAAACGCTCCCCAACAAGCTAAACGAGGTATAGTCGGATCATGCCACGTTTAGTTTTCAGACTGTATCATTTGCCCTTCAACTGATCAATTTCAGACATTGATTTACTGACTGCATCTCCCCTTAGTTTTTAGCATATAAGTACTGCAACTGTTTGATTCTTGGTGCAGCATTGAATGTAAGCGATACCCTGGTTACCGGCTTTCATTCATTTGTATGTTTTACTTTATTTTATGCCCACAACACATTGATTAAATTGTTTGATAAACAACCTCAACCTTAAATCTTGAATTTATTAGTATTTCCCTCCCATTGCCCTTCATTCTCTGCCACAATATGAAGTGTCTAAAAAGTAAGCCATCCCAGTTATCTGTCTAGATGAGGCAGCGGGCAGACATTCATAGTTTTCTTTACCGCTTTAAGACTAACAATTCGGGAATACCTCTAAAGGGTCAGAGCTGCATTTTGCAAATCGACTCACAATTGTAAATGTTTTCTCATTTATCATAATTTTAATTGTACAATTGCAATCAAATGTCTAGTTTGATCTATTCATTATTACATTTGGTATGATTTTCAATACCAAGTATAACGTTTGCACAAACACTGCAATTCTGACATCATTGATATTGTTAAATTTAAAAAAAAATTAACCACCATGACTACCATTCTAGTGTGTAATTTGGTGCATGCCAATGTCTGAACAAACAACAAACAAATGAAATAGCGTTACTTACGACTGTTTAAACTACACCAATTAACAACACCTTATAAACACCCATCTGAGCTGCCATAAATCCTAACCCTTTGAGGTATCGAGTTTACCAGACCCCGAAGGTCTCATTGCTGTTATCCTGCCAGAGCCATAAGGAATAATGAGTCAATAAATAAATGTCCAATGTATGCAGCGATGTTTTGGTAGCGGCTACATGACAAAATATCATCCATACAGATGGGAGGAACCAAAGTTTCTCAGCAGAACACTGGATGAAGCATTGTACTACTTTTGCCATTGTACCTTCTTTCCATAATCTTCCTCGGTGTACGTTCAATAAATTAGAAAATGATTGAAAAGCTCACTCATTTCTGTACCTCAGCTTACTCATGTTAAATAGATTGATTAATTAATTACACAAAAGTTAAGATTAGAATATTACATCAAATCAAGAAAAGTAACAATTTGGGCTTAATGAGAAGTATGTAGAATACTTCTTTAGAGGAGGTATTCTACATTCCTGATGGAACTGCGTGTCTTCTGAGCTTATCGTTCAAACTACGTCCCAGCACAAGGCTCCTAAGAAGTAAGTAAATGGCTTAATGGAGGAGCATTATTGTGATGACATACTGAAGGCGGCGTATCAGAAAAAGCTGGAGCTTATTAAAGAGACAGAAGCCAATTTCAAGGTGTCAGACTGCGAATATTAAATTGAAGTTATGTTGGATATATACAGTGGTTGTATAACAAATCAAGGTATCATAATTACTTGATTGTGGTATAAAATAGCTCTCTGTGCCTGGAAAATACAAAATACCCCCTTTAAGATGAATAATGGTCAGGCTTCATGAATCAGTTCTTCATAACGCTGAGCCAGCTGCAGACTTATAATAATTGCTAATGACTTATTTATTACTGATCACTTAACCATTAATTATTGTTTTAATAATCCTGACTTTATTTATTATGTTCATTGCAATTTTATTCTCTCTTGCCAAATTGCCTAATAACCCACCAAGCCAACCTTAAAAATAGAAGCCAAATATTAAGCTGTAACTAAAGCGTAGTAAATTAATGTTTAATGTGATAAAAGATAATTAGTGGCAACTTATGGCAGAAACTTATACTTTTTAAGATGACGATAAATGGCTCATCTTGTTCAATTAAGTCTTTAATTATTTCTGGCATTCCTCTTAATAGCTAATTATTTTTCTGGAAAATTTCAGGTTCATTTACATAGACTGAAACGGAAAAGAGCACTGAGCTACAAAAACGAATTACAAATGAATACATGTCGAGCAATGGCGCACAGAGAATTGAAGGGGCAGTTTTCTGCACAGTACACCTATTATCTGGTCTGTTTATATTGAGTACAAACGGCACAGGTGAGTGTCCTGCATACCCTGTGCTCCGTCCAGATATCTGGGGATATATTTTCAGGTAGAGAGAGAGAGAATTGGCCCCTGTGCAGCACAGAAAGGTCACTCCACCACTCTACCAAGGGGAGCATCAGATTAATGACCGGGGGTGGCAACTCTCCGCAGGCCTTCATGCATCATGTCCCATTCACCGCCAAACATGTCGGGGAGCACTCCCACTGGGAATTTCAGTGATATTTATGGAGCGTTCCCATCACTTTTGCCTCCTGCCTATTGGCTCTGAGTACTGATCCCCGCTTGTTGAAAGATGGAGGGAGACAGAAACAGGCCATGGAGGCGGGGGGGAATAGTGGTGCGCTGGGTGGGCGGAGGTCTTCGAGCCCCTAAGTGAGAGACGTCATGCCCATACCTGGGCCAACTGCCTCAGGCAGCCACCCTGCAGCCCACCGCCCTCCTGCTGCTGCACCATTAGTCACGGAGTCAAGTTGTTCATATTGTCACAATAACCCCCCTCCTTTACCAATCTGGTGCTCAGATTCCAAAACTGCCAATGCTTTGGCGCCATAGCATAGATGAGTCACTATGGCAACATATCTGAATCTCATCGCTCATTGTACAGAGCAACCTTGAGTGGAAAGAGCGGGCTGGATTTCTATTCATTGGTGTGTAAATAACCCTTTTTTTTTTTTTTTCTTCCCCGACGCCATTTTCTCTGCAAGGACTCAAGAGTGCTCTGAAGTCACAAAATAATAGCCTCGGCTTTAATAACTTCTCCGAACAGCTTGTGAACGAAAAAATGTACTAAGAGAATGTGAATCGCATTGATATTTTGTTATGATTGCATGTGAAGGACATTTCTGTACACAAAAAGTATTACTCAAAAAAATTCATTTTCATTTAGCAAACACGTGACAAAGTTATTTGTGAAGTATGTAATATAATAGAGGATTTTAAAAGGGTTCAAATCCAACTGTGACTGTCTTGCTTTGCATGTTCATTTTGACTTTCTGCTTATTTTTGATGTTTTTACTCTCTACACACACACACACACACACACACACACACACATACACACACATAACTGCACATTGCCTCAACACACATACCCACATCTAAACACACAAAGACCTTTGGATCAGCTGGCCTGTTTTCTCATCCGGGTGGTTATTCAGCTCATAACTCACTCTGGGCTTTCAGTTGCGCCATAATTTACACCCGGTCTGACTGCACAGTTCACACGTACAGAAGCACTCTCGCAGACACACGCACACGCACGCAGACACACACACACACACACACACACGTGCGCGCACAGACCCACACAGACAGATGCAGACTTGCTGATTATCCCAGCTGTAATTCACTCACCTGCAATCAGACAGACCACAAAAACAAGAAGGAAGAGGATGGAGGAAATGATAAGAGAGGTGGTATTATTAGACTTTAATCAAGGAAAAAATAGAACACGAACGACATGAAGGGGGAAAGTCTAGTTAGAGGTTCATGAAGTCCACTCGGGGAGAAATGTCAGATTCATCAGTCACAGCAATCAATACAGAAAAGATGTTATTTAAGTATTCATGTTAATTGTTGCAAGCAACTCGAAATTCGCTATTTTTGTTTTCTGGTTGGTTGTTCAGTGTGTTTGAAACATCCATAGCAACAATTGTGCATTCTCTGAAAGGTAAATAGTGCAGCGTGCAAGTTTTTGCGACCGCTTTCAACATTTTCTCATGTTACACTCGGGGTATTTTATTTGGAATTGAATCTATTAGACCAGCACAGAGTAGTGCTTAACTGTGAAGTTGAAAAAAAAAAAAAAAAACAGCCACAGATTTCAAAATGTTTTACATCTAAAAAAAAAATCTGAGATGTGTGGTGTGCATTCAGCCCCGCCGAGTCAATCCTTCATAAAACCACGCTCTGCTGTAATTACAGCCAAAAGTCTTTTGGGGTGTTTCAACATCTAACATATATTAGCTGCTTTCTTTCAGCTGAAGAAAAGCAGGATGATGTCTTTCTATTAGTAAGCTTCACTATGGTGATGTTACCTGTAGTGCGATATCCATCGATTTCAGGTACACAAATTTTAGTCTCATCTCACCAGAGGACCTTCCATATTTTTCCTGTGTCTTCTGTATTGTGGCAAACAACTATTGAGACTACTTATGGCTTTCTTCTTGGAACGGTTAGTGCGTAGCTAGTAGTTGTCTTGTGAACAATTACCTGAGCTGTGGATCTTTTCAGCTTCTCCAAAGTTACCTTGCGCCTCTTGGCCGTTGTTTTCATGAATCCTTACGACTTTACCTGGTACTCCATGTTTTGGTAGATTTGTAGTTGTGCTATAGCCAGTGTGATTAAATTTCACATATATGGACTCTAATTAAATTTTTAAAAAATTTCATTTATAGATATCAGACCAAAAGGTTATTCGTGCCATATCTTTCGGATTTTAATTTGAAAACCATCCATCCATTTTCTGTAGACTCTTGTCCCTATTGGGGTCGGGGAGGTTGCTGGTGCCCATCTCCAGCTAACGTTCCGGGCGAGAGGCGGGGTACAGCCTGGACAGGTCGCCAGTCTGTTGCAGGGCAACATAGAGACAGACAGGACAAACAACCATGCTCACACACACACACACCTAGGGAGAATTTGGAGAGGTCAATTAACCTGACAGTCATGTTTTTGGACTGTGGGAGGAAGCCGGAGTACCCGGAGAGAACCCATGCACAGGGAAGAACATGCAAACTCCATGCCGACAGACCCTGGGCCGGGAATCGAACCAGCAACAACTCTACCAACTGCGCCACTGTGCAGCCCCATTTTGAAAACCATTTATACACAAATATTATTTTTTTGTCTTTTCACTTTGAATATCTGTGCTACTTTGCTTCTAAAATCCGAGGTTGTAAGGTGACAAACTCTGGTAATGTGCACAGGGTATGAATAATTTTAGAAGCCACTGAATGATTTCTGTTAAATCATGTTCAAGTCATTTAGCGGCTGAAAGGAATCGGATGAGCATGATTTAACACCATTATGCTTAGCTTCACATTCACTGAAATAGGCCTGCAGTGTTCAATGTGCTACCCCTGGGATTTCATATAATAATTATGTATTAGGTCAGATAGACATAATTTCTGTCATCTTTTATGGTATTCAATCATTTCAAGATTATCAGTGGAATGTCTGCAATGTAATACTGCCGTCTGAAAGGAGTGCTAAAACAGGAAAACTAATTAAAATAGTTCCCTTAATTGCACGTCAAAAGTTTAAACATTTACTATATTGCTGTGCAAAGGTAACCCATAACTCCTGTCCAGGACTGGAACGTCTTCTTTCTACACTGTATATCCATATACAGAGTATAAATGAAAATACCATAAAATAGAGTAAAAGACCCTAAAGTATGGCTTCACAGCGGTGACAGTGATAAATATCACTTCCCTGGGTTAATGACATATTCTTTGGCCTCCTGCACACATTTTCTATCACTCCCTGCCACAGCCACATGCTATTTATAGCTACAATGTCCATTACAGAACAACTTCCCCTCTTTCTTTTTTTGTGATCTTTTTTTTTTTATTTAAATTACCTCTTTCTGTGTATATTTCAGTCTCATTTTCTCACCATGTCACGGCACCAGTAAACAAGCCTTAAAGTTTTTTGGTTTATATTTTGTCAGTCCTCTGAGAAGAGGAGAGCTGTGGATGGACTCCCGAACTCCCCTCTCTTTCCCAAGAGAATTTTTGCAGAGCTGCTCTCACTACCCTCACTGCCCTCTTTCATCTTTTAACTCTCAAACATTCCCTTTTAAGTCTGAATTCCATAAGCTTTCTTAAGATTTTGGTTTACTTTCAAAGGTGTGGGATGTTGAAATATAGTTGTTGTTTTTTTTTTATCCTGTTTATTTTTCGTAAGTGGAAATATCTGTAAATTCGAAAATGCGTTCCAGTGGGGCTTGTTTGTCAGATTAAAATAATTTAAAAAATGACTTTACATTAAGCCCACATTTCTATATGAAAACTGTTTTGTTTGATTTGATTTGGTGTAATATTAAAAGTAAATGACGTGCTTCCATCAGCTTCAAGTGGAAAATCATCACAGTTAAGAGAAGTAAAGATGTGAAAACATTTGTGTGTGTAGGTAGTAAACATATGTTTTTTTTGTTTGTTTTTTTTTGCTATATTTATGTAAGGAATTTTTCAATAACTGTCACTTTTTTTTTGGGATTCACATCCATCCTAGAGATAGATGTAAGGAGATACTTTGCCATCGTTCTCCATAACCTAATTCAATTCTAAATTTATATGTACCCTCCTCTCTTACTGTTTAGACATTAGATGATGAATAAAAATGTAATCTCACTCAAGCCTTGCGCATCTTGGCTGAGATGGCAGTCAACCCACATGTTTTTTTTTTTTTTTGTTTTGTTTTCTTTTTTACATGTGGTGTTTGTTTAATGAATCCTCCTAAATCAGTTTTGACATAATCACAAAATGTGGCACATTTTTTGTGAGTCGGCTCCAAACGCTGCTTTCGTTTGTTTGGGATTGTAAATCACGGAGATGGAACATCTGGAGCTTTAATCATCTCTGTTCAGCCCAGAATAATTGACAAGTCTGAAGGGAGCTGTTAGAGGCAGACAGCACCTTACTTTGTGGAAGCGGTTATTTGTCTGATGCTGAAATGCTGCTTTTTCATACAGTCTTTGTTTTTTTTTATGGGCATTTTATAAGGATTTTAGACATTGGTGTCCTGATTGTATCTTCATTTGTGATTTGACTGGCCTTCTTTATTGTCGTCTCCTCACTCCTCATGAATTGTTCCATTGCTTTTTTCTCTCTCGCTCATCCTTCTATTTTCTATTGGCTAGGTTCATTTGCTTGCATTTTATTTGAAAATTGTTCAAATTAAAGGAAGAAAAAGTAAGAGCCAACCTCTCGGTCTGCACGAAAGAATTTAGGAAGGGCATCCGACCCTGATCTCACCTCCCAGTGCAGATAATTGCCTATAATTACACTGACTGCTCCCACAGAATGCAAATCCCCTGATATCTAAGCATCTTATCCTCACTGTAAATCTGTTTAATGCACAGATACACCCAAATTGAATGTGGATATCAACATTATGGATTTAGGAGGGGGAAAAAAATGAATGCACCGTTTGATCTGTAATTGCCTGAATTAAATTGATCATGTTGTTGTTTGAGGCCTCCTGCTCTTTTCTACAAACTCATTATTTTGCTCTTTTTTTTCTTTTCTTTTTTTTTTTTTTTTTGCTTTTTGCTTTTAGGGGGAATTTTTGAATCCATTGAGAGTGGCCCCTCCGGAGCAGAGGAATTAGCCTTCAAATTTGCCTTGAACACAATCAACAGGAACCGCACATTGCTCCCGAACACCACACTGACCTATGACATCCAGAGAATAAATATCTTTGATAGCTTTGAGGCCTCCCGAAAAGGTGAGTAAAAAAAAATGTGCAAAACTTAAATTTAACTCTTAAGTTAACACAAATTTTTCCTTTTTTTTTTTTTTTTACAATTACTGTGTCCCCCTATATTTTATTGTATTGCACTATATTATATGGTACTTTATTGAACTTTAAAATTTCACAGCATAACCTTATGCCTTGGAAGTCCTAGCAAGTTTTAATTGGCTTCTGCTGTTCTAATTATTCCTTTTTATAAGACTCCTGAAAATTCCCCTCTTATCTCATGTGGATTTTTAACCAAAAGTAGGAAACTTGGCTCAAAATGTCCAAAATCATTCTGTTGGACTCCTCCATTTGCTTCTCAAAGCAATGGAAAAGATCTTGTGCATTTAAATGAAGTTGTGCGTAAATGCAGTAGTTTCTCGCACAGCTATATTAGTTTAGTGTAATTTTGGCGGTGCTTTACTATGTGTACAAAAGCATAATCTAATTAGAAGACAGAAATGGCTTGTTTTTAAATGAGCTTCCGTAAACTTTTGTGTTTCTGCATCTGAAATGATGATCTAATAAAAGCAAAAATGTATATCTATGTTGAAATTTAAAAAATATTTGTCTTCATCAACATGTACGTACATGTATCTATTTTATTATATGGCATATAATGTATAGCTTCTAATTCGTTTTATGAATCCAAGATACACTTCTCCTCGTGTGACAACATCTTTGTGCAAAAATTAGTACTGAAGTTAATCTAGTGAAACATGATTCAATTTAGATTCCCACTAGAAAAAGAAAACTGACCTAATGTACACTTCTGCTTTCTTCCATGCCAGCATGTGACCAGCTTTCTCTTGGAGTGGCAGCCATTTTTGGCCCCTCGCACAGCTCCTCTGCCAACGCAGTCCAGTCCATCTGCAACGCTTTGGGAGTGCCCCACATCCAGACCAAATGGAAGCATCAAGTGTCTGACAACAGAGACTCGTACTATGTCAGCCTGTATCCTGACTTTTCCTCCCTCAGCAGAGCCATCCTCGACCTGGTGCACTTCTTCAAGTGGAGAACTGTCACCGTGGTCTATGACGACAGCACAGGTACAGGTACAGTCGGTGTCTGTCCTTATTCTCTGCATTCACACCGTAAAATGTCTCGGAATAAAGATAAAAAAAAAAAAAAAACAGGGAGCGGATGAACTGCAAAGTGCCACACTGCTCCCGAGAGTTCAGAGGACGCTTTGTAACCTGTCAAGTTAATTCAGAAATCAATAGCTTACTGTTCTGTCTTATTCCTCCAGGTGCTGCCAATGTCAGTCTTCCGAGAGACTGAACAGTAGGACAGAAATAAAACTCAGAAAAAAAAAATTACCCAGAATGACCCTGTGTCTCTTCAGCTTAATGCAATGCAAAACTGTAGTATGTGGGGGCTGACAACAGCCATTAATAACACACAGAGACACTTGATCTCCGAGGGTGGCTATCAAATGTGTCTGCGAGCTATTCTGTCTGTGCTGTAACTTTGTGGAGTGCCTCATAATATGCATTTTAAAAGGCGAGTCATATTTTAGCTTGAGTACAGTGATACTTTTATGAGGTGCAGTGTAGTCGCTCCGGAGAAGATGACAATATTCAAATGCTTATCCTCAATTTATGAGCTATTTGGCGTGATGTGGCTGACAACTAAATCTAAGTAATTTACAAAGAGACGCAAGGAGAATCGCACTCTAGACTTTAGACAGATTGTCTAATGAATTCATTCCCTGCTTCGCTCGATTGGATCGTGCCCTGCAATTGTCATTTGTAATTGTGCCGCTAAATATATAAAACATTGATTTGTTGCTTTTGTCCACATGCGGTGCTTTTCGTAACAATTCGTACCCCTTAAGACTTCTTGTCGTGTTAAGTTTTTTTTTTTTTTTTTTTTTTATAAAATAATAAAGAATAAAAAGAAGTGGTGCAGTGCACATGTGCTTCACTCACTTTCAGTTTGATTTCCTTAAACGAATTTTTGAACAAGACATTTTCTCCAGAGGTCACCTAATTAGACAAAATGGTTTCCGTGTACGAACAAGTGGCATCTTTAAAACCAAGAAGCACAGCAGACAGGCTAGACTAATAGTTTGGAGTGAAGTTTACTGCTCAATTCATCATCTGAATATTGGGAGTATGGCACAACTTCAAACAACCCTCAACATTACTACCAACTCACGTTGACAGGGCTTTGCAAGGAAAGCATTAATTTAAAAAGCAGCCAAAAGGCCTTTCGTAAACATGGTGGAGCTGAAGAGATCCTCAGCTCAGATGGAAGAATCTCTTGACGGTACAACATTTACTCTTCCACGAAAATGCTACCCGTAATGGAAGAGAACCACAAAGAAAGCCACTGGTGCAACCAAACCATAAGACATCTTGTCTGTAGTTTGAGACAAGTCACAAGCGGACATACGAGATCAAAAATGAACAAACTAAATGATGTGCAAAATGGAGTGTTTGGAGTAAAACTAAAACCATTTAAAGTGGTACAAACTGATTGTGGTTTTTCTTCAACACTGTCAGGGAAGCTGGTCAGAGTGGATGGTAAGATGGGAAAGCTTAATCCAGGACAGTTGTTGAAGAAACATTTTTAAAATACAGACTGGGGCCAGAGGTTCACTGTCCAACCGAATAGGAACTCAAAACGTATCACCAGAGATGCAAAGTGATACTTTCGACTCGGTCGTTTTCGTGTGCAAGAATAGTCCTGTTAAGTACAGACCTAAATCCAATTAAGAATCCGTGAGGAGATTCGAAAACTGATGTTCACAGACACCCCTTTGTGCAGTCTGACCGAGCTTGAGCTACTTTGCAAAGTAGAATGAGCAAAGCTGTCAATCTGCAGATGTGAAAAGCTGGTAGGAACGTACCTCAGAGGACTTGCAGTTGTAATTGCAGTGAAAGGTGTTTCTACAGGAGAGAGGAGGGCCGAGTGCAAATGCACTCCAGATTCTCCGGGCTTTTATTCGTACAGATTTCTGAAAGCCATGTATTTCTTTGCTTCCACATCTAAATTGTGAGCTACTTTATGTTGGTCTGTCTCGTACGGTCTCTATAAAAAAAATCATTTGGAGTTTGTTGGTGTAACATGACAAAATGTGAAAAGCATCAGGAAAGAGACAATCCTGGCGCATTCTAGCACCATTACAACCTCGGCTTGTGTCTCGAAAGCCCAACTGCCGCATTATTTTGACTCATCTTCATCACTGTTCGTCACTCCACTCCTCGGCGCTTGGCGCTTTTCCCATCCTAAATCCCTTTAAAATTGCCCCCCCCTCCCCAGAGATTCCAACAGATAACCTCTCGCTTTCCCCTCTCTGTCAGTCGAAGGTATCTTGGGCCTCCTGTCTGGATATGTTTTTGTTTTTTTTTTTCTTCTTTTTTTCTGCTGTACGACACCTGACTTTCTGAAGAGTGTGACAGCTGCGTAGCCGTGTTCCGTAGCCCCGCTCCGCTTCCCGCCCGGTCCCAGTCTCAGGCTGTAATCACACAGCTTCATGCTCCAGGGCCCTGCACTGCTGATTGGAGTCTATCTGACGGCTGGCAGGAAAAACTATCGGAGGGGATAAAATATTCACACACGGCCGTTAGAAGATCCAGGGGGAAAGTCTGAAGGCATTAGCCAGAGCTCACAAACATCCACACTGACAATGTTTCCCAAACGCTGAGCTCCCTTGACAGATTTTTTTTTTCCTTGCTTAACACCTCCCAAAGTGTCATCACGAACAAAAACAGGGAGAAGCAGACATGCCCCAGAGTGGGGATCTGCAGGGATTACCTGGGGACAACTCTCGGAGGTTTAGAATCCCTTCCTACTGTAGTTCCTTTCACGACTAGACTTGCGTGGATCTGTTTCACACCAATTTTTCTGCGGAGCCTCGGGGAGACCGAGCCGTACGCACAGTGAGGCCATTAAACTGCGCACACAGCACTTTGCTTAAAAAAAAAATAAAAAAATGGCTGAGCTAACTTAAAGAGGTTCCACAGGAAGAAAACGAAAAAAAAAAAAAAATCCTATCTCTCTCCAGTTCCCTCTCAAACTACCCTTTCTGCTCCATCCATTTTTATACCCATGACAAGTAATCATCTCTCCTATCAATCCAGCCCCTTTCATCCCTGGACTCTGAAGTTCTTTACTGAGGGAGAAACTCATTGTAATCTCATCACAGAGTCTCCTGGAGAGCCGTCTACCTGAGTGTGCGGTCGAGAAATGAAAGGTGAAGATTGTAGCTGAATATGTGACGGCGGCGTCAGGCTCCCCCACAGGGGGGCGCGGGGGGGGAAGTACAAGCTGGGCAAACAGTCTCTCTCTCGTCAGAACACATCTGAAGTGTGTGTGAAAAGACAGAAGAGGCAGAATTGACCGCGGCTTTCCATCAGGATAAAATTGAACCCATTCGGCGCTTTTGTGTGGTGTCGTGGAACACAAGGAGCAAATCAACATTTTGCAGGCTGCTGTCAGATTGGGAGTTAATGTAGGAGGGTGCAGATCGAGATTTTTTTTATTTTTTTTTTTCATGTTTTTGCGCTTTTGGTTTAAAAGCAATGTGGTGGCGTGGTGTAGCATTCTCTTGATAGGTCTGTAGCAGTCTGTTTGCTTGCCAAGCATGTGTAGGAGGATCAATAGAGTGTGGATTAGAAAGGCATGCATATGAGCCTTTTTCTGCTGAGAAACTCCGATTCCATTTTTTATTTATTTATTTTTTTTCTTATGGCAACCCTTAGAATCAGAGATGCTTCAAAATGGCGACAGATCAAACACGGCATTTTGCTCCATCTTTAAAACTCCTCTTTCATGCTATGTGCTGTCCTCTTTGTCCGCAGGTCTCATTCGACTGCAGGAGCTGATCAAGGCTCCGTCGCGATACAACATTCGTTTGAAGATCCGGCAGCTGCCCACAGAGACCAAGGACGCCAAGCCACTTTTGAAGGAGATGAAGAAGGCAAAGGAGTTTCATGTCATCTTTGATTGTGGACACGAGATGGCTGCCTGGATTCTGAAACAGGTGGCGTCACCTTAATAAGCTGAGATGCCTTCATGGGCCTGTAGCAGAAACAAAGAGACAGACTTCTCTCTCT